>NW_027555736.1:73333168-73490668 GCF_003287225.1 Phascolarctos cinereus
GAAAACAAATAATAAATGTTTATCCCTTAAAGACTACAATAAAAGTACTTGGACAATAGCTTTAACATATGCCATTTACTAACAATAACCTAACTTAGAAGATTCCTCTTCTGGGAGAGGATTAAATTGGTTTTTAAAATCTGTTATGCATTTTATAAAAGCAATGTGCCTTTAATACTGACGCTGAAAAAAACTGCAACATATTTTAGACTCCTTGATCTATTTTACATGTTCAGAATTAGGACCTCATGAATTCAATATATAAAGTCATGAATATTTAAATTAATATTTTCAAACAAGAATCATGGCTATCAAGCTGAAGCTCATCAAAGTGAGGTACTAAACACCCTGGAACAACTCAGGTTGGCTTGGACATCATGGTATCTATCATTACAGCCCACACCGGTGAATTCTTGGACATGGGTGTTAGTGACCAAACTCAATTCTGAGAAGCCCCTCTAATCTGGAGCACAACGGGATTCCTGACATGGTCTCTCAGATGCCCTCAGAACCATAGCCAGGTTTCGTTGACTCTAGGGCTAAATTCTAGAGTTACACAAAAGTGGGCTCAGCTCCTGAGCTGGGAAGCACAACTGACACTTTCTGCTCCAGAGAGAAGATCCATTCTCAAGGCTTGGGAGTTCAGTGACCCCATCAGCCCTATTCTTCAAGCACAGAAACAGCAAATGGAAGGTTGTATATGAAGAACAGCAGGAAGGCCGGTTTGTTAGGACCACAGGGAGTGTGAAAGTGTTAAAAAGGCTGGAAAGGTTGGATCCTTTAGGTTGTGAGGTCTTTAAATTCCAAATGGAGGAGTTTATATTTGGTCCAGGGCTAACAGAAAGCCACTAGAGTTTACTGAATAGGAGAGTGACATAGTCAGACCCATGCTTTAAGAAAATCACTTTGGCAAGCTGTGTGGAAGACTGGGGAGAGACTAGAGTTAGGGAAACTAATTAGGAAGCATTACAATATTTACACAGGAAGTGATGAAGGACTGAACTAGGTTGGAGGCTGTATGGGTAGAGGGAAGAGGATGGATGTGAGAGGTATTGTGGAAGTATAAACAACTGATTAGATGTATGGGGTAAGAGAAAATGAGGAGTCAAGGATAATTATGAGGTTGTGAACTGAGGAAGCAGAAGAATGGTGGTACCCTTGACAATAACAGAGAAGTCTGGAAGAAGGATGGGTTGGGAGGAAAAGATATTAAGTTCTGTTTTGAACATCCTGGGTCTGAGATCACAGCCTGAAATGTACTGAAGCTCAAGATGCAGAATAAGACAAATATTTTCAGATATAGTCGATGTGGGAATTTGCTTTACTTGTCTCTACTCCTTGCTGTTTCATGAGCCTCCATCTCTTGGCTGTGGGCATTTCTCTGGCCCTCCCCCGTGCCTGGAACGTTTCCCTCCTCATCTCCACCTACTGACCTCTCTGGCTTCCGTTAAGTCCCAACCCAAATCCTCCCTCTTAACACCAGTGCCTGTTCTCTCTTAACTATTTTCCATTTGTCCTGTAATGAGCATGTTCAAGCATCTCTGTTTTTTGTCTCCTCCATTAGAATGTAAGCTCCTGGAGGACAGGGACTGTCTTTTGCTTCTTCTTTTATCTACAGTGCTTAGCACAGTACCTGGCACATAGCAGGCACTTAATTTTTTCTGACCAACTTATTACAAGGGCTTTTTTTTTTTCAACACCAGGAGGGGTAGGAAGTCAAGATGGATATGGATAGGAGAGGAAAAAAAAGAAAGACAAGTGGATAACTGAGGTATCTTTTTTTTTTTAATGCAGAGAAGAGAACACAAGGAAGTCTGGTAAGAAGCACAGATAAGACAGACAGCTTTGAAAGCTACAGGTTGAACTTCTTATATATGTTGGAAGAAAAACAAGTTGTACATAACAGACACCTGCAGGATGTTTTCTTGTGAAATCCTTTTTCCCCCTCTGTTTTACTATCTATAGAAAATGCCCATTTAATTGGTTTTGCTTGTTAATTTCAGAATAAAACAACAGCAACAGGCAGCTGACAAGGAAGGACTAGAGCTCAGTAAAGAGACTACGCCTGGATATGGAGTCAACTGGTTAGTGAAAAAGCATCTGTAAGCACGCAGCATGTGCCAGGCATGATACTCAGTACTGGGGATAAAAAGAAAACGTAGCCCCTGTCCTCTAGGCGCTTAGATTCTAATGAGGAGAGACACTGGGTAATTAATTAGGTACATACAAGACAGGAAATGTGTACAGAAAAGATGGAAGGTAATCTGAGAAGGGAATGGATTAGCAGTGGAAGGGATTGGGAAAGACCTCCAGTAGAAGGTGGTTATCTAAGAGGCAGAGGTGAGGCACAGAGACAGGAAATGAAAAGTCATGTTCAAGGAGCTGCAAGTAGACCACTGAAGCTGGACCGTAGAGTTTGGGGAAGGGACCAACATATAACAAGACTAGAAAGAAAGGTAGGAAAAGGTGAAATTATAAAGAATTTTAAATGCCGAACAGAAGAATTTATATTTTATTCTGTAGATAATAGGGAACCAGTGAGAAGGAGTGGGGAGGTGGTGGTGGAGCTATGCTTTAGAAAAACCACTCTGGCAGATGAGTACAGATCTGGATGTCATCTGCATAGAGATGATAAATTAAATGCATCCTTCCTTCATCTCATTGATCCCATTCATTATTACATCTTGTCTATTCTTCCTTCAAGAAGCCCTTTGTATCCAACCAATCTCTTCCATTATCATTGCAAAGTAATTGAGGCCCTTATTATTTAATGCCTGTATCACTCCCAACAATCTTCTAACTGCTTTTTTCTGCCTCTAGTCTTTTCTCCATTCAATCTCTCTTTTACTTATCTACATAAAGGATCTCAAAGTTGGAAGGGATGTTAGCTCACCCCACACCTGAAAAAGAATTGCCACTACAACCAAGATGAAAAGAGGCCATTGGACACAAAACCCCCAAGGAGGGAGAGGCTGCTACCTTTAGAATTACAGTAGCTACAGTAACTTCTTAACACAGTGCTTTGATCCTATTCAAAATCCTTTATGAAAAAAATGCAAGTTGGTTTGCAAATGCCTGCAGGACAAAGCTCCTCAGCCTAATTTCTACGTTTATGTTTTACGTTTAGTAATCTGAACCCTTCCAGGGCGTAGCCATTCTCATTTTATTACTCCTCAACACAAATTTATTTCCAAAACTCCTCACTGAAATGACTCAGTGCACGGTCAGTTCTGCCTCTGTCTGCCCAAGTTGTTTTTCCAAGAGAAATATTCTACTCCTTCTTCTGTAACCATTTTTAAAGATCCCACTCCATTCCCATGGCCTCCATGAAGAACTGATTTAAGCAATCTAGCCGCACCTCTGATCTACCCCTTTTCCAAACTCCTATCACAGAACTACATAAAGGAAGAGAACATTAGCAGCTCTCCAGTCCAGCCTCCCAGACCATGAAATTGTTCTTTCTAAAACATGCCTGAATGAGGGATATATCATCTCTCTGAAGACTTCCGGCCACAGGAGCTCACACTAATAGCCCAAGCTGCTCCACCACTACATCTCCTGGCCTTTCAAACAACAGAGAATACATCTGTTCTTTCTTCAGTGCAGTGATCATCAGTTTCTTTATCTCCCTCCCTCCCCCATCCTTCTTTTCCAGCCTCAATATCTTTAGGTCCTCCAAATGTTTCTCACATCACATGATTTCTACATCTCAGTAAGAATGCCATTCTGTTTGTTGGAGAGAATGACAGGGAGTAGGGAGGGAAAGAAGAAATCAAGTAGCTCTGCCTTCTATTATTATATCTCCAACAGGCCTCCTTTATCCTTTTCTTAATCTTCTCCAAACATATCTGAAAATACTCTTCTTTCTTGGCTGTCACCTCTTGGACTCTCTTCTGCTAGGCTGTGTCCCTCTTTTCTATTTATCCTCACTCACATGCCCCTTCCTTCATCTTCTGGACACATCTTTTAAAAACTCGAGCTAATAAGAGAGCACGTTTGTGGCACACTGGTTTCTACCTGTGTGTCCTGCTGCCCCTTCTTTGACAGAGTTTTCAATGTTTTTTTTTCCCCTTAAGACTCTCCTATGCTACAAAGAGCTGTGCCTCTCTTCAGAGTCTCTGACCAAGTCATCACACCCTTCTTTCCTCTTATCTTTGTTTTGATCCACTCTGCCTAGCATTCCCTTCCCTTGCTCCTAGGAATCTCAAGATCAGTTTGTCTTCCCCAAGGTTCCTACCATCTCCCCTTCCACAAGTTCTTTCTTGTTTGTTAGAATTTGGTACACTGGAAAGAATACAGGTTCTAGAGTCAGAGGGTCTGGGTTCAAATTTTACCTCTGACACATACAAGTCACTGAAACTCCACTGGCCTCAAGCCAGTAATGCCATTTGTAAAACAGGGCTGAGTTGGGGGGAGAGACCAGACAGTTTCCGAGTTCCTTAACACATCGAAGCTATAATCCTAAAACATCCACAATAATTCCTTTTGTTGCTTTCTCTGCCTTATGGGAAAATAAATTAACACCAAGTCCAGTCAAGGATTTATCAGATGCTCTGCTTTTAAAAGAATGAGACTTCTAGCAGATGCTTGCCTTGTCAAATTCTCTTCCCACACAAATTATCACCAAATTCTGCTACCCATGCCAGTCTTATAGTCTGTCTTAGAAAAATATCATCTATATTCTCTACCTGGCTGGGTCATTTATACCCCTATAACAATACTGTTTCTATTTTTTCTCTATTTACATGTTAGTAAATGTTCTTTTGTATTTTTACTCTCATGTTCTCAAATACAAACATACTTTCTTTATGTGGTGTTACATCCACTTCCTTTCTATTTAATCTCCTTTTGAACAATGTAAACATTTCTAATGTCATATTCTAGTCATAAATCTTGTGCCAAGTTTCAGTGAAACCTATCAAATTTTACTTTCCTGAATTCAAGAACCATTTTTTGCTATCTATACTTTGTTGTCAGAGTCAATAAACATTTATTAAGCACCTACTATGTGCCAGAAACTGTGCTAAATGCTGAGAGTACAAAGAAAGAAATAAGATAGTTCCTGCCATCAAGGAGCTCAAAGTCTAATGGGGGAGACAATACAAAAAAAGGAGCTGAAATGGTGTGTGTGTGTGTGTGTAGTGGTAGTGGTATGTACCCCGTAGGAGGGAACATGATGTGGTTTTGTAGCCAAAGTGGGAAATGAGTTGAGGAGGTACAAGTTACAGATCTGAATTCATCTTGCAGAATGATGAATTTCTATAGATCTTAAAATGTAGGAGAACAGCTGGGTGGAAAATGATGCAGAGAATTTCTTGGGTGCCCTCTTTAAATGGTAGAAGATCTAGGAGTAGCTCTCCAATGTCTAACCTCCACCCTCTTCAAGCAGAGGGAGGAAGGGGTCTATTGTACTTGTATATGGAAGCTGAGAGTATACACATTATTCGCCTAAGTTGTATCATGTACTGCCCCCCTCCCCAAACATGCCAGTTTCTATTGTGTGTGTACGTATATCTATCTATCTATCTATCTATCTATCTATCTATCTATCTATCTATCTACCTATCTATCTAATCTATCTATCTATCTCACAGTCTCTGTCATCTTTTGGAGATACAGTCTTAAGACATGTTGTGATAGCACACATTTTCACTTGCTTTGTCAGATCTAGCATCATCAATAGATCTCTTCATCTTGATGGTAACAGAACTCTGCCACAAATTCTGGTTTGTGCCTGTGAATATTCTTTGTGTTCTGTGGAATATGGGATGGTACTTTTTCAGAGTATAGCAAATTATTCTTTGAAGATAAATCTGATATCTAATGTAGAGTTCCAAAAAGAAAATGTTTCTTCTCTTTCCTTGATGTCTCAATCTTTCACTTACCTAACTCTAGACAATGATTTTGGTCCTCTTGTGCCTGAATAATTTTGCTTTAAAATTATTTTTTTCATTTTATATAAGAAAACTTTATCATTTCTAATAAGATAGAAATGTACTTCAGATGGACTCCAAGCCTTTCACCTTCTTTAGTAGACTAGCTTATAGTGTGTTAGATACAGCTGGTGATCAACTCAGGCAGAAAAACATACCTTATGTGTTCTATGTAACATGGCAAGAGTTTCTTCTGTATCAATATTTCCTTGTCTCTAAGTTGAAAAAAGTATTTGACAACACTCCCACTCTTCAACTAAATCCTTAGTCTGCCTGCAAACTCACTGAAAACTACTTGTTTATTATGTTAGCCAGGGTTCCTAAAAACGCTCATGTCTCCCCTTTTCCTGGCAGTTCACTTACTAGCAATATTGGTAATTAGCACTTAGGAAGGTATTCCTCTACCCTTATAGAAGAAACATATAGAATTAACAAAATCTTCTATATGGTCAGAAAAACATCTTTTACAGAGTAATAAGTAGTATAAGCAATGGTCTATAATATTCTAATACTTAAACTATACCACTTAGTATAGCACTTAATCATATTTTGTTTTATGTGTGGATGCCTCATCTTCCTGGAAAGCCTACAAACTTCTTGAGGGGTGAATCTATGTCATTATATTTGTTCTGACTCCCCCACAGTACAAAGAGAATGATTAAGTAGGCTATAGGCACTCAATAAATAATTACCAAATGAAAGAGTGAGAAAGTGAGGAAAGTGAGAGAAGAGATGACAGAGGCAAGTATTACTGAAAGATAGGTTTTAAATAAATACCTGTTAATTGGATAAGAAATATTTGACATGTTAATGTTAAAGTTAAGAATTGTGAATATATAGTAATCAAAAGAACTGATATTCAAAGTGAATAAGTGGCAGGGTACAAGCAGTTGAACGAGTAGTAGAAAGTTTTGAGAAATAAGACAGAAATAATTCAAGGGCTTGAAGGATTGATTCTTAAGCAAATATGATTAAATTTAAATGTGGTTAGGTGAAGAAGCATGGAGATCCTTTTGGATTTGTGGGGACAAAAGAATAAGATTCTTTACTACAAAGATATTTAGAAAAAGACTGAACTCAACACTAGAGAATATTCTGTGGGGTGAAAAATTTGTTAGTCCTAGTTAGACACAGGCCCAAACCACTAGAGTAATCTTTTCCCACACTAATCTCTACAAGGTTTAGCAGAAAGTAGTCAAAAATGACAGAGTCAAGTTGAGGACAGTCACTTTGAAGAGATTTGGGAGAAAATGGTATGAGCAAGGTCAAGGGTAAAGAAAGTTTCTAGCTATTGTAGTTAAGTCTAAGCAAAGTACTTGATAGCCATATGATCCTATCTGAATAGCGGTAAAAAGCCTTTTAGTGGAAGCCAAAAAAGAAGCAGTCAGAAGAATTTAAGGCAAACTTAGGGAGATGAAGTCCAGACACATAGTGAGACCAACAGACAGGCTACAAGAAACAGTTTGGATTCCTTTAAGAGCTAAGACAAAATAGCAAGGCCAACTGGAAACCATTACACCATTCAAAGGAGTAAATGCAAAGAAAGCAAGTCAAGGGCAATAGATCTTTGAGTGAGAAATGATCTGGTACATAGGGTGTCTACAAAGACTAATTAGTATCTTAAGGAGTGTGAAAGAGTTTGAAAAGGCATTAATTGTGCAGAATTATTTTTTATGACAGTATTGGTAAAAAAAAATTCTAAACTTTAGGGACATAAGTTCACTTGAAGCTGTAGTCATTCTTAGGAAAACTGAAGACATACAAGTGTTTGCAGAAGGGTTTCCAAAGTATCTTTACCCCAAATCCCCCTACCATCCCCAACCATGCAAGAACACTCACTGATAGCTGCAGAAGACACGTAGGAGGTCTTCGGTGCGAAATTCCTGAGGAAAGTCATAGATTTCAATGACATGGGGAAGTTCACAATCGCTGATATCAAGTTCACGAGCTTCATAGTTGTAATAATCAAATCTAGGTTCCTGGAGACTCTTCCTGTTGTTCGAACTCCCAGATAACTAGGGAGGAGGAGGAAGCACATCAGTGACTGAGCCATGAAGCCAAAATATTGTAAATCTGTCTCCTATGTGAATATCTTCTTTGTTCATCCAGCCCCTACTCTCTGACTCTAGTCTTTTTATCATTAAGATTGTACATGATGGGGACAATGATGGGAATAAGGCTTTTTATAAAACCTTACGAACTTTTAATGAACTTCCACTGAGGACAGGTAGCACCAGAAACTGAATTCTCACCTACGTGCCAGCACATAAAGAAATAAACACTGATAAATGCAGGGAGTTATAAATGGTGTGTTTTAGTGAATGAACTATGGATCCTGACTCAGGAGATGGATTAATGACACTTGTAATTTTTGTACTTATGGATCAGATTTATCATGTAGTGTGCATGCTTTTTCAATTTAACAACACAGGGGAAAAAATCTATGTATTACTTTCTGTTGACCAAGTTAAGAAGGCTGAGGAAGAGGATGACAGAATTTCCTTGAAAAAGAATTTTCTCCAAGGTAAATGATATAAGGAGGTATACTCAGGATCACTGGCTTTGAAGCTATCTAAAGGAATCATTTTGACTAGACTGAAGTGATGAATTTGTAAAGGGCTAGTGGGGGAAACAGTAATACAAAATTTGACATCCTAAAAGTCAACTGAAAAGATTTATTCTTGGCCTACTCAAATGCCGAAATGGAATCAATATAAAAGTCTTTCCATTGGGAGAACTTTTACTGGGCCTAGCATATAAAGGTGCTTAATAAATGCTTGTTCATTGATTGATTGATACCTGTTTGTTTAAATCAGATCTTCAAGATCATCAAATGGGAGTGGGGATGTAGAAAGCAGCAGTAAAGCCAGTACACTGACTACTATGCTTCCTGTTTGTCAGTAGCAGAACACAGTGACCACCCAAGGTTACCTCACCCCGACATAGTGGCAAAGAGGTAGGATGTTCCCCGGAAGTTTCACCATGCTTGCTCCTACCCTTCACTACAGTCCCAAATGTGTATTCCTTGACATTCCAAGCCAGAAATAATAGATAAAGTAGTGGTGAGTGACAAGTCATGTTCTTCTGATGGAGAAGAGAACCAAAAAAGAAGAGAGGAAGGTGGTTTAAGAATATGGAGGGTGCAGCTGAAAAATGAATTGTTGTTACATACCTCTAATTCTATGTTAAAAGAGAAACAGAATATCAACAACCTAATTGAGGAATTTAAGCAACAAGAGAAAGATATCCAAAAGCTCCAAGTTCCAGCATTGATTCTATGATGTACTCTGTTGATTTGCGGACAATTCCGTAAAAAGGCAGTGTGAATCCTGAAGTACATTATGATGGCTACCTACTGACACATGATTATCTGCAAAGTATCTTGGAAATAAAGGTAAGTACTCCAACTTAATGATATGTGTTAATTTTAAAGAGAAATCTTGTCTGGTGATTAATGTAAGAACAAATGATGCTGCTACAAGAAACCCAGAAAGTGTTGTTGGGAATATGAAGTCCTGGGCAAGAAACTTTAGGGACATAGGTTGGGTTTTCATCAGAATTGGTGATTTAAGGGCCTGGGCTTCAGAAGGGAAAGGCAGACTTGGGAAGTATACAATTTATTAAGATGGTGGTTAAGAATGGGATTTAGATTTCTGGACAACAGCTTAAAACGTAAGAATGACAGACTTGGTCGGGGAGGTTGACAAATACATGTTTACTGGACTCTGGCAAATATGCTCAGAAAGGTTTTAACTGAAAAAAAAAAAAGAAAGAAAACTGGAAGAAACTTGCCCACATACCTCTGCCAAATTAGATATCACAGAGGGTAACAGGTTCAACACAGAATAGCAGCAGGAGTATCTGATAATTCATAAAAGATAAAAATCTAAGAAAACAGTTAGGAATAATATTATGGTCTTAGATACTTATGCACAAATATATAAAGTATAAGTAATAATAAGGAAGGTGAACTGGATATCCCAATACAAGAAAGCAAATTTCACCTCAGTGAAACTTGGTAAGGTAGGAATCACAACTGGAATATGACTCTAAAAGGGTTTACCTCATTCAAAAGGAACAACAGAATCAATAAAGAAGGGCACAGAATTGTATATTAAAAAGATATACTCATGTGAAGAAATTAAGGAACCAAAGCAGGGGAAAGTAAGACAGATATGAGTATTTGGATGAAGATCAACAGAATGGGGGGATATCCTATAGACCACTGGAAAACAGGAAAACAAATGAGGTGTTCCAGAGGAACTCCTAAGAAAAAGAAAGAAGGAAATAAATGTGAAATACATCAAGAGGCAGATAACAAGCCTGGCATGAAAACCAGATATAACAGTGATAGGAGACTTCAATTATCTAGATATCTCCTGGAACTCTGTCAAATTAACAGAATGAATAAATTGGCTTGCTTAACTTAAAATTTCTTCCCTCAAAAGGTGGAAGAAGCAACAAGAGAAAATGTTATTCTGGACCTGATTTTGGCCAACAAGAAAAAACCCATGCCTCAAGTAATGAAGATGGGAACCTTTGGGAAAAGTAACTGCTCCAACTTGGCATTCATGATAGAAAAGAAGAAGAAAGCCAGGCATAGTTTGTCATATAACCCTAAATTTTAGAAAAGTAGTTTTCAAAGGGTTCAGAGAAAGGATAGTTATGGTCCCTTGGCCTAAAATTCTGTAAAGGAAGTCATACTAAGGGGGATGGAAAGCTCTAAAAAAGGAAATTCTGAACACGCAAACAGTAACAATTAAAATGAGTCAGAAAAGAGGGAGGTATTTAAATGGACCAATGTTTGACCAGGGAATTCGACTTTGGGCTTTAAAACAAAACACATATGTAAGGTAGAAGCAAGGGGAAGAAATGGGGAAAACAAACAGAAAGCATGATGTGGTACTTTAAGAATAGTGTCAAAACTCAGAGGGAACTGAGGTTAGAAATAAAGGCTATGGACAATAAAAGGGGCTTTTTATTTTTAAAGCTATATTAGGAAGAAGAGGATCAAAGAAGGGTTAGATCCGATATGAGATGAGGATAATGGGATACAGAGAGAAGATAGATCTATTTAATTCTTGTCTCTGAACTGGAAAAAAGAGAATAAATCTGATTCACAGTGAATTGAAGCATGAGATTAAGAAGATATTAAGTGAGCATGTAGTTGCCCTTGATGGTTCACATAACCAGATCTGGATAAGCTATGTATATCAGGGTCCTGATTGCTAAGCCATTGTCAGCGATTTTTAAAAGATTGTGGAGACTGGGAGAGATGCTCCAGGGTTGTTAAATGGCAAAATGTCTTAATTTTCAAAGAAGGGGAGAATGCCTACTAATGATTGCACTAATTAAGCACTTACTTTGTGCCAGGCTTGCTACTAAGTAGGAGGGATACAAAGAGAAGCAAGGAAGACAGTCCTTGCCCTCAATCAGCTTACATCCTAATGGGGAAAAAAATATACATAGAGGAGCCAGAAGGGTTGGATGAGATACGAACAAGGCATAAAAGTGTAGTGGAAACCAAGTTCTCAGCAAGGTAAGCTGAAAGCTCACCTTTCAGATCCTCAAGACACAGAGACAGTCTAAGGTTATAGTAAGCTAAGATGAAGATGGTGGCCAGAGAGTAGGCAGTAACATAGTGAGGCAATGGCTGGGAAATAGAGTGGAGGCCTGGTTCCCCAGCAAGATAAGGCTTTTGAAACCTTATCTATCAGAGCTGAAGAGGTCAGGGTGTAGTTCAAGGTTGAAGGGGTTGAAAGGAAGGAAGACAAGGATGTTAGTATAATAAGAGAATGCTACAGACAAAGTGTGTCTAGATTTTGGCAAAACATTTGACAAATTTTTTCATGTCTCTTTGCAGGGAAAAAAAAGGAAGGATACGAGCTGAATTATACTACAGTTAGGTGATTTTGAACTAGCTGAGTGCCAGATACAAAGGACAGTCAATACTGGGTTCTGATTAGAGGGAGGTCTCTGGTTGCGTGTCCTAGGAAGCTGTCTGTGGCCCTTCATTTAACAACTTCATCAATTACTTGAAAGAACGTATGACTAACAAGTTTATCAAATTTGCAGATGACATGGGATTAAAAAAAAGAAATGCATCTGCTTCTTACCTATTTGTGCAGTACAAAGAGGAATGAGCTATTTGTTAAGCATTTTGGCCCCCTGTGGGTGAGGGCAAGAAGGAGACCAAGAAGACTGGTGGGCCGCTTCCAATGCCATCTTCCATGTGGGTCTTAACTTGATCTCCTGTTCTGCAGAATCATGTTTCCTCAGGAACTTTTTCTATTTCTACTGGTTCAAACCCATTACTAAGCTTTTCTTCTGACTAAATCCAGTCACTCCGTTACCAATAATGTCAATATACTTTTTTTTCGTTCTGAATCTTATAAAATTCTAGAGGACAAAATTCCAAGTGCAGAATTCCCTATTATTCCCAAAATAGACTATTTCAGAAGTACCTAACTTTTTTTTTAGGTTGAACTACTTTTTATTCCTCTGAAGCCTTAGGACCATCAGGTTGGATCTGAGAGGCAGAGTGGTGAAGTAGAAATGGAGCTGGATTAGGAATCAGAGGATCTGGCTTCACAGTTTTGCTCTGTTGTTATCTGTGTGATTTTGGAAAACTTAATCCCCTCGGATAATTTCCATAACAAAGAAACTGAAATGATTTTTAATGTTCCTTCCAGTTCTAAATCATATGAACTGCTCAAGTTCTTGAAAAGAGTAGAAGAGGGTATGTTGCTGCTGCATGCATTCCCATCCACTATAAGCAGAGGTGGCCTGAGCCAGATTACAACATAACTAGGAAATGTTTAACAAAATAAATAAAAATACAGTACAACAGATAATACTAATTTGTGGTTTTCTAAGTCAATATGTGGTCTACAGGAACTCCTTTTTGTTTGAGTTTGACACTACTGCTCTACAGAATCCTTGAAGAGCTGTACAAGGCAGCAGCAAACAGCTAAGAGATCTACCAGTAGTTTCCCCATCTACTGCTCCCGTGCTAGATATTGAACAATGTAACTTGCAGTTCACTTACTTGGGTCAACAGTGTCTTACCACTCAATGTATACCTTCCTTGGGCAAATAAAGTGTCTACTCTGCATCATAATGTGTCAGGAGCAGAAGGAATTGTAAGTTAAATAAGGCATCAACCTGATCCTGGAGAAGATCTAGTTGGGGAGGTAAGACATGTACATAAATATCCTGTAATACAAACTAGAATATGGTAGATAAGTGCATAAGAAAGGCACAACATGCTCTGATACTTCTGAGAAGGGAGAGATCAGCTGCATCAGAAAAGGCTCTTTTCATATGCATTTTGATTATGTCAGACCAATCTGAAATATTTCTGGGAGGAGGAAGAGTGAGAGACTGACAGAGGGGACGGGGGAATTCAGCAGCCTATGAACCAGTATGAATGAACATCTGAGTTCTGGCACATGAGCATATACTGAAGAATGTACCAGCAGCTAGTCCTGCTGCTCATAAAGCACTGAGTTAAATCTAAGCTTTCAGAAAACCTCTTTCATTTATTCATGAATAATCCCCACAAAGTCATAGAATTAGAGCTCAATTAACTTCCAAATAACTCAGTTTAGCATTCTTATGACCTAAGGGCCCAGCCTTGAAAACAAACTCAGGACACCTCATCTGCTTTGACTATGACTTACTGCTGAGCTGCAAGAACAAGAGAGATGCTAGGATTGTTATTTTATTTGCTTTTAAAAAAAGAAAAGAAATGAATGGTCTGGTTTTGTTTTGAGCCATAGGAAGAGAAACACACTAGGAATAGAATTCTTAGATGATCAGTTCTATTCAGCCAGCCCTCAAGTCAAATAATACCAATATTTACATAAGTTTCATACTTTGTAAAATGCTTTGGTACTACTATCTTATTTGATCACAAAAACACTTCTGTGAAGAGGGCATGGAAGAAGTATTATCCACACAGCAGAAATAAGGAAACAAGCCCTAGAGAAGCTGACTTACTTTCAAAGTCATAAAACAAGTTAACCAAAGTTTCTAGCATTTGGCACAGTGCCTGGGCTCACAGTGGGTGCTTTAATAAATACTAACTGACTGATTCTGCTAACTCCCAACCCAGTGCTTTCCTCGAAACCCCATGCCAATGGCATTTGTTGTTGTGCAGTTGTTTCAGTCAGGTCCAACTCTCTGTGACCCCATTTGAGGTTTTCTTGGCAAGGATACTAGAGTGCTCAGCTATCTCCTTCTCCAATTCATTTTTTTTTTTGGATACATGAGTAATTGAGGCAAACAAGGTTGACTTGCCCAGGGTCACACAGTAAGTGCCTGCGGTCACATTTGAACTCATGAAGATGAGTATTCCTGTTTCTAAGCCCAGTGCTCTGACCACTGCACCACCTAGCTGTCTCCAAATGGCCTTACTGTGGCTCAAAACAAAACCATTTTCTTTTTAAAACAAGTAAGACAGTAGGTGATAGTGCTGGCAGTAATGGCAGGCCCAGCAACTGGTTAACTTACTGTCCTGGACCAGTTTAGAAGGCCCTCGGGGTACATGAGGGTGTTTACAAAATGAGATCCTTGAAATTTTAAAGTGCTATCTAAGTGTCACTTGCTGCTATTGTTAATCTGCATGCCTGGTACAGCTGTATTCAAAGATTCTGTGGCAGACAGGAAAATACAACTCGGAGCTGCTGATTCTACTCCTCAACAAGTAATTATTAAGCACCTACCATGTGCCAGAAACCGTTAGGTGCTGGGGATTACACATACCAAAAGGAGCAAGTCTCTGCCCTCAAGGCTCCTTGCAAAATAAATACAAAGTTACCAAGAGGCACTAACAGCTGGGGGAATCAAGGGAGTTCTTAGGAAGGAAGCAGTCCTTGAGCTGAGCCAGAAAGGTAGGGAGGGGTTCCCTAAAGTAGAGAGAGGTAAAGAGGGAGAGCATTCCAGGCATTGGGATCTGCTGATGTAAAAGCAGAGAAGGTGATGGAATGCTGTACACAAGGTACAGCACTCAAACCAGTCTGGCTAAAGTATGGAATGTGTGTATATGTGTGGGGAGCAATGTGTAATCAGCTTGGAGAAGAGGCTGGCATCAGACTGTGATGGCCTTTAAAGGCCAAAGGGAGGACTCTGCATTTCATCCTCGGGCATGAACTTCTATGAAGCTTCTTGAGCAGGGAGTAATTCTGTGAGATCTTAACTTTAGGAATATCAATTTGTCAGCAATGTGGAGGATAGCCTGGAGGAGGCAAGACTGGATGCAGGGTGACTGACTGAAAAGCTATTTTGGGGCAGTTAGGTGGCGCAGTGGATAGAGCTCTGGCCTTGGAGTTAGGAGGACCTGAGTTCAAATCCAACCTCAGACAACTGACACTTACTAGCTGTGTTGACCCCTGGGCCAGTTACTTAACCCCAATTGCCTCACCAAAAAGCAAAAAAAAAAAAAAAGAAAAGAAAAGAAAAAAGAAAAAAAGGCTGTTTTAACAGACAAAGTAGAGCCAAGATAGCGGAGAACTGCCAGTGACTCACCTGAGATCTCCCCCAAACCCCCTCTGAACACCTTTAAATAATGCCATAAAACAATTCCTTGAGCAGCAGAGCCTACAAAATGCCAGGGTGAAATAATTTTCTAACCAAAGACAACTTAGAAAGTCAGCAGGAAAGGTCTGTCACACTTAGGTGAGAGTGGAACACTCCAGCATAGACCAGGTTCCAGCAAACGAGGAGCAGGCCTTGGGAGCCACTGAATCAGCAGTGGCTGCTTCTGGAGCTCTCAGCCCACAGACAGTAAGAGGGGTCGAACAACTGGTCAGAAGGAGATTACAGGGGTGTCTTTGCTAGCACTGAGGCAGAATTCTGTTGTTTTGCCCATACTTGGATCTGGTTGCAGTTCTAGGTGGTAGTCCTAGGGCAAGGAAGAACACTAACACATCAGAGCTTGTGGCTGCAATGGAGCAAGGAAAAAAGGCAGGGCAGAAAAGAGTGTTTTACAGTCACTCACAGACCAGAGCACAGGCCAGGAGAGAAGTAAACACACCTTTCCTTAGATCATACCACCTTGGAAGAACTGAAAACTTACAGGTCCCTAGAAGTATCTCTCAAAACAGCTGCAAAAAATCCCTGAAGCTTGGGACAGTGTGCCCTCCACCCTGGAAGCAGAGCCCTACTTTAACAAAAAGTTAAAAGTCAAGAAACAGGCTGGGAAAATAAGCAAACAACAGAAAAAATTCTGACCATAGAAAATTACTATGGTGACAAGGAAGATAAAAACATATACTCAGAAGAATCTAACAAAGTCAAAGCTCCTACATCCAAAGCCTTTGAGAAAAATATGAATTAGTCTCAGACTATGGCGGAGCTCAAAAACAATTTTGAAAATCAAGTAAGAGAGGCAGAGGAAAAATTGGGAAGAGAAATGAGAGTGATGCAAGACAATCATGAAAAAAGAATCAAGAGTTTGGTAAAGGAGACACAAAAAATATTGAAGAAAATAACACCTTAAAAAAATACACCATTTCCCCTATTACCAGAGAAGTGCTACCAAAAGGGATGAATAACTTTTTAAATATTAGGCTACCTAAGGGACAGGTGGGAACAGATCAAGAGTCAGTCTAGTCTTAATACAGAGAGGCTTATCAACAATGAGTGCAGATTTAGGCAGATTTTTCACTTTCTTTATGTTTCTTGCTTTTTATTTTTTGCAAAATAGCTAATATGGAAATATGTTTTATGTGACTTCATGTATATAACTGAATATCATATTACTTGCCTTCTCAATGTGTGGGGGATGGGCAGAAGAGAGGCAGAGAATTCGGAACTCAAAAATTTTTTTAAAAGGAACATTCAAAATTAAAAAAAGGGCAAAATAAAATGTAGTATCCAGAACAGACCACAAAACTTCAAATGTGGACTACATAGGTCTGCTTTGCCAAACCAAAATACCCCCTGGCCTTCTATTTCTGACTAAAGAAATTCACATTAAGGAATACAAAAGTACAATCCTCCCTAGGGGCATTTACATTTTTAAAAGATTTTGGTAAGTCTAGGGAATCTTTAAACTGGTAGAAATATTTTGGTTCTTTTTTGCTTCATCTGATTTTATCATCATTCCTCTCTTCTAGTCTGCCAAAGAATAAATTCCATTAAAATCAGCATTTCAGCCTCATTATTATCAACCTCATCACATTGGAATTTTATATTCCACCACATTTAGTGAAAACGAAAAGGTCACTACTTGGGTACACAGCTTGGATTAGCAAGCATGGTATGGCATATCTACCATGAGGAGTATCACCTGGGCCCTGAGGCTTGGGACCTATAGACCAGAAAGCATGTAAGATGACCAACACACCACCAGAAAGCTATGCTCAACTCAATCAACTGTTTCCTCAATAAATAAAATTTCTGTAAATTTCCTTTTCCTGCTAATCTTAAACCTCAACTACTATAAAATCTGCCCAGCCCTGGCCTTCCACAGCAAACCAAACTAGAAATACAAAAAACCTCAATTAGGAATGCCTGAATGGGAGCTTTTTGTAATAGAATCTAGAATTCTTAGAAACACAAAATATCAATGTCAGAAGGGATATCAAAGATAAGCCAGTTCATATTACCTATGAAGAAACTGAAGTGCAGACAAGCTGATTTGTTCGAAGTCACTTAGCTGGTTGGTGGCAAATCCAAGACTACAATATACATCTTGATTTCTAGTACAATGCTCTTTCCACTCTGCCAGTTCAGCGATGTAAATTGTTTAATTTCTTTATTTAAAATGAAAGCAAATATGTTGGGTAAAAAGACTTCTGTTCTGATTCAGAGGAAAATTATTAGACAAGAAATGTCATGGAAGCTTTGGAGGAATATTTTTATTTTGAAGACATGCCACCTCATAAAAACAAGAAAGCAATATGTTAATGTTAATCTAACAAATCTATTTAACATTCCTTATCTATGGATGACCTAAAGATCTAATCATCAACCTCTAATGGATAGGACTACAGTGCCTTAAACAGAGTACATAATTTAATCAGACTCCTTTCCTGGTGCCCTGAGTGACTGCATCAGAATATATCATGGCTGGAAGGTGAAAGTCTATAAATCCCCACTAAGGCAGTCAATAAAAAATGTTAATTCAGACAATTTTACAACAAAAATGAATTAGAGATGTGTTAAGATGCGCTGGAACAGAAAAAAAAAATCCTGCATGACTAGGGGCTGAGAAAAAGCCTGAACTGAACTGTGAAGTGTTTGAGCAGAATGGTCTTACTTAAGAGTTAAGGGCAGCTAGGTGGCACAGTGGACAGAACACCGGCCCTGAAGTCAGGAGGACCTGAGTTCAAATGCGGCCTCAGGCCACACACTTGACACTTACTAGCTATGTGACCCTGGGCAAGTTACTTAACCCCAATTGCCTAAAGCAAACAAACAAACAAAAAACAAAAAAAATAAAAATAAAGAGAGCAAAGTGTCTAATCCAAGCCAAAATTAATATGAACATTTAAAAATACAACACCCACAAGGAAGTTAAAAAGGGAAAGCCTTGAGCGGTTATTTCTTGTTCCATTTCTGCAATATCTATAAATCTGGTAATGAGATGTTCAGAGAAGTCTAGATATCCCTTCTCAAATGGAAGGGTAACTTTCCTTTTTTTGTTGTCATCTTTGCCAATCTGAGGTGCAATCTCAGAATTGTTTTAATTTGCATTTCTCCAATAAGGAGCAATTTAAAGCATTTTTGTATATGGCTACAGACAGCCTAGGTTTCTTCCCTTGAGAACTGCCTGTTCATATCCTTAGCCATTTGTCAATTGAAGACTTGCTCTTATTGTTACAAATTTGAATCAGTTCTATATATATTTTGGAAACAAAACCTATATCAGAGAAATCTTCTGCTAAGATTTTCCCCCTGATTAATTGTTTTCCATTTAATCTTAGCTTTATGGTAAATGTTGGAGGAGCTGTGGGGAAAAACGGCACTGAATAGGTATAACCATTCTGGAAAGCAATTAGGAATTATGTATAAAAAGTTGCATGCTCCTTGACCCATATATTTTCAAGAGAGATCAAAGAAACAGAAAAAGGTCTTACACGAGCAGCTCTTTTTGTTATGGCAAAACACTGGAAACTAAAGGGATGCCCATCAATCAAGGAAAGGTTAAGTCATTTGTTGTATATAAATGTGATGGAATACTGTTACACTGTCAGAAATGAGGAAAGAGATGGCCTCAAAGAGACATACAAAGATTTGTATGAACTAATGCAAAGTTAAATATACAGAACTAGAGGAACAATTTATATTATAACATCCATATTATGAAAAAGAACAATCTTGAAAACTTTTGAAGAATGAAATGAACAGAAGCAGGAGAACAATTTCTACAATAACAACACTGCAAAGACAAACACCTTCAAAAGCTGTAACTACTATGATTAATACAATGATCATCCATGATTCTACAGTCCTGATGAGGAGACACTATCTACTCTCTGACCAAGAGAGGATAGGTTTAAGGTACAAAATTAGGAAGATATATTTCTATATACAGCCACTGAGGAAACCTATTTTGCTTGACTGAATATTTGTTCCAAGGTATTAGTTTCTCTTTTCTCTTTTTTTCAATGGGATGATAAAGAAAATATCTTTCTGTTCATTTTAAGAACATTTAAAGAGACACTGGGGTACAACAGACACAAAATACTGCATGTAACTTCTGTGGAGTCACTGTATGGTTAGTTTTGCTGAATTGTTTTACTTTGTCACAAGAGAGCTATCATAGAGTGGGGGTAATCTGGAAATGTTTGTAATGCGAAAACAAAACACGTCAATAAAACTTTTTTTAAAAAAAGGAGGATTATTTTCTGGGGGATAGCTCCTTAGCGACATTCTTTTTCAAAGATTTACAAAAATGGGAGGGTGGCCCATGGAAGTAGAAGGATAGGATGACAATAACATCATGAAGAGTGTGACCCACAAACTATGAAGAAGATGATAAGAGAAAAGCTCTAAGTTATTAGTTAACTCAAGAAATTGGGAAGTCATTCAGAGTGCTTTTTCTGCACCTCAATTTTAGAATTCTACAAATGTAGAACTCAGTTAAGTGGGTTTCCATATTTTGGGAGATGCCCACATTAGGACTTAATGTACCAGCCCCTAGTACCTGTGGGATCAAGAGAATGAAGATAACTAGACTTGTAGAGTTACAGGGCATGATAGAATAGGATATGTTAGGTGGACTGTAGGTCATTTAGGTAATGCCTTTTTCCCCCTCAATGTTCTCCTATCAGTAGCTACTTATTGGGCGAGTCCCTTAACGTTTTCCAGCCTAAGTTTCATCTGAAAAGTAAGGACAATCATACCTACATTCCAGGGCTGTTGGGAGGATTGAGCAAGAGAATGTAACCACAAACTTGTAAACCTGTAAACTTCAAGCAACAGACTATGTAAGTGTTAATTATTATTACTATTGTCACTATTGCTCCTCCTCCTCTTCCTCTTCTAGCTTTCAAAGATTTCTAAAATCATCTGGGAAAGCTTTACTTAACATTTCTGACTGCCTGCCCCTTAAAAAACCTCAAACAAAAACATGTTCCCTGAACGTGTGAATGTGTTATAAACTTCACAAAGTCAACACTATGAATTAATCCAAGTGTCTTCCCTCTGTTGAATATCTCCAATTTATCCTGTTCACAGGATGTCCTAAAAGTCTTAGTGCAGTTTTAACATTTAAAAGTTTTAAAAGCACTAGGGCTTTTGGGACACCCTGTATATGTTGTTTGTATACAGTTTTTTTCATGTTCTTTCCCTCACTTGACTGGAAGCTTCTTCAGAAAAGGGACTGTCTTTTGTCTTTCTTTGTATCCCCAATCACTAAGCACAGTGCCCAGCACATAGTAGGCACTTAATGTCATTGACTGAGTATTTCAATAAATACTAACAATGCTTCTTTAACCAAAAACCCCCACGGAAAGTAGTAATAAAGTAACTAAAAACATATTCATTTCAATGAAATGTATATTTAATTCAACATGTCAGAACTCACCAGTTAATGGGATGGGGGTATACTTCCCATTGAGGTCTCTTCCAGAAACATTTGTAACCTCATCTTCAGCATAGTAAAATAGCTAGAGAAACTAAGTATACCACTAGGCAATTTTCTGCTGACAAGCCTAGAATTGAGACCTTTTAAGAAAGAGTATGATTCTCCTTTATCATCAATACCAAAAGGATATGAAATGTTGATCTCACTATGAGAACCAAAATTACAATCTTTCAAGATTAATTCTTCCTTCATAGCTCTCATTTCTTTTCCCATTTTTTTCATTTAGCACTCTCATTGACAAAAACATTTTAAAATCACTGCTTATTTCTCCTAGGAATTCTAGCTGAATTGGGGTACACATTCAACTGTGTTTTTCTTTAAGGTTTTGCCTGTAGATGTTTTGAAGTGTCTTTTTCTGGATCTGTGTCTTGAGTATCACTGTCAATCTAACAGCTTTTGATGATGGATTCCTTTTTCGTTTGCTCAATGCTCCAGCCCCACCTTCTGATTCTGGACTTGATGTTAGACTAGTCTTTGAAGACTTCTTGAGGGAAGGTCTAGTTTGGTCTTGCTCTTTTTCAGGGATGATTGTTGTTATTTCAGGCTTTCAAGAAACAGCTTTTAGTGTACCCAAAGTGTCTGATCCAGGGCATAGTCTGATCACTGCCCATCCTGACCTAAGCTCCACAAGTTCCTTAGCTGGCTGGATTCAATCAGAATAAGCTAGCTGGTTCAGAGTGACCATTCTGTAGGCTACCCTTCAGTCTAGGATTTCTGTCCTGTTTATTCCTCTACAGGCTTCAGACTGGGCTAGAGGCAAGAGACTAGAACTGAGATCTCATTCTGCTCCTGGGGGTCTGAGTCACAGAGCTGCTGTTTGCTTCTGAACTTCTTCCTTTATCAGTATACAAACTAGGGCCTGTGACTGCTTCTCACATTGGAACATCCACCCCTGACTGCAGGTCCCTTTCACAATCCACCTTGGATCTATGACCTGTGATTGGATAGTAGGTGACAAGGCTGTCACTTGGCACCTGTTTCCACATCCTACATGAGGTCAGGACATTATGGTTCTGAGACTTCAGACTCATAGGTACTGATTGCCAAGTTATTGGCCTTTAGAATCAATTTCTGAGTCACATGCACAGGCATAAAATCCATATCATTATTTCATAATTACAGTTTAAAAAAAAGTAAAACAAAACAAAAGCAATGTGACCGAGCTTGATCATCCTCCTTATTCATAATTGGCACAGAACATCATTTAGCTGTTAGCAAAAGTCAAATCCACACTCAAGGGATGAAGATTTCCTGTAACTGAGGCAATGCAAAGGGTTCTAACCTTCTCTAAAGAGGAGTTCCAAAATGAATTTCAACAATGACAGCACCATTAGAATAACTGTATAGTTTCTATGATAGTTACGTTGAAGGGAACAATACTCATTTGGATGTATAAATATTTCAGTTCTCATCATCACTGACCTTTCTACAGCATTTAAGACTGCTGTTCAACCCTCTTTCTGTGTCTTCCAAGCACTGGGCACTATTGGTTCTCCTTCCATCTGTTTAATTGCTCCTTCTCTGTTCTATTCTGGCACTTTCTCTTCCAGCTAAGTGTTGCTTCATGTTTTGTCCTTGACTTTTTTCCCTCTATATTGTCTCTCTTGGCAACCCCATGGCTTCAATTATCATGTATATATATAGAAGACTCCCAAATCTCTATCACTGATTTCTTCCCTGGGTGCCAAATGTACCTCTCCAACTGTTAAAAGGAGAGTTCTTCTCTGATAAGGGCCTCATTTCTAAAATATATAGAGAACTAAGTCAAATTTATAAAACACAAGTCATTCCCCAATTGATAAATGGTCAAAGGATATGAACAGGCAGTGTTCAGATTAAGAAATTAAAGCTATCTATAGTCATATGAAAAAATGCTCTAAATCATATTGATTAGAGAAATGCAAATCAAAACAACTCTGAGGTACCACATCACACCTATCAGATTGGCTAACATGACAAAACAAGAAAATGACAAATGCTGGAAAAGATGTGGGAAAATCGGAACACTAATGCATAACTGGTGGAGTTGTGAAATGATACAACCATTTTGGAGAGCAATTTGGAACTATGCCCAAAGGGCTATAAAAATGTGCATACCCTTTGACCCGGCAATAGCACTGTTGGGTCTATATCTCAAAGAAATCATAAAAATGGGAAAAAGACCCACCTGTACAAAAATATTTATAGCAGCTCTTTCTGTGGTGGCAAAGAATTAGAAATTGAGAGGATGCCCATCTATTGGGGAATGGCTGAACAAGTTGTAGTATATGAATGTAATGGAATACTATTGTGCTATAAGAAATGATGAGCAAGTGGACTTAAAAAACCTAGAAAGACCTGTATGAACTGATGCTGAGTGAAGTGAGCAGAACCACGGGAACATTGTACACAGTAATAGCCATGTTGTGTAATGACTAACTTTGATAGACTTAGGTCTTCTCAGCAATGTAAGGATCTAAGATATCTCCAAAAGTCACATGATGGAAAATGCTATCCACATCCAGAGAAAGAATTATGGAGTTTGAATGCAGATCGAACCACACCATTTGTGCTTTTTTCCCCCCTGTTTTGTTTTGTTTTTTCTTTCTTTTGGTTCCTCCTATTGGTTCTAATTCTTTCTCACAACATGACTAACGTGAAAATATGTTTAATAGGAATATACATGTGGAGCCTGTATCAGACTGCATGCCATCTTGGGGAGGGAGGTAGAGAGGGAGGGGGAGAAAAATTTAAAACTCAAAAGCTTATGGAAATGATTGCTGAAAACCAAAACTAAAGTAATTTTTAAAAGTTCCATCAGCATCTTAAATTCTATATACCCCAAACTGAACTTATTACCTTCCTCTCAAAACCTGCTTGTTTTCCTGACTTGACTTTTATCAGTGGTACAATCCCTAGGTTCTCATATCCGGTTAGTTTCTGCTAATTTGACTTCCATAATCTCTCTTTATTTTCATTCTAAGTTAAGTTTAAAATGCTATCTCCTACATGAAGCATTTCCTAACCAGCTATAAGAGGTGATACCTTACACTAAGCACCCAACAGAGTGGCATTTCATAATTCAGCTGTATATTACATATACAATGTACAAGCATTTATCCTTTGATTTCTATGTCATATTATTAATCTAGAGAGTGAACTCTTAGAGTATATATTCTATATAATAGTCTACATTACCATCACCAGCTAGTGTCTAACATGACATTGTACAATTAGCTGAGGTGTCCGGGGAGTGAGGAGAGAGGGGAAGGGAGGTGCTGTGGCAGGGGGATCCATCTCTCTTTTCCATTTCCACTGCCATAATCCTAGCATAGGCCTCATTCTCACTCACATGTACAATTACACTCATTTTAATGAGTCTTCCTACCACCACCCTCTCCATGCCAATCACTATTCACACTGATGCCAGACCAATCTTCCTTCTGTAGAAACCTGGTCAGGTGGAATCTGACCAAAAACTGTTCGATGGTTGTTTCCTACTTCCTAACAAGTAGAATCAAAACTCCTTAGCCTCACATTTAAGATCCTCCAAAATCTAGCATTATGCTATCTTGCCAACCTCTTTCCAATACTCTCTGCAATGTATGCTATGATCCAGTAACACTCGACTATTCTGCTGTCCTCCATCCCTTTATTAAGGTACACTGTTGTCATCCCTGGAATACTTCACCTTGTCCCCCTGCCTCTACCTGCTGGATTATTACCCACTCTATGAAGTCCAATCCAAATGCTATATCCTATGGGAAGCTTTCCTAGATTCTTTCCCAAACCGCAGCCAGTGAGTTCTTTTTCCCCTTTGGACTTCACATTGTATTTTGATCATTCACTCATGATGTTCTCTTTTTTATTAGTTATTTGTAGTGTGCAATACTCATCCCCCTACTAGGCCAGACACTATGTCTTATCTAAACCATTATCTCTCTCAATATTTAGCACAGTTCTCTGCACATAACAGGCATTTAGTAAATGTTTTTTGAGTTGAACTGAATTGATATGTTAGCTAAGAAGCAAACCAAATGACTTTGTTGCCACCTTATACATGTTTGCTCTCCACCCAAGGCAAGGAGTTCTTCTAAAATTTAAAGCTTCCTCTGAAGCTAGTTCTCTCCTGAACAACCTTTTCTTAGTCACCTAATTTCCCTCTACATTCTTCTAAGTTAAGTTTAAAATGCTACCCCTACACGAAGCCTACACAAAGCATTTCCTAACCAGCTGTAAGAGGTGATAACTTACACTAAGCACCCAACACCGTGGTACTTCATTATTCACTTGTATGTTATATATACAACGTACAAGCATTAATCCTATGATTTTTTTTGTAGTATATCTCCTTTAATTTAGAGAGCAAACTCTTAGAGGATAGCTGAAGTGTATTCTTTATGTTTTATAAATATAAACTCAACTCACAGTGTCTAACACAATACAATACATTTGTTGTAGGGGGAGAGGGATCAATAGAGGGATGCGCCTCATAGCATTACCCAATCAATATTACTTTGCAGGAACATTATTATAGCAGGGACATGCAATGCTACATTGGTGATGGGTATAATATACTTCAGTTGATCACCCAGGATAAAAATTGTATAGTCAGCAATGATACAAGCTAGTACTTCAAGCTCAACAGCATTAATTTCCCAAAAATCAATCTGTTTACTGTCATCACACTGGAAGGACCGTCCTTATGAATTTCTTCAAGTTTTTTTAAAATTTTAATTATGCTAATTGCATTATTTTATTTAACATTTATTACCAGGATACAGATTATATACCCTGAGGTCTCTATAAATACTTATTTCAAACTTTCATAGTCTGAATTCTCCCTGCCTCAAAGTATTTCCCATTTATGACATATTTCCTATGGGCTAACTATCTAAAAGGGTCCTGGATTTAGAATCACAGGACCTGGCTTCAAATCCACACTCTACTGCTTAATACTATTTAATCTTGGAAAAGTCAATTTCTTAGGGCCTCAGTTTCCTCATTGGTATAATGAAGATCCAGGACTAGAGAATCTCTAAGGTCCTTTACATTCTAAATTCTATAACTCCATGTTGTTTTACCTAGTGTCATGTTTCTGTGGAACCAATTAAAACAACACATGAGGATGTGTTGCATGGGAATATACCCACTGAAAACTCATGATCTTAAACAGGGGCAACCTGATATTCATTTTGTCACTATAGAGTTCTCTAAAATAAAGTTCTTCTGTCTCTCCCAAATAGGCAGCCACTGTCCACCAGCAAATGCCTGATTCTTTAACATTCTCCATCAAGTCCCTGAGGCAATGACTAACTGAATCAAAGCTATATTCTACAGGTTTCATTTAAAAGACCTAGCAGATAGATTTTTTTGAACTTTTGTCATTTTAAGTCTATAAGTATCACTTTGTGTTAGCATGGATGCACACCACACTTTTGCCTGAGTAGTCTCAGACCCACAGACATCCCCAGATTCATCCTATTTCATCTAAACCTACCTCTTCTAGAAGGTGCGGATCCAGGCAATCTCCATCATCATTAAACAAAGAATCCCAGCTCTCCTCTGCAGGAGCACTTTCATCACTGGAGGAAGGATGAGGAGCTTTCAGTTCCAGTTGTCTGTCTGAAGATACAGTATATTCTACTTTCCCAGAGTTGATTTCCTCACCTGTTTGGAACTCTTCACCAGTTCTTAGATTATTCAAAGACTCTGTGATGTCATCTGCACAATCCAGATCACTGCTCAAGGCCTTGTTAGAAAGCAATTCTGTCCTATTTAACATGCAGAGTTCAGAGTCTGCACAGGAACCATGATTGCTGGATGCTTCCTTCTTTATAGGTATCAAAGAGGTACAATCTGACAAGGCCTTTGTTAGTCCTCCCATTGACTCTTGATAACTGGATGAAATATCTTCAACGTAACCGTCTGTACAAACTGTCAAGTTGCTTGAGTTTTCATTCCCACACTCGAAGCTGTTAGCTACTAGAAGAGGGGTTATATAAGTACTTACTCCCATACACTCTAGCAAACTGTTTATGCTGCTACAAGCCTGTTCAGTGATTCCACCCACAATTGTCGAGGTGCTGCCCACACACGTCTCATCAGATATAGCATCTGTAATGCTCATACATGCCTGCTTAGTGATGTCATTGTCATCCTCCAGCTCACTACCTGTAGATGTCTCATCAGCAAAGTCACTTAAATTATCAGGTTCATAGCACACATTCGACTCATCAGCAGGGTCACCATTCTTTTCAGACTCTCCACTCATGCAAGTTGGATCCACAACATCATTGGCATTCTCTAATATACTGACTATGTGCACGTGGTCAGAGACAGGATCCCCAACCCCAGATATGCTATGCACACTTGTCTGATCTAAGATGCCAGCTGCACTGCTGAGGAACACTGCATCAGTTAGGTCACTGACATTCTTAGGTTCGTTGTCTAGTGGTATGCCAGCTGTTGTATGGATAACTTCTTGAACAATTTCAGAATGTGAGTTTAGCTGTGCGGTTGCCAACACATTGTCAGGATTCAAAAGAGGACTGCAACCTACCGGCTCATCTAAAAACTGAGAACTAGCTCCCATCTCTACTACCTTACAATCAGTACTAACACGGTTTTTCAAGTTTCCTTCTGCATAACTCATTCCACTTAGTTCTTCCTTCCTGAAATCACATAATTTCACACTTTGGAATGGTTTACTGGAAGCCTGAGTCTCACAGGTTTCTGTACTAGATTGTGATATAAGTAGTCCTTGTGGTACTGAAATATTGCTGGTTTTGGAATTCATAAATTTCTCTTCTTTCTTTGGTTTAAAATGTATTTGTGAAGGTACTTTGGAAAAACTACTAGGATTTGGGATCTTTTGTTGATTTTTGTTGAATGTTTCTTTGGACTCGGGAGTTCCCTTTTGAGTATGGAATTTTCCTTTGTTTCTTTCTTTCAAGTATGTGCCTTTTTTTGATTTTGAATTAGGTCTCTTTCCATCCCTGGCCTTGTGCTCTTGTCTGCTAGGATTACTAATAGGTCTTTGAAGTTCACAACTGACTCTGAAGACATCATTCTTCGAGGGCAGATGACTTTCTTCTTGCCCTTGCTTCACTACAGCATTCAGATGACTATAGCTCATTTCCTGATGACTTGATATGGGAAGCACTGAACCTCTGCGAGCTTTGGGTACATAAAGGGCCATATCTGGCTTTCTGGCCCGAGGTCTGTATCTCTCAATATCAGGCTGCATGATGCCACCTCAATCTGCACGGAGAAAAAGAATTACTTAGTTCACATTAATTTGCTACTAGATATATAGCTAACAGTTATGTGGATTTTTCCCCCCACTCCAGCAGTTTACTAACTTAAGGTCAATAACTTACTTAAAGAAATGCAAATTTCCAGAGTTGGGGGTGGGGGGGAAATCACCCTGGAAAAGAATTAGTCATACAACCAAGAAAAACATATTCCAAAATAATCCACGAGCCCATGAATTACACCTCTGATTTCCTTCTTTTCTTCAAAATTCCTTTGTTCTACTTTATACTTCCTGTTCACAACATTAAAAACACTTTTTCTTCCATGAGTCTCTCAACTTTTCAACAATTTACCTTACTCATGGCTATAACAGATCCATATTGGGAGAAGAGTAGGAGTCACCAAGGAATGAAATTATACTCTAGGTGTTCAGGGGTTATATATTACCAAACAGACCCAAGACTTGCCTTTGTAAAAGGACAAGATAAAAAAGATCAATATGAATGAGCTGAACTAAAGAACTGAGTTATTAATTACATTCATGGGTTGGAAAATAGAACAGGCTAATCAAGGAAAACTTTCTAAAATATGGTACAGGATCATAGACTTAGAGTTGAAAGGTATCTTAGAAGTCATTTAATCTCACCAACTCATTTAATAGATAAGGAACCTGAGGCTTAGAGAGGTTAAATGACTTGCCAGAAAAGCATAGGAAGTAAGGCTCAGAGGGGGGGATAGGAACCCAGATCCTTGGACTTCATTGACCAAAGAGGCAGGCAGCAGTCCATAAATAAAACTTGAACTGGGACTCTATGAATTTTTTGTACATGGCACAATAATAGAACTTGGGTGGGTTAAGGAGGGAAAGGAGGAAAGAAGAGAGACTGAATATATAGGAAATGATAAAATCATCACTATCCGAAGCCCACTTCCAGCTTCCACCTCTATTATTACTGGATTTAACTAGATAGGGATAAAGGGCTCCTCCTATGTTCCCTAGCTATTTTTTCTCTTCTCTTTTTCCTTTCTGAGTTGTGACTAGGCAACCCTTTAAGGTGGGCCAAAGTTTAGAAATAGGCAGTTACAAGAGCTCAGAAGAAGATATTTTAGCTAGAATGGAGTGCGTGAGATACTGTAAAGCAGAAAACAAAGGCAGAAGATGAGAGTATGACCAAAAGGTGGAGAACTCTGACAGCAATGTTCAAAGTTCATGTTTTATTCTGAAAGGAAAAAACCATAATAACTGTTCCTTTCACCCCAATATAGACAACTGTTACTTTCTTCTGGGGGTTACTCAGGACTGGATGGGGTTGGAAACCAGCAAAAATGGCAGAAAAGGAGAAAGCGGTACAGCCTAGCTCTCTTCCACAAATATTCCCACAAAGACTGAGGAAGATCACCAGATTGAGCAGTGATTGGGAAATCCAAGGAGAAAGCACAATGCATCATTTTTTCAACAAAGGTCAACATGACTTTGGGCACTGGAGAGTAGGTCTGGCCAGGAAGAAAGAGCTTTATAGCACAAAGACATGGCTGGAGCCTGTGGCTGTGTAAAAGGGCAAGGAGCCTCCAGAGATCAAGGATTCAGCTTGGAGAACAGAAAAGAGCTGGCAGATGTGTCAGTGATTCCAGAGCTGGGTTGTAGATTCCGTGCTAAAGCCTGAGGTTCCCTCAAGGCAGGGAACAGGAACAGAAGCAAACTGAGCCGGAAGCTATGTTGCTCTTACCATAGAACAGGGTCCCAGATCTAGTATGGACTAAGGCTAGGGTCAACAGCTCTGTACCAGGGAAAAGAGAGCAAGATCACAGATTCAGCATGGCAAGAAACAGGGATGGCATACCAGGCAGGGAGTGGGAATAGGCAGAATTTCCAGAAAGTATGTCATTCTGATCCTAGATGAGGATCTCCCAGGGGGAAGGTCTGAAGCTGAGTTACCAGAGCAGGGAGCTCAAACCAAAGAAAAGCCTGAAGCTTTGTCCCTCTGAACCTGTCCAGCCTTCAAGCTGACAGGTCTGGGGCTAGTAGATGTCTCTCCTGAAGCCCCAACCAGGGAAAAACCTGTAGTTGTGTCACTCAGACAAAATCCTGGGTTGGGAGCCTGAAAAGCCTCGAACAGATTTCTCCCCAGATCAGACCATTTAGGGATACTGAAAATTTGCAGCTCCCTAGTCAGAGCCATTGCTAAGATCCTTGAAGAATATAATGCTTAATACCCTGAAAAACCAACAGCAGGATATAAAAGAAAACAAAGCAGAAACAAAAAAGGCCTCAAAACTCTCTCCAGAAGTATGCAGAGCCTGGTCCTAACAAAAAGTCCCAAATTCAGGAATAAGGCTGGAAGAATAAAAATTAAAAAACTATGGTAAAGGACTATTATGGAGCCAGAGATATCTAAGAGAATAAGTCTACAACATCTAAAAGCAAAGTCTTAAAGAAAAACCCAACTTTATCACAAGATCAACTGGAATTCCTAGAAGAAATGAAGCAAAAGTTTAAAAATCAGTTTGTAAATGAGTGCTCTAGAAGAACAAACTGGAACAGAGTTAAGTGCCAGAGGTTAAGACCTCTTTTTTTAGGGAACATTAGCAGCTTAGTAGCACAAGAGATGCAAAACCTTATCCAAGTAACAGACTTCCTGAAAATTAAAATGGACCAAACAGAACTCACTGATTACATGGGACAAGTGCACCACGACCCTGTCAGTCACCCAGGCTCATAACCTCAGTGTTAGCCTCCACTCTTCTCTTTCTTTCTCTAATCTAATTTGTTGCCAAGTCCTGTTGATTCTCCCTTTATAACATCACTTGCATATGACCCCTTCTCTCCTCTGACACTGCTAGCTCCTTGGTATAGGCCCTCCACACCTCATGCCTGGACTATTCCAAAAGGCTTCTGCTTGGCCTCCTGTTCCAAGCCCCTCTCCACTCTACTCCATCCTCCACTCAGCTTTCAAACTGATCTTCCTAAAACACAGATCTGGCCATGTGATGGCCATGTGACACACACCACTCCCCACATTCAATAAACACCAGTGGCTCCCTAAACTTCTAACATCAAATATAAAATCCTGTTTGGCATCTGAAGCCCTTGATAACTTGGCTCCTTCCTACCTTTCTAGTCTTTTTATACCTTCCTCTTCTCCAGGAATTCTGCTTACACTCCTCTTTCTACAGGAGGCATCCTCTCTAAGATTACTTCGTATCTATGTTGTATGTATCTTGTGTGCACACACGAACACACACACTCACACATCCTTGCTTCCTCCTCTTTTAGAACAATAAGCTCTTTGAGAAAAGGGACTATTTCATTTTTGTCTTTATATCCATAGTCCTTAACACAGTGTTGGAACAGTACTAAATGTTTAATAAATGCTTATTGATGAGGGCCTGCACAAGAGTGGTAGCTGTGTGAGTATAAAGAGGATAAGGGGATATCATATGAGAGATATTTTGAAGATGGAAACAAAACTTGGCAAAAGATAGAATATGGCATGTGGACTGAGCACAAGTGAGGTATCAAATATGACACTGAAATTCTGAGCCTGGGTGACTGGGATGATGGTGGTGTCCTTGACAATGACAGGGAAACTGGAGGGGAGAGGAGCTAATGGGGAGAAAGACAATGAGTTTTGCTTTGGCTACATTACATTTGAGAGCACTGTGAGACATCCAGTATGAGGTATGCATTAGGTAGTTGGTGATATAGGACTGTAGCTCAGAAGAGAGACCAGGGCAATATATATATAGCTGGAATCATCTACATAGAGGTGATAATTGAACCCATGGGAGCTGATAAGATCAGCAGGCGAGATTAGTACTGAAAGAGAAGAGGACCCAGGAGAAGACCTTGGGGATATCCATGCTTAGTGGGCACAACCTGAAATGAAGATACAGCAAAGGAATTTGAAAAGGAGCAGTAAGACAGGCAGGAGAAGAACCAGAAAGAAGCATGGTGGCCAAAACCACAAAGGAGACAGTGTCCAGAAGAGGACAGTGGTTAGAAGATGTCAAATTCTAGAGGTCAAAAAGGTTGAGAATCTGAACCCAGGTCTTCCTCACTCCAAGTCCAGCGCTCTATGCACTACATCATGCTGCCGGCATAGTTCACCCACAGCAGTTTGGTAACATGCTGAAGAATATAATAGAACACACTGAAATAATTAGCCCTGTTAATCACCATAGACCCCTTATAGTAAGTACTCAGGCAAATATCACCTAGTAGTTTACCACCACCATTACCAATTTTTTTATTTTTAGCAATACAAGAGATATAAAAGTCCTATAAAGAATATTTGTGGGGGCTCAGAGGTGGTGGTCAGTTAACTTGCTATGTAAATAATTTTTAAAAATACTGTTTGACCCTAGATAAATATGTTAAATAAATCACGTGATAAATCATGCTTATTTAAATTACCTTCAGGGGACATAAAAGCAACTTCTTTCTGGAGTACCCCCAAAATAGGCAGAAGAATCATTTCCTTTTTCTAATAATAGGTTCCCAGTGGAAAAGTAATGCTTAAACACAACATGTTAATCCTGTATTTGGTTCTTATCTATAAGTCTACAGCAGTCTTGCAGATAAGCTAAATGCATATACATACACAGTCTCTTGATTAGCTCAAACCTTTTTTCACTAGTCCTTTTTCATAATTAATAATGTTACAACAATGATACATCTGATAACACTAAACTTGAGGAACTGACTGGTCTACAGGAGACAGCAATAGCTTAGGAATCAGAATCTTAGAAATTCCAAAATTAATAGGGTGACTTTGGGAAGGTAATTTAACCTCCTTGGGTTTCTATTGCCTCATTAGCAATGGAGGATACATTAGGTAGAACTGGTGTTCGTGGTAAATTTCTGAATCTCAACTTGCTTCAGGGCACTTTAGGTCATAGCATCTGCTTCTTCCAAGATCATAAGCTCAAAATCTTTCTTAAATATTTTCCTTGTGCTGGCCAAGTTCAGGATTGGATTCCTCACAGAACCTATTCCCCAGTTATCTCAATCAACCTTCGTAGTTTTTTAGTACAGGCCAGGACGGACAAATGTCATTCTACCACCAGAAAAGCAGGTGTAACAATCAACAGAACCATATAATCTTAAGAATTGGAAGAGAATTTAAAAATCACCTAGTCCTACTCCTAAATGCATACGAATCTCTTCTACAACATAAGTGACAAGCAGTCATTCAGCCTCTGCTTGAACACCTTCAGATACAAGGAAGTTACTACCTCACAAGGTATTCTATTTTGGTAGGAAAAGGGTCTTTCATATTAAACTGAAATGTGCATTCCTGTAACTTCTACCTAGTGGTCTTCATTCTTTCCCTCAAAATAACTGTCAAAATGATAGTCTTTATAGTCTCCCCTATCCTCACTCCCATACACACAACTCTTTTCTTCTCCAGAGTAAATAACGCCAGTGTTTTCACAATATTTTTCCAGTCCCCTCATCACTGTGGCTTCCCTCCTCTTCACATGCTCTGGCTTGCCTATATCCTTTCTAAAATCTAGTGGTTTGACTGGAGCAAAGTACAACGGGACTTTCACCTTTCTCCTACTGCATGTTGTATTCTACTAATGCAGCCTAAAACGGAATGAGATTTTTGAACAGCCTATCACACATGCCACTGCCTCACTGAGCTTTCAATAAACTAGAATCCCCAGGTTATTTTTCCCATGAACTACTTTCTAGCTAAATGTTTCCCATCTTAGTTCATAGGAAAGGCAGCTCAAAGGTCATCAAGCCCAACATCCTCATTTTACAGATGAGGAAACTGAGGCTCAGCGAGAGTAATTAAATTGTCCAAAGTCATGCAGTTAGGAAGCGTCTGGGATGGAACTCACATCCAGGTCTTCCTGACTCCACGTTCAGCACTCTCTCCACTATACCACACTCTCCCCTTTACCTTCACTGATAACTTTTTTTTTTAAATGGGCAGGGCAAGCTGAGAAATTAGCAAAGACCATATCTTATCTAAATTTTTTATCTTCCCCTGCACTTGCACACAGCAAGCAGTCACCCAATACTTGTTGAATGAACCCATGGTAAGTTCTTGACTCTTGTTCACCTTCACTGGTCACTGCTGTTTAAAGGCCAAAGCATTTATACAGGAGAGAAGGGGAGTCTATGAAGCTTATGATGTTCTCTTTGAAGTGATGGATGTTTTATGAGTCTTCAGAAAAGGGAAGGGACTTAAATATTAATTTATAAACAATAACGCTAAGTTAAAATAATCATTAGGATTAACAAATTTATGCTGCTAGTTCTTGAGTAGATAGGAATTTGAACAACACAGTCACAACACTGATTTACATAAATGAATTAGGGATACTCCAAGGTTCCAACTGGTGTCCTTGGGCCAAAAAGATGCTGTTAAAAAGGACCAGTGCACTGATCAGAGAAATGCAAATTAAAACAATTCTGAGGCACCACCTATTGGCCAACATGACATATTACATATTTGACATATAACATATTGGCTAATATGACAATAAAGGAAAATGTTGGAAGTTGGAGGGGATGTAGGAAAACTGGGACACTAACACACTGTTGGTGGAGTTGTGAACTTATCCAACCATTCTGGAGAGCAATTTGGAACTATGCCCAAAGAGCTATAAAACTATGCATACCCTTTGATCCAGGAATACCACTGCTAGGTCTATATCCCAAAGACATTAAAAAAAAAAAGGACCTATTTGTACAAAAATATTTATAGCAGCTCTTTTTGTGGTGGCTAAGAATTGGAAATCAAAGGGATGCCCATCAATTGGGGAATGGCTAAACAAACTGGTATATGATTGCAATGGAATATTATTATGCTATAAAAAACTGTAAGCCAGATGATTTCAGAAAATCTGGGAAGACTTACATGAACTGATGCATACATAGCGAAGTAAACAGAATCAGGAGAGTGCTGTATATAGTAACAGCAATTTTGTTCGATGAACTATGAATAACTTAGCTATTCTCAACAATACAATGATCCAAGATAATCCCAAAGGACTAATGATGAAGTATACTATCCACCTCCAGATAAAGAACTGATATTGATTGAATATAGACTGAAGCTTGCTATTTTTCACTTTCTTTCATTTTGTTTCTTTTATTCGAGTCTTCTTGTACAAAATGACTAATATGGAAATGTATTACACAATTGCACATGTATAATCTATATCTGATTGCTTACCATCTAAGAGAGGGAGGAGTAAAGGAAGGGAAGGAAGGATAGAATTTGGAACTCACAGCTTTAAATAAAAATGTTTTAAAGAATTGGGAAAAAACAACAAAAACAAAAAAGGACTAGTGCTAATAACCAAGAAAAGGATGGAGTTTAGGAGTAGGGACTAAAATATGATACTGAAAGAAAAGGAGCAAGAATTGGTAGGGTGTAAGGTTTTTTTTTTTAAAGTAGGCTTAGGAGATATTTAAAAGGTTAAGAAATATTGGCATAATGTGTAAATAATGGTACATGTAAGGGAAAGGAAAACATAAAAGCAATCTGAAGAGTATGTGAAACCTAGTCAGATATTTTTTTTAAAAAAAGGCATCTCTAGGAGGGAAAAAAAAATAAACCCTGGATTCAAAATACACAATACTACATATTCTCTTTATATTATCAAGGTTCTCTATCCCAACATGTCAACGACTCATGCAGAAATAAGACTCTAAAAATGTGCCCTTCGTTTGCATAGGAGACTCACTTTAAAGCAGGCTTAATCCAAATACACCACAGAGCCATTCATCTGGGGCATAATAATAGGAAAGATTCTACTTGGACAGCAGAGATGTGACTTCACATTTAAATAACTATGGAATCTGTTAATGAACCACAACTGATTCTGCAGTAGTTTTCTTAACGTACTCTTCCATAAATGTGCTTGCACCAGTTAATACAATGAGATACTTCACAGCTGAAAAAACAGAATAATTTCTATGTCTGCTTAGGAGTAGTGCACTCTTACATCTGTTCAAAATAGGTTGTGGAAAATTTATTATTATATTTTAGATCAATACCATAAAATTAGTAACTTGTAACACTCAAGTTTTTAGGCGAAGCAGGAGACTACCCTGGGCCTTCTCTGCAAAGACACCTTAGGATGAGATGTACACACTGGAGTTGTGCAGATACTTTTAGAAAGTTATTCAGAACACCTTAATTAACTAAAAGAGTGTATAAATTAGGTCCGTAATAGGGAACTGAATGGCGAGAGTCAAATGCCTGTTCAAATCACTACATTCTAGAGAACAGTCTGGTGTACTCTATCAGTGGGACTGGATCAATTTGAGCATCTTTTCTGCTATGAAAGTCACTGTTGTATAGCCTCAGAGAAGGAGATCAGTTTGTGACGGTCAAAGACAACCCCAAATTACTACTATCCTCACTTCTAACCTGCTATGGTGGGAGGAACCATATTAGTTGATCAACAAACATTAACTAAATGCTTACAATGTGTCCAGCACTATGCTAAGCATGCAGTCACGAAGAGGGGCAAGCACAGGCAGGGTGCCTGCCCTCAAGGAGCTCACATTTAGTGAGGAGACAGTATATGGAGAACTATGCATATATAAAATACAAACAGTATAAATGGAAGGTAGTCTCCCACGGAAAGCACTGGGGGAGGAGGGATGGGAAAGGTCTCCTACAGAAGGTGGGATTTGATGTGATTCTCAAAGAAAGCAAAGGAAGCCGGGAGAAGAAGGTGAGAAGGGAGAACATTCCGGGTATGGGGAGCAACCTTTGAAAAGGCATGGAGTCTGCAAATGGATGCAAAGGACAGCAAGTTGGCCAGGCTAGCAAGACAGCAGCGTTCTTGGAGAGGAGTCAAGTGCAGGAAAACTGGGAAGGCAGGAAGGAGTCTGGTTCTAAAGAGCTTTCAATGTCAAACAGAACACTGTATATTTGATCTTGTGAATCACAAAAAGCCAGCTGAGTTTACCGGGGGGGGGGGGGGGGGGGTTCTAGGCAGTCTTTAGGTAGTTTAAGTTTCATATAGGAACAAAATGAGACCCTGGTAGGTCATTCACCACTTAACAAAAAAGATCTGCTGAGCCATAGTGGAAGAATATTCAACAAGGATTGATTTATTTGATCAAGCTGTATGTCGCTGCTGTGCCAGACTCACTCAGGTTGATGCACCAACCACAAATGCAGCTCCTGAGGCCCCCTTGTGGTTGTTTTATACCCAGGTGAGGAGGAAGTGGCATCAGCAATCAGGACTTTTTGGCCCCTGTGCCAACCAGGTCTCAAAGAAGGTGTCAATACCTTTTAAGGAAAAACTAGACTTACTCACAGTGGGGTCACAAGGCAGAACTGGAGTGGAGGATGGGCTGGACTGAGGAGACACCCACCAGCTGCTATTGCAGTGGTCCAGGGATGAGGGGAGGAGGGCCTATCCCAGGGAATCGGCTTGTGAGAGTGAAGAGGAAGAAACATAGATGAGGTATGTTGTGAGAGTAAAAATGACAAGGCCTGCCAACAGACTGGACATGATATTAGGAGTGAGAGTGAGGAAGAGAGGCTGACAGTAAGAAGAGGAGCCTCAGTGACTGGGACGATGATGGTGACCTTAACAGTAAACAGAACATGAATGGAACTTTTTTCATGAATAAATTCAGGAGCTTTAGTGGAATATCAATAATTAATAATACCAATGATATTTATATTATACTTTAGGTTTGCAAAATAATTTACATACTTGGTCTTCATCTGACATTCACAACAACCTGTGAGAGAGGTACACTAGTTATTATTTTCCGCATCTTATAGATGAGAAAACTGAGGCTCAGAGAGATTAAGTGACTTGCTTTTCTGGTTACTCTGTCAGTGTCAGAGGCAGAATCTGAACCTAGGTCTTTCTGCCTCCAGGTACAAGACTCTATCTGCTATGCCAGCATGTCTCAAGTGGAGCAAGAGATGAAGACAGACTTTTTGACATCTATTTTTTGGCTCTTCAGAGTCTCTTTTTCCTTCCTTCTTTCGTTCCTAGTACTGTGAATAGCTGAGGTTGCCAAATAAATGAAGTACTACGGTACATAGCAAAAATCTTGAACATTTTTGGAATGAAGCCTCAAATAATAATAATAAAAAAAAAAAGACTGGGAAAACGGAAAAGTTGGAGACTAAAGTCTCAAAATTTCAATATTATGAATTCATCTACATAAAGAATCTCAGGTATACAAGACAAGTAGTTACTATCCTAAACTTTTAAAAGACCTTCAACAATCCTTTGTGACTATTTAAATGGGATCACTGAGAATTCCTTCATTTGCAAGCATAAGGAGGTATGAAAGAATGAGGTAGATTATTTTAGCAGGCAAGTTGGTCTGGTTATAAATTAAAAGCATAAAAATGTAGACCTGGAGGACTGCCAGAAGTGAAAATGGCTAACATTGAAGCTTGGGACTTCTCTCAAAAGTCTCACTAATTTTGTCAAGTATCACAATGAGCCTGGCCTATAGTGAGTCTAAACCCTAGCGAGGTAAAACAGTTCTTCTGACCAAGAAATACTTAGGTTCAAATCTGCTAGGGTTGCTCCAGTCCGTATGATGCCGTAGATCTTGATGTCAGAACCGAACTATTTGGGGAAGGGAAAGGCATTTTAGTGGGGTATATGAGAACAACAAGAGCACTGGAAGAAGATAGAGGAGATATCCTAGAATGTCCTACCAAATCCTTTGTTGTCATGCTTATTCTCTGCCTCCATTCTTCAACTAACTATTCCCCACAACAGGCATTCTCCAAACCATTTACAATTAGTACTCATTCTTTGGCCCATATGATATTTGCTCTATATGTATAAACACATGAATACAGCTATAGATTAGAGAGTTGAAAGTTCATTCACTCTGGTCAAACCAAAGGTCTGAATCAGGGCCAGATATTTAAAAATACTCACAACTCATTAATTTCTGAGAGCTAATAATTTCCAATTAGCAGCAGAAAACTGACACCCCAATTTTTTTAACTCTCTCCATTTTACAGACAAGACAACTGAAAGAAGTTATACAATTTTAAGTATGTGGGAAACAATTTGCTATGAATATTTCTAAGACTAAATAAATATATTAACTGACTGAATTTAAGGGCCAGGGCTACTGTTATTCAGACTTGTGATTACACTGGAATAGGGAACTCCCAGTGAAGAAACCCTACCAATGTAGTTTGGTACCTGGTCAGTTTAACTTATATTCTGAGAGATGACCAAGGTCCCAGAGTCAGAATGTGTCAGGGGTAGGACTTTCAACTCAGGTCTTCCTGACTCTGAGGTCAGCTCTCTATCCACTAAGCCACTGGTGTCAAAATCAAATAGAAACAGCCTTGCTGGCTCCATATTGACTTAGAAAACCATAAATTAACATTATCTACGTTGTACTGTATTTTTATTTCTTTTGTTAAATATTTCCTAAAGACATTTTAATTTGGTTGGGGCAGCTGCTGCTTGACATCTCTTTGCTAAGCCTGCCACTTCTCAAGAAGGTGAGAGAGAGAAAATGAGGTTAATATTGCATATTCCTCCAGAGAATCTCTGAATTTTTTTATTCCCTATATGCTTGACATTGAAAACTAAGCCTTAGATTAACATACCATGTTTCCTTACCTACTTTTCCTATTTCTCTAAAACCTGGCCTTCTAATATTACACCACCCTTTAGAGAAGATCATTATAAAAAAAATGTTTGTAGACAATCTATTTCCATCTCCATTCCATGACACATATTCAGTATCATAAGTGTTACTGAGTACTGGTCTCACCATTTATTTTCCTTCCCAAAGCAATGAGAAGAAAATACCTACAAATGATCCTCCCTCTTTAAATCACTACTGGTCCCAATAATTCACTTCTACAAGAATAGTGCCACAATGTAACTTAAACACAATAGGCTACAACATTAAAAAAAAATTTGAGAATAGAAGTACTTTTCACAATTAGGGATAGGGAGAGAATTTGTAACCAAAGAAGGGATAGAAATGATCATAAAAGAGAAAACAGACAAATATGCATAAATAAAAGGGCTTCTGCATGAGTAAAATCAATAAGGCTATGGAAAACTGTCAGTTGGGGGGGAAAAAGAATTTTGCATCAAAAATACATGATAAAATTTGATATCCAGGACAGATAAGAAATCAGCACAAATATGTGCAACCAAGAACCATTTCTTTTTTTCAAAAGAAAAAAAATCACAAATTGTCAACAGCCACATGCAAGACTATTCCAAATCACTAATAAGTGAAATTCAAGTTAAATAACTCCCTTATTTCACCTCACACCCAGCAAATTGCCAAAAATGACAAAGGTTATAAATAGTCAATATAGGAAGGGCTACAGAAAATCAGGCATATGAAACAACATTTTTGGGAGAGTTGTGAATGTGAACTGATCCAACCAAGCCAGAAAACTATTTGGAAATGAGCAAGAAAAGTCATAAAATGTTTATACTCTCCAACCCAGAGATTCCACAACTATGTAAATATCCCAAGGAGGTCAAGGACAGACAGGAAGGCTTCATATATACCAAAATATCTATAGCAATAATTTTTAGGGTAGCAAAAAAACCTGAAAACAAAATGGGTGTCCATCTACCGAGGAAGAGCTGAACAAATTGTAGTATATGAACATAATGGAACATTGAGTCATGAGAAATGAGTAATATGAAGAATTCAGAGGATGTGAGAGGACTTGTATAAACTGATGCAAAGTGAAGCAAGCAGAACCACAAGAACATTAAATATAACGATTACAATAATATAAACTAAACAATACTAAAATGAAGCCAAATGCTAAGTATTGTTAACTCATCTTGGCCCCAAAGAAGAGATGAGGAAGCAGCTCCTTCTTTTTGGCACATAGGGAAGAGTCAGACTAAGTTCAGAAGTTATATATACATGGCTAGTATAATCACTGTGCTGATTATTTTTCTTCAAGGAGGTATTCACGGGGGATATAAATTTAGAAACAACTACCATGTAAAAACAAAATCACCAATAAAACTTAAAAAAAAAAAAGATAGTCAGGGGCATCCAAAAACAAAACAAAACAAAACAAAACAAAAAAGCTAGGGCTTTCAAGTACAGATCCAGGGCAGCACTTAATGTTCCTTTCAGGAGGCTGACTTAGCTGCCAGTGGTGTTAAGTTCTGAGCAATCAGGCTGCCACTGACAGCAGCACAGACTGAAAAAAAATCTTACCATTACACTTTCTATTTGAGAGTAAAATGACAGGGGAAATGGGTGAAGTTATGTGAACAAATATGGTGAATAAATTTCTACACAGAATAGTTTCCCAGAAAGAGCAACTACTAAACTATTCTGAATTATGGTTTATTTCAAAGGCATATTTTTGTATTCCAAAGGATTAACAATCAAAACCAAAGGAAGCAAATTGTTTTCTGTTATTTTCATCACCCAAAGAAGAAAGTTCAGTCAAGAAAACGTCACGCTACATCATTTCTATTTCTCTCTCCTTCTACTTTCCTTACCCACACTCCCACCCAAAGCTTGAATATGTTTTGGACTGTGGCCCAGGAATGGTGATAGTAGAAGTAAACCATTGTTCATTTCCATTTAGTCACTCCAGGAAGAAGAGAAACTTCAAATTTCTGTGGTAACCTATTTAGATGCTTACTGCTGGACAGCCATAATTTCCTAGGAGAAAAGGGATGGGTCAGATTTCAACAGCATTCTTTCCAGCAGAGATCTACATTTGACATGAAAAAGGTGGGACATCTTCTGCAAAAGCTCAACAAAAATTCCAATCTCTTGAAGCTCCTACTGAAATACAGCTGGCTCCACTGACCCTTTAATCACAAACTTTCAGCTTTGAGATTTGTCTACCTGAAGGCCAGAGAGTAATTAGTGTAGCCTTAATGAAGTTATATCAGCAAGTCTCAGAATCAATTTTCTTTTTAAAACCTGAGGCCACAGATTCCTACTTTAATTCTGCAGTCACTGCTCCTAACTCCCCTTGACTTACTGAGCTTCGCCTGAGTGAAAACAGAAGAAGCGACTGCTTGTTGGCCGTCAATTATATTATCCACTCCACATGTAACCACATTGCATTGCCTCCTGATCTGTTTTTACTAATGGAGCTGTATCAACTGGGGGATACTTTTACTCTGAAGCGTCTCAACATGTGGGGTGTTGAGAATACCCTGAGCTTCTACAGCTTCTTCGAACCATGTTGTGTATATATATCAATGCAGAGTTAATTTTTCCCAAACATCACTTTTATCATATTACTCTCCATTCAAAAGCCTTCAATCACTTCCTACAGCCTAGTGAATAAAGTCCAAACTCCTGAGCCTGCCATTCAAGACTCTTCACAATCAGGCCCCAACTCTGATTCCAATTGCTCTCAAACATCAATCCTCTGCTCTAGCCAGGCTGGTCTTCTTACTATCCTCCAAATACACCATACGCATTTCCTTTTCTGAAATGACTGCCTACATCTTCTAGCTAACCTTCGTGCATTCTTCAAAAGGACTATTTGAAATGCTGTGATCTCCTTACAGCTTACACTGACCACTTTTGCCAGTAATGACTTTACTCTCTATTTGACTAACACAGTACTTACCTATGTCATCCATTTTGACATCTGGAAGGTCTTGTATGGCTTAAAACCTTCATATGAAAGGTTTATCTCCAGAACTATGCCACTGGCTCCCTAAAGGCAGAGATCATTTTATATTTCTTTTGAATCCCCTATGACAACTAATATGATAGTGGGCACCCAGTAGGCACTCAATAAGGGAGCTGGTTAACTAAGCACAATGTTCTACAAACTGGAAAACTGAAGAAAAGGGCAATTTAAATGACCTACCCCAAAGCCACAAAGAAAAAAAAAATGAAATCCTAAAACTCTTAATCGAGTTCCCTGGTTCCACCCCAAAGTTCAATACGTAAGATCACTCTGAATTGTTTTCTAGTTCTCACAAGAACCTAGGGATTCTTTCTTCCCAACTAGATTGTAAGACAGGGGGTATGTTTTTTTTAATCTCACATACCTCCAACCACATATAGCAGGTGCTTAATCAATGTTTAGTGAACGAATGTTGAATGAATTTTTACTGATTGCTGTTCTGAAGGCTAGCTATTTGCCTACCAGATTTCTATAAGAGAGATACAAAGGCAGCTCCCATACTTTTCTTTGTCCCCTACACAAGCCTGCTAGGTGCCCCTTTCTGGTGGGAAGATTTATTTTTCATCATCTTTGGCACAAATACTAGAATGCTATCTGCCAGGCCCCATGCCCGATAAATATGCACCCACAAGCATTTATGGAGATAGATGGCTGGTGAGGAGGGGGCATTCCTTGGTCAAATCCCAATGCTGGCCTGTGGTTAGGGGGAAGAGAGAGTGGGGGAGGGGTGTGGCCCTGTGATTAATCACTGCCCACTCTGTTTAGGGGTATTCATCACAGGCCGCTGTCAGGTAAATCACTGGAAAAACACCTCTTCAGTAATTAATGTGAAGTGACGGATGGACAGCCCCTGGGCCCATTAATCAGGAACATCAGCAGCCTACTGAGATTATGAATGTCAGGATGCATAAACTGCCGGTGGATCAATAGGGCCAGGAATTCATCCAAGGCTCTCATTTCCGAGGCATCTCCGGTACATTAGGCTCCCTTCAACCCCTCCCCCCAATCTGAAACAAAAACGAAGCCTTCAGAACAAAGAAAGGGGGTCTTTACTGTGAAGTGGGCTGTGGCATCCACATAAACAGCCAGGGGGAGGCATTTACTGTCCAAGAACTCAGTAGGTGGCAAATGGATAAACAAATGGTATCAAATAAATACCCACAGAATACAAACTGAGATGAGACAGTCCAGCAATCAAGGAGATATAGTTAACAATCAATTATCCAGAGGCTATCTAGTTTATGTATTATCTAACATATTTATCTGTTTCTTAGCTTTCCAACTCCATTCTTCCTGTTCATATTTTGGCTGTCTCATTTCTGGTGAACACCATGGACTCATAGACTGTTAGAAGCTGAAAAGTCACTTAATGATTGTCCAACGCCCTTAATTCATACACAAGGAACCTGAGCTTGAAAAAGCTGAAGTTTCTTGTCCAAGGTCACACAAACAGTGGCAAAGGCAGCACCAGAGCTTCTGTCCTCAACAACTGGGTCTTTCCATAGTTTTACCTACTTGCTAACAACCACAGTTAAAATGTGAAAATAGAAGAAGGATTTGGATTGTCTGTGAATTTACTTTAACTATATCATCCTCACCCCCTCCAGGTCATGGAAACCTAAGAATTTCCCAAAGGCTCCTTTGGTGTTTCCAATAGACAAGACTGTGCCATTCTCAGTGCACTTCTCAGTTGCAAGGTGTTCTGCCAATTAGAGGGAATGAACTTAAGGCTAAATTTTGGTAAGATCCCAAGCAAACTGGAAATCAACTAAATATTATGTCTTCTTTAAATCAAAGAGAAAATTCTAATTCAAATGTGTCTGTTCAACCTGACAGAGCTACCCTTTTCTCAAGCTCCACATTCACTTTAAGCTTCAATTAAATTCCGTATGAGAGGCAGTGCTGCTGCCACTGCCCCATATTGCAGTATGTGCTAAGAGAGCAGTGACGGGAAGGAGATTGTGCTGGCTTCCACATCCTGCCAAGCCCCAGTGTTATATTTTGTGGTCAGACCTCAGCCATGGCTGCAACTGTTGGTCAGAAAGTGTCTCAGAGTTCCTGCTGCCTGTTCCGCTAAATCTCATTTCATCCTGCTGATGGATAGATGGATGGATAGATGGCCGCTTGGTGAAAGCAGCATTATCAGCCAGCTTCGATGGAGCCTCTGCATGATGGATGGCCCTCGTTCTGCTTTCTCCAAACCACCATCGATCTAAGCCATATTTCAGCGGTCAGAACCAGTAATATTAAGATACACAATCAGGTTAACCTCCTGAAAAGAAATCCCAACACTTGCTTTGCTTTAATCATAAACATAGCTGAAAATATAATTTCATTCTCTCTAGATGATAGTCCAATGAACTCTACTAGTTTACAGCTCAGAAGAAATAGCTGGGCTCAGTTTTTAGTACTGATTGAAAAACATCAAAAGCCAGAAATGCCTGTGTATTTCTAACTAATCAGCTCTGGGAAAACGTACTCTATAGATTCCACCAAAGCAGTGGACATATCACTCTACGTGTATATTCAGGGGTATGAGTGAGAATCATTAGAATTTCCCCAAAGATCTACTCAGACTTTTGTCAATCAAGCAATCAAGAGTCTTACAAGTCCTTTGAGCCCTGAAGTATATACCACATAATCCTTCTGTGTCCAAATCAGAAGTGCTTAAACCCAGAGAAGAAGGCAACCAGCCCAACCCTACCATCAACAGTCCCACTCTAGCTACCCTAGTGGGCTGACTTGCCCATTTATTCATGATTCTGAGAAACTTTCCAAACTCTACTTCATACCTGTTTCCTCTTGTACCCTTCAAAAACCAGATGCAGGCTGATGCCTATATTCTCTGACTGCATTTCTGCTTATGGCATTCTAACTGTTATGAATTTCTGGCCGAAGCTCTCAGACAGAGCTGAGACCTGTCAACTAGACAGTCACATCTTATCTCGTCTGTTTTGGAATGAAAGCGTGGACTCTGACCTAGACTTCTGGACTAGTACCAGTAACAGGCACCTCACACGACTTATTTACAGATTTAAGGGAAAGCTCATGGTCAAGATACTTAACTAACTACAATTTAGTGATACCAGAACAAAGGAAACTTGCCCATCTGCCCCACTGCCCCTGAATCTCAGCCTTGTGTTCTAATTCTGCAATGTAAAGGAGTGAGCACCCAGCAAGTCTAACCAGGAGACAGCCAGCTCTGCCAGCACTGCAGAGTAAGTGGCCTTCCTCTACTACACGGAAGACAGATTGCTTTCTACTCCAGAGTAAATAAACCACCCAAGGTGAAATACCAATCATGAGTAAGAAAACACCACGTACCTATGAGTATGCCAATTAGAAACCAGGTAAGAAAGTATATCTGGAATGAAACAATATCTTTGGTGCATTGTGGTTACACCTATGGATCCATCGGTCACTCTAGTTATTACTACTGATATGTCTACACATGGATAGAAATACTCCACCTCAGGAAGTGAGCAGGTCTGACCAGCTGCCTCAGTACCTGCACACACCTTATTTCAAGGCTAACTGAGCACCTGATTGGGACCTCTTGCCTGCATGTTACCCTGCTTACCCTATCCTCACTTACCCTTACCCAAGAACCCAGTGCTGATATTGAGTTTGTATGGTCTGGCTATAGTTTGGGACAATTTAAGGGAAATATAAACTAGCAGAATCAATGAAAATGATAGTGGCTACAAGAAATCTAGGCTTTTACAATAGGCAGACTAAGGGAAATATACAGGGCTTTACCCTTAAAAAGATACTCCCCAGAAGGGTATTTACTACTTACCTGGATTTCAATAGTCTACAGAAAGTATTTTTCTTTGGTGGGGGAGGGGGGATTAGGGGAGAAGCAATATATTTAATATTGCTAACATATTTAGCCCTAATATATTTAAGAGGAATGAAAAAGGGATAAAATTGTACTACTATCCAAGACCTTTTCCCCATTTATTTTTTCTTTGATTTTAGTTTTATTATTATTTTAGTCAGAAAAGATCCTGCTAAGTGTACAGAACCCAAGTTAAAACTAAATTAAAAAAGAAACTACATGAGAACAACAGAACTAAAGAGAAAGAAAATAACATTAAAAACTCAAAGTACTTACCTGTGGTGGGTTAGCTACTGAGAGATAATCGTTCGCTATCTCCTTTTCTCATACCCAGGTAACATACTTGACCAAGAGATTCTATTCTTTCAGTAGTGAGCATTTCTATTTTGCAAACTGGTCTCTTACTGTATTGATGTTTATACAATTACAGGATATGGGGTCTTCTTTCTGACAAGAAGAACCAGCTTAAGATATTTAATAAATTTAAAGGCCACATCTCACTGGTGTCTTATCAAAAACAGCACTGACAGTCCTTACAAACTCTAGTGAAGTGTGAGGCATAGCTTTAGGGGGAGAAGCAAATGAAATAGCTGTCTGTGGATACAAAAAAAAAGATTGAAAATCATTCTCCTATAAGAACAACTGGACTGAAATGCTGACTAATAAGACCAGCAACTAGGTCAGCCCTCATTCCTATTTCACCAGGGTTTCTGGAACAGCCCTGTCCATAGGCTGCACTGAAAAGTGGCAAGGCACTCTTTCAGTAGATCATTGTGATTTAGATCAAGACTGGACTTTTCCCTCTTGTGGGCAGAAGGTATCATTGTAACACCTACTAGTAAACTGCCTTCCTCAACTGCTGACCCAATCAGTCCATATGGGCTCAGGACACAACCAATTAATCTATCAATAAGCATTTATCAAGCACCTACCATGCACCAGACATTCATTTCAAAGACAAAGTAAATTTTGAACAAGAAGATAAACACTCTGAAAAAAATATCCCATGATATCTTTAAACACTCAATTCAGATTATCTACCACACTATAGCTCCTCTCCATCAGCGGATATGATAAATGAGATCATCCATACTCTTAGACTATACGCTTCTTGAGAATAGAGTTTCTGTCATATCTTTAAGTCTCCATTGTCCAGGTATATTGTTTTACACACAGCAGGTGCTTAACAAATGTCTGAGTTGAAATTAATTGAAATTATTGCAAGAAAAATGCAACAAAGACTGGACAAGAATTTTACTATATTCTACAAGGCTATTTAGCACTTGAGAAAAAAACATTGCTTCCCACCTTAAGCACTTCCCACTTACTAAGAGAAAATAACATCTCTCAGGCAAGAAATAAAGAATGTCACTTCTCTTATTTCTTGTTTAATTATCTATATAACTCCCTAGTAGGAGGGTATTGCTTTTATTACTTAACTGCTTTCTGAACTAGTAAATTTTTTATCCTAATTTGTAAGGTCCAATATGATTACCCTTTCCTTTTCACAGGCAATTCCCCATATAAGTTTCATTTCCCTGGTACAGAAAGACCTTCAAATTATACCAAAGTTGGCAATGTTAGGCTTCTTTTTTTTTAATTGTCTGCTTTAGTCAGTTATAAAATGATTTGGCTGCCTTCCATTTAACTATGGCGAATGACAGTTTCTGATCAGCAATACTCCATAGTTTTGGACCCTACAGGTGAAAGGAGTGAGACAGGTATGCCTGTCAGTCTTACAGTAATTTACTGACTTTACAAATATTCACAACTTTCACATCTGCAAAGACTCAACAAAGTTCTAGGGCTTGTCCAAATGCCAAGAGAGACAGGAGACCAGTGTAATGGAATGGTGAAGTTTGACAAGGATAAGAATACATGAACTGGAGCGCTCAGTGACATGCCCATTGCCAATAACCTTCTAGATTTAAAAGTGATAATAATCATAATTCACAGTTGTCTGTGAAAACATCCCCATTCACCTTGCCTCACCCTTAGAAACATATGGTAGGGATACCTCACCATGTGTCAGGAGATGAAATCCCTCCCTTCTTTTCCCCAAATGAATAATCTTTCCTGTATTTCCTCCTCCCACCATCTCTGTCATATTATTATTCAGAACATCTTATTCTTCTCTACAGTACTTCCCTACTCCATAGGGACATGTATACATGGAAACAAAGACCAATGAAAGTGACATTAGCACAATTCTTAGTCTTACAGAAAGTCCCAAGCAGAGTACGACTCCCATGCCAGAAAGTCTAAAAACAAATAAAACTTACACAGTAAATTTCAGCTATAGATGGTATTTTTAGGGGAAGTATGCTACAAAGTTAGGTGTTTTAATGTCTACCTTGGACATCTGTAGCTTGCACCTTTCTGCAGTGGAACAAGTAACATTACTTACACAAGAGGAGGAAACATTTCAGGAGAAAGCTGAGTGTTGAGACAGACTAAGGATATGGGATATATGGTTCTAGTAGGATCTTGGCAGCTCCAAGGGCATAAGCAAACTATGGCACGAAGAGGTTTATCTCTCAGCATAACACAACTCACACCCCCAACTTATTTTACACTCCACTGGCCTCAGTGGCCATGCATTGGCACCAAATGATTTCAATCTCTATGGACTAGGAAACAGCCTGAAGCTCAGTCTCTTTCACACTCCACTGATGTGGTAACCCTATAGCTCACCAACCTACCATTCAGAGTTTAACATTCACACCTATAGTGACCACTGAAAAAGGCAGGCAGTTTAAGATTTTAATAGGTTTGAACAATGAACAAGTCATAAAAAAAGACAAAAAATATGTTTTGTAGTTGAAATATACCTCTTAGCAGCATCATATCACAAAACAAGCAATGTCTGGAAATAATTAGTAACCAAGTTAAATGGTGCTATCATATGCTCCTTTAAGATAGCTACAGGACAAGGCACATGTTGGCATATGCAAGCAATAAGGAAGCTTATTGGGACTGGTGAGCATATCAATCTGCCTGGCTTCCAAGCCTGGGGTACACTACTCTTACCTCCTTGAAGTTGTAGATACGAATTTGTTCTCACACTAATTCCAATATTCAGACAAGACCAATTCCATGGCCACCTAGGGAGGTTAGAATCAGCTTGAAGAGGGTCCAGGGATCCTGGAGCTCAAGACTTCTTAAGCTTTATCTTTACAAATTATCTCTAAATGTCCCTCTTAAACAGTCGTGTCAAACTCAGTTGATACTGACCCCAGTCGGCCATATATTGACTTAGAAAACTACAAATTAACATTATCTATGATGTATTGTATTTTTTTTTAAATTTTGTTAAACATTTCCCAATTACATTTTAATCTAGTTTGGGTCTCACTCTAGAGTTCTGTGACTAAATTTGACACAGCTCCTCTAAGTAGCATAACTTCCTTCTAGAATGGCACTGGAGTAGTTCCCCTGCTGGATCTATTCTAATCTGGACTGACTTTCTACACTGGAACACAAAGAGTGGATTGGATTCTGAGATTGTACCTCAAAGTTTGACATTTACTGAACAGCTTGTACACTGGGTCATTTTTCTTCCCCTTAGGGTTCCTCTCAGGTCACAGACTGAAGCCTACAAACCACTGAATAAAACATAAAGAAACCATGAAAAAAAACCAGCCTGGAACATTATTGCTTTTTTTAGAAGCTTATGTCTTATCGAAGTTAAGACTGAGTAGCTTGATGGTGAAATTTAGCTTGATGAAGCAGTAAAGTAGTAGTAGTGTAAAAGAACAATTACATGGGGACAGGCGCAGGCATTAGTGGATTGGGGAATGCAGGGACCAGCCAATGTATCGGGGCTTCATCTCTCTCTCCTGCTCCCAGTCATACTAGGAAGTGTGAATCTGAAATCTGGCTGCTAAGGAAATAGAAGCAAAACGTTTTACTTGTGAGCACAGAAAGCATTAGATAATAAGTAAATAAGGGATAACTCTTTCATATATGGAAAGGTTATTATCAAGCTTTAAGAATAGAAAAGGGTTAAGAAGTTTGACCAGGTAATACTATATGGGATTAACGTACTTAAATTTAGAAGCCTAAATTACTGTAGTAAGACCGAAAGGATGAATGCTAGCATGCTAGCTTGCTAGGTAACAAGCAGCTATTCTATACTGATTGATATGGGAGTATTTAATCTAGATTAAACAAAAGCCTGTGTACTAGATTTCCTAAATGAAAAGGTAACTACTGTCTGCAAAAATCCTACAATCTAATTCAGAAGACAGAACAGATGAACAGAAAAAGAAAAGTAACAACACAAGGCAGTATATGATTAGCAAATATAAATAGCAGTACAAGGTTATGAAGTTTAGAGGAAAAAGAGATCATTAAAAAAACTGACAGAGGAACTAGGCCTTAAAGAAAGCAAGGAAGTAGAAGGAGGATCATAGAAAAGCAGAGAGATGAAAATGAACAAGGTACTTTTGGGGGTAAATGAACAACCCTGCTGCTTCTAGGATAAAATAAATTCTCTTTGGCTAGGGGCCTTGAATGCCAAGCTAACAAGTTTGGACTTCATCCATAAGCAATGAAGAGCCAGTGAAAGCCTACACTGGAGGCCTAAGAAGTGGTACTACCAGAATATTTCCACTTCCACATCCCTTTTCTTACTCCTTCACCAATTTCCCCCAGACTATTTCTGCCCCTTTTCTCTGCTATCAACCTGACTTTGGATTTGTATAATTAATGCATGGAAACAAGACAGACCACCGAATTTTGAGTTATGAACACTGTTATGATCGCTTACTCACATGTTGATTATGCTCAAACATTGCCAAGAAAAGGAAAAATAGGAGGAATAGGTTAGGAACAGTACTTTTCCCTGAGTTCCAATCCTGTGTGCAAAACTGAGTACAAGACTAAAAATAGTAATCAAACATATTCATTCTCCACATTCACTAAAAAATGATTCAATTAAGTCAGACAGAAGGCTGCAACAGCAAACACCCCAAGTTTATTCCAGGATCTGAGTGGTGACAAGGTAGCCTTGCCTTCAGTTCAGAATGAGGTTACTTACAATGACCCACCAGTCACTGAATCAACATCAAAACAAACCTAAGCCAGGGATGAGGAGACAGCCAATTTGTGATATGCATACAGAGACTGGTTTCACAGTTAATGTAATAATTCCTGGAAAAGGTAAACTCCACTAACTCTCCACCCTTCACCCTGGTCCTCCCAGCTGGGCAGGGAGGGTTTGGGCAGCCTCATTTCCTGGCAAGAAGTGATATTTTTAGTTGCTTCAAGATTTCTAATTCCATCCAATCTATACTTCCATCAATAAAACTTCTAACCTTACAGCCTTGCTAACAAAATGAAACAGCAACACCTTGAGAAGAGAGTGAAACACATGTACCCCAACCCACAAATAACCCCAAAGCATCAGTTGCTGCTTTAGAGCCAATTTGACTCCCTGATTCTGTCAACTCGAATGGTTTCCATCCCAACTGTCTGCAAGGCCTTGAAGCCACTCTCTCCCCCAACCCCCAACTATAGCATGTACATCCCCCCTTTCACTGCTGTCCATCCTCCCCCCACCTCACAGACTGCTGCTGCAGATTGTCAGACTCGTGTTTGGGGACTTGGGAAGTGCTCTTGTGGGACGGCTCTGTGTGCTGGCACAGCATTTTCACAGACACAATGTCACTCTTTATGGCCAGGTACAGATTGGCTTCTTCTTAAAATAATAATAATAATAATAATAATACTGAAAAGGCAAGTACAAGGAGATTTTAAACAGCCAAGATTAAACCTCTCTTTGTTTTCCTCTGGGGGTCTGGGTATCCTCAAAGCCATGCTCGATGACACCCGTCCTTCTGCTCACTCTAAGCCACGTGTCAGTTAGGACTATCAGCGGTCAGATTTGTGAAATGGAAAAGGCCATGGCTTCCTAAATACGGAGATGCTCAAAGGACCAAAAGCCTGTCCAAGGGCAATCTCGCTTTGCTTTCTTTTCTCACATCTGCTCACCCTATCGGAAGGGATTTTTCAGAATTCTCCATGACAGCACTGTTAGCAAGCATTATCATCTACACCAAACTCCCCAATACCCTCCTCTCAGCTGAGCCAGGTGGGCCTTCCTGTTCCTCAAGCAAGCCATGCTCACCTCCATGCCTACTGTTCTCTTTCCTGGAATGATATGCCTCCTCTCCTCCACCTGCCCAAATCTCGTAAATCACTTCAGATGCTCCAGTTCAAGTGATCTTGCCTCCAGGAAGACTACACTAGCTTCTTGCTGCCTCTCCACATCTTTTCAGCTTCTGATCTGCATCAGGCCATTTAGCACTTCTTCATCACTCTGTGGCATAATAACCGCAGTTCCTACCTCACAGGATTATTGTGATTCTCAAATAGGGTTAAACAAACGTAAAGCATTTCACAAATGTACCATGTAAACTTCAGATATTTTCATTGTTGTTTCATGCATATGAGTCTAACCACCCAAACACTGTAAGCACTTTATGGACAAAAACCATCTCACTGAACCAAATACAGTGCAGGGCATACAGTAGGAGCTCCATAAATGAGTGATTGTTTGAGTATGCCAAATCTTCTATTACTTTCAGACTCTGCTCCATTTTAACATACAGAAGCAGGAAAAGAAATTTTAAATTGTGCAAGAACACAGAAAAATGTCTAGCATTAAAAAATAAAAACAAAAAAAACAGGATTCTGCCCAAACTGTCACCTCTCAGCAATGGCCATTATATACAGCCTATAAATCTAGAAGTTTTCCTAGACAAAAAGGTGTTTGTTGACAGAGAACAAGGAAGGAACCCAGGCAAAATGCAACCACCAACTAACTATTGGGTTATTCAAGAACCATAAAGTATAGATGTATGTGAGACAAAAACAAAAGGCAAGCAGCTGAAGCACCAAGGCAGTCTGAACCTTGAGTTTGTATCTGTCCTCTATTTCCCAACCTGTGAACAGACATCTCTCCAGCAGAATGCCAGCTCTCTCGGGGGAAGGGGGGGGGGGTGTCCTGTCTCGCTTGTGCTGTATCCCTCAGGCCCAAGGCAGGGCCTGGCACACAGTTAAGTGCTCCACAAATGCTTGCTGACTGACTGATCCCTCAACAGTGCCTCCCCTTCCCTAGAATTGCTCTGGCGACTCTACTAGGAAAATATTTAATGCCATTAGTGCCCACAATCACTGTAGTGGCCTATTCTTCTTGTTACTTAAGCAAGTAGCAGCAGTGGGCCACAAACAAGTGCAAGCTGTTACTATCATTCATGCAGGATCCATTTTTTGTGCCTTTTTGGTAGAAAAGTATCAGCTGGGGCAGCAAAGTAAGACTCAGTTGTGCTAACCTGTCATAAGAAAGCTGTGTCAGCCACTGGCCTTCCTTATCTTTTCTGGTTACCTGCTCCTTTGTTGTCAGCATGGTCTCAGTCCCCACTGGAGGTCCCTACCTCCATACGACTCCTCCACTCCTACTAGAACCTTCATCGTGAGAGCAACCACCATGAAAGACTCCAGGGCTAGGCCCAACTACACTGGAGTTGCTCCATGCTATGGACAAAGATGGCGAGCTGGGGCAGACTGGGATGCAGCACTTGCATGCAGGAGACCTGGGTCCAAATCTCAGTTCTGACACTTAGTAGCTGTGTTACCCTAGAGGAGTCACTTAACCTTTGAGTGTCACTACCTCATTTGGAGATGACACTTCCACCACCTTCCTCACGGAGCCGGTATGTGATGAGAGTTATCTCCCACATAACAGTTGCCTCTTCTACCCTTGAAGCCTTCTTTAAAAACTTAATGAGATTATATATCTGCAAGGGTAATTATTAAAAATCTAAATGTTTTACTATATTCTAATATTCTTTTTAATTCCAAGATGTTTGGCAGGATTAATAATTTACCTTGCCATTTTAATTAACTGTCCACTGATTTTGTGTGTATCACTCAACCTTATCTCAAAAAGTCCAGCATACTGTGTGCGTATTCTTCTCTTGTACCTTGGGCCTAAAGTAAATGAAGCCCTATTGCTTGAGATACTAATTTAGTGAAGTCCCAATTCAATCCAATAAGCATCTACCAAGTGCCTACTGTGCGCAAAACAAAATGCAAAACAAAACAGCTTCTCATTGAAGGCACTTAGATTCTACTGGGGAGAAACAATACAAAAACAGACAAGCATAAACAGGATCATTGACAAAGTGGGAGAAAGCACTAACAACCAAGGAGATTAAAAAAATCAATCAATTGACATGCATCGATTAAGGGATGGAATAGGAACAGCGCTCTGAGAGCAACAAGGGATTCTAAGAGCTGGAGATGAGGAGGGAGTACATTTCAGGTAGGGAGGAAGCCCATGAAAAAGCGTGGAAGCCAGAGATGGAGGCCAAGTTCAGGAACCAGCCAACAGTCAGCTGGCTACAATGCAGAGAGGATGAAGATGAAGAATGTGCATAATAAGCATAGAAAGGTAGGCTAGAGCCAGATAGGAAGGGCCTGAAATGCTAAGCTGAGGAGTTTATACTTTATCCTAGAAGCAGTAGGGAGCCACTGCAGTTTCTTGAGCAGGAGAAGCTGTCTGTGCTTTGGAAAGATTATTTTGGCAATTACATGGAAGGTGGACTGGAACAGGAAAGGAAAGAATCTAATCTGGGAGGCTATTTCTGGGACTATTAAGGTAATATGGTCAAGAGGTGATGAGGGCTGAAGGAGGACAGTGGCCATGCAAACAGGGGGAAGAGAAATGATGCTGAGGATGTTACAGCAGCAGACTCTCAGATTCTAAACCTCAGTGACATGAAGGATACTGGTGCCCTCAACAGAAAGAGGAAAATGTGGAGGAGGGTTGGGGAGTAGTGGTGGAAGATAATGAGGGGACATCAGTCAATAATCAATAGATCAATATTTATTAAGTGCCTACTACTGCCAGATACTGTGCTAAGTGCTGGGGATACAAAAAGAATCAAAGACAGTCCCTTATAATCTAACGTGGGAGACAACATGCAAACAAACATATGCAAAGCAACCTATATACAAGATAAATCAGAAATAATTAACCAAGGGAAGACACTAAAATTAAAGGGGATTGGGGAAGGATTCTTGTAGAAGGTGGGATTTTAATTGGAACTTAAAAGAAGCCAGGGAGGTCAGTAGTCTGAGTGGAGGAAAAAGAGCATTCCAGGCACTGGGACAGCCAGAGAGATGGTATGTCTTGTTCACGGAAGAGCCAAGAGTAGTGTTAGTGAGTAAGGTATAAGAAGACTGGAATGTTAGGAGGGGGCCAGGTTACAAAGGGCTTTGAATGCTAAACAGAGCATTTTGTACTTGATCCTGAGGTTAATTTGAATCCAATGGAGTTTACTGTAGGAGGGTGACATGATCAGACCTGAGCTTTAGCAAAAATCACTTTAGTGGCTGAATGAAAGCTGGATTGGAGTAGGGAGAGACTTAAAACAAGTAAACCCACCAGGAGGAATGAGGTGATGAGGGCCTACACTAGAGTAGTGGCAAGGTTAGAGGAGAGAGGGGGATATATTGGAGATGTTGCATAAGTATAATTGACAGGCCTTGGCAACAGATTGGATACTGGGGGTGGGAGGTGGGGAGTGAGAGACACTGAGGAATCCAAGATGACTCCCAGCTTGTGAGCCTGAGGGACTACGAGCATGTTGCTGCCCTCTACGGTAAAAGAGAAAGTGAGGGGTGGGGGAGGGTTTAAGGGAAAGACAATGAGTTCTGTTTTGGATATATTGCATTTAAGATGTCTACTGGACATCCAGTTCAAGACACCTGAAAAGCAACTGGAGATGAAAGAGTGGAAGTCAACACAGAATTTAGGGAAGGCTAGTTAGTTAGGAGAATCAACAGCACAGAGATGGTAATTAAATCCATGGAAGCTGATGAGATCACCAAGTGAAACAGTAGAGAAGAGGAAGAGAAGAGAGCCCAGGACAAAACTCTGAGGGCACCTATGGTAAAGAGCACATGGTCTGGAGGCAGATTCAGCAAAGGAGACAGAAAGAAAGTGGTCAAATAGGGAAGGAGAACCAGGCATGTCCCAAAAACCAAGAGATAAGAAAGTATCAAGGAAGAGAGAATGATCAACAGTGTCAAAAGCTACACAGAGGTCAAGGAGAATGAGGACTGAGAAAAGGCCAACTTTGGCAACTAAAAGATTATTAGTAACTTGGGAGAGAGCAGTTTCAGTGGAATGATGTCAGAAATCAGACTGTAAGGGATTAAGAAAAGAGTTTGGTTTGCTATGGGATGTCCAATAAACAGTTGGTGAACACTCAGAAAAGAGAGGACTAGAAATAGAGATATGAGAGTTAGCAACACGGAGACAATCTTTAAACTCATGGGATTTGATGACTTTAGCAAGAGAAAGCATACAGAGAAAGAAAAGAAGGCACAAAGACAAAACCCTGGAAGACATTCATGCTTAGGGGATGGAATATGCCTGAGGATCCAACAAAGGAGCCCGAGAAGTAGACAGACAAGAAGGGAAAAACTAGGAGAGAGCAGTGTCATGAAAACCCAGGGAGCTAAAAGGATTCAAGACGGGGAGGTAGTCATTGGTGTCAAATGCTCTACAGAGATCAAGGAGGTTGAATACTGAGAACAGGCCATAATATTTAGCAATTAAGAGATTACAGGTAACCTTGAAGAGAGCTGTTTCAGTTAAGATTGGATAGAGCCAAACTTAGGAGAGGTTGGATACAAGATTACAAAGGGCTGAGAAGTGAGAGCAAAGGAAAAGAATGAAGGCACTAATTATAAATGGAAGGGAGCAGAGATACTAGACTCTTAAGGGGATAGAAGGGTTAAGTGAAAATTTTTAATAATGATGGAAATCTGGGCATGATTGTATGTGGCAGGGAAGGAGAAAGCAGATAGGAAAAGACTGAAAATTAGAGAGGGAAGGGATGATTGAGAAGTCAAGATACCTCAGCTTTAACCACAGAAGTAAAAATACTGGCATACATCGGCATCCTCTGTAAACTACCCTTGGTATATCTCAAAAAAAGAAGGGCTGAAGGGCAGCTAGAAGTAAATCTTTCTGTGTCTATCTCTTTCAAAGCATCACTGATAAAACTGTTTTTCTATAAAAACAACAACAAAAAGCCAATAAACTGCTAATAAAACATTTCAGTAGTTCAACGGGTCCATGATCTCATTGATGTGGATACAAAATGAAACCCAACCATCCCATTTCATCCTATGTGACAATTTATTCATAAATCCTCCAGAAAGTGTCGAGCCAACATGCTGAAGGTCTTTGGGAAAATAAACCAAAACTTCTCAATATTCTGGCCAAACATATAAAGGCTTAACAAAGTAACATACTTACCAAAATACTACCATTTTTTTAATGAATTATAGCAGGGCAGAAGAGGTACTACGTATGAAGACAGGAAAAAACTACATAAATTTTCCAAAGAAAAAGGAGGAAAATCTTGTAATTCCTTTATATTCATCAATGTTGATACCTAGGAAAAAAATGGAAGTTACTTTTACAAAAAGACACTATAACTTTAACAGTTATTTGTAAAAAAAAAAATGACATGAAAACAAGAAAATTTCAAATACTGACCCCTCTCCCCTCAAAAAAATCCAAGCCCTCTACACAGAAATGAGAAAAGGAAACAATTAAGCATTTAAGGAGCCATTTTATTTTAAAATAATAACTAGCATTTATGTAACACTTTCAGTAGTAAAGTACTTTCACATATTATTATCTCATTTTATTCTCAGAACAACCCTGTGACTTAGGTGATACTACTACCTCCATTTTACAAATGAAGAAGCTGGGGAAGGGGAATAGAAAGGAGAGAACAAGCATTTAAATAGAACCCGCTATATGCCAGGCACCATGCTAAGCACTTTTTACAAATATCACATTTGATCCTCACAACTCTCTGATGTAGGCGACATTATTATCACCATTACACAGCTGAGAAAACTAGAGCAAACACAAACTTGCCCAGGTTACTTAGCTAAAATAAATGTCCAAGGTGGGATTTGAATTCAGGTCTTCCTGACTCCAAGTCCAGCACTTCCCTTCTTACCTTTGCAGTTGTCTTATACCTTACTCTTCATATACTCTGCAATGCAATGACACTGGCTTCCTTAAACATTCCAAAAATGTTCACTTCATTTGAAAAATGACATTCCATTTCTCAACTCCAGCCATTTTCACCAACTGTTCCCTACCCCTGCAGCACTTTCCCTCTTCGCCTCTGCCTCCTGGTTTTGAAATTATTTCAAGTCTCAGCTAAAGTCCCATCTTCTCCAAGACACCTTTTCCAATCCTCCTTATTCTCAGTGCTGTTCCTATGAAATATCTCCCTATTTATCCTCTCTTTATATCCAATTAATCCTGTATATATTTTGTTTGTACAAAGTTGTTTTTATGTTGTGAGCTTATAGAGAATAGAGACTGTTTTTTGCCTTTCTTTGTATCCGAAGCACTTAGCACAGTGCCTGGCAAACAGAAGGAACTTAATAAATGCTAGCTGACTGACTATACATTGTGCCTCCTAGCTGCCTTTAGGTAAACAGAGGGCATGAAGAATAGTCAAGGATTTTAGATATTATTTAGAAATCAGCTAAAACTGAAACAAGGCAAGCCAGCCTAGAAAGAGCTCTAAATAGCTCTGGATACATGAAAAATATCCAGAAATTCTGAAGCCATGAAAAAACACATACTTATTTGTTTTTTCTACCTTTTTTTTCCAAGAAGAAAAACTAAATATATGCAATATTTGTTTTTAGCACCCTTTACAGATCACTGTAAAGACTTCCTATTTAGTTAGACTCACTACTAGTTTGTAACAAAGAATAACAAAAAACATGTTATGCATCATTTGGCTTATTCATAGTATCAGGTTAGTAAATTTAAAAGTGGAATAATTATTCACATAAAAATTACTAATTGAGTTTACTTTTTTAAAAAATTATAAATGAAATCACAAGCTTCTGAACTTTAAGGAATCTCTTAGTTTTTACCAGTTTATAAGATGGCAAAGGGAAAAAAATCTGCATCATAGTAAAACACAGAAAGTTATATTTTCTGGACCTTGTATGTTCCACAATGTCAAGTAAAGTCATTTTCTGCAGTCATTTTCAGAAAAGAAACTGAGAAATTCCCAAACTTGATGAACTGTAGACCATCTGGTCACAAGGCTAAGAAGAGTCAAATTCCAACTTCTTTCTAAATCTAAAACTTCTCCCTATCCTGAGCCTTTTGAACAAGACAGAGAATAAACCACTTGTTTCTAATACCTATAGAAACAAAAGGATGGGAGTGTGCATTCTGCTGCCATCTCTCTGAGGTAAGAGAGCCAGTTTACCAATATCTAACTCAGAAATCCACAAGAAAAAACCCACAAGCAAACAATGCCCTGAATCTTTTTGTCTCATAAAAAATAGCAACATTTTCTGTAGGTAAAAAATGTACCTTCATTTTGGTATCTGACAGTTGTGTTCTACTCTTTGAGGTACACAAGAACTGTAACGGTCTGATACTATTAATAGTTACCTACAAGAATTATCTATTTGTGCAGTTCTCAGAGATCATTTTAGAGAATAAAGTCTAGGTAGTAAAAAATTTTATGATTCTAAACATACAATATATCTTTTTTTCCAGAAAAGAACACAAAAACAGTGTTTTACAAATCTGTCCTTGTATGTTTCTCCTGTTTGTAGATGAGTATGGGGGGTGGGAGGTGGAGAGAGACATAAAAGAGAAGAGTCTTCAAGATTTATCAATCAATCCTACTATGTGCAAGGCACTGTGCTAGAATTTTATAATCTCCAGCACTTGTGATAGAAGAGAAATAAGTAACACCTAATAAAACACAAAATTACTGAGTAGACATGGAATTCAATCACTGCAGCACAGTGAAGATTGTTAGATTTGGCTTTACTTATACATTCATTAGTAAGGAAGAGAGAGTGCAAACAACACATTTAATTAAATTTTCTGATTAATCCATATTAGGAAGTATGGCTAAGAATAGTGTGAAACAAAAATAATAAAAAGATAAAAAACACTAAAAAGAAACAACAAAATCAGATACTATATGGTACACATTTGGACAGTGGCATAGATTAACAACCTATCAAAAGTACACTTGGCCTTTTGCTATTCTACCTAAAAATCACTGCTGAGATCTGAGAGCAGAATAGGGAAAAATATTTTGCAGTAGCTCATTAAAGAGTTAGATCAAAACAGGCAATGAAGCTTGAGGCCATTTTGTACTACTCATCTATACCTCTCTGAAAACTATCCATGCCAATAAGAATAAAGTTAACCCACCACTGGATCAAACAGACCTATGTAACAACTAACCCACTAACCCTGTGATGTCAATCTTGAACTGTTTTCAACTGATTAATTTAAATACTTAAGCACCATCATAGAATTTCCTTTATCTTTTACAGAGCACATTTAGTTAATCCCAATCTTGGATAATTCCTAAAGAATAATTAATTCCTTCCTTCACTCCCATACAAGTGCAAAGCATTGATGAATAAAATGCTATATAGGGGCAAGTCACTTAAACCCACTGCCTACCAAAAAAAACAAAACAAAAAAATAAATAAATAAAATGCTATATAACCAAACAGATTTGACCAAATACCAATTCATGCTCACTTGGCCTTAGCTTCTGAAAGATAATCTTACTAATATTCAAGTTCCCTGGTTTATTCCCCACAACAGTTACTTCAAACCATCTTCTCCTTAAGACATCATTTATTACCTGCCACCCTCCCATAGTCAATGACATAAGTCAGGCTTATGATCCACTGCTCCTTTCCACCTCAAAAGCTTTCTCTACTGCAAAGCATGGTAGAGAACACTGGACTTCCAATCAGTTGAGGTCTAGGTTCAAATCCCCATTTCAAACATTTACTATATGACCATCAATAAGTCACTTTAAGCCTTCTGAGCCTCAATTTCCTTCATCTGAAAAACTGAGATAATATTTACAGTAATTAACCTTCATATGATTACTGTGAAAGTCGAATGTAATAATGTACACAAAGCATCATATAAAATTTAAAGCACTAAATAAAAATTAATCATTCTTATCGAAAAAATTTTTTGGGTCAAGACCTGTGTTAGAAACTCCTTAAACCAAAACTCTCTCTACTGTTACAAATTAGCACCTCTACTTGTAACTTAGAATCTTAAGAATTGCTGGGAACCCTGAGAGGTTAATAAACATGGTCATGGTCACATAGCTCAAAAGTACCTAGGTCTTCCTAACTTGAAGGTCCTATCCACTGTATCATACTGTCACTCATTATTGTTGTTGCTGTTATCTCTTCATCTATCCTGGCACATAGTAGGTACCTGAAAAATGCTTGCTTGATATGCTGACATTTCCTGCAGAGAGAGATCAGGTGTGATCTCTAAACTCCTTCTCAGTCTAATATTCTAATTCTGTAGGAAATGTGTTGTTCAGTCGTGTCTGACTCTTTGTGTGACCCCATCTGGAGTTTTCTTGGCAAAGATACTGGAGTGGTTTCTCATTTCCTTCTTCAGCTCTTTTAAGATGAAGAAACTGAGGCAAACAGGGTTTAGTGATTTGCCCAGGGTCACCCAGTTAGTGTCTGAGGCCAGATTTGAACTCAGGAAGATGAGTCTTTCTGACTCTAGGCCTGGCACTGTGCCAACACAGATGACCTCTGTAATAAACATCTCCCTTCTAAATCTAACCATGTGCTCTGTATGACCTACCTTCCCACCTCCTAGAAAAACCCATCTCATTTTCTAACATCTTTTATCTTCCTTCCTCTAAAGACTCACTGTCCTTTGAATAGGCTAAACTATCTTATGGGGAAGAGGGGAGAGAATCCACGATTGCTCTTGCTATCCCTCTTTAACCACCATCCTATCACTTGCCTATTCCGAGCTAAATGTGAAATAAGTGATCTTTAATCACGCCCTTCTTTCCTTTGACGTCTAGTTTGTATCTTTACCCCTCTACTGAATGACCTAGAAGACTCATCACATTTTTTAAACTCTTCTTTTGAATATGCCTTCAGAACCCACTAGTATATTCTAAGTAATTTCAATAATAACTAATCTTTATCCTGCAGGGCCAATTTAACTTTTGGAAATAGCCAAATCTATTAGTCAATAAGTCCAGACAACAATCTCAGTTCTCATCTTCTTTTATACCTCTTCTAGTCAGTACTGCAGACTTTTTTTGAAACGTTCTCCACAATTCAATTCAACAAACATATGAATGATCATGAAGTATGGTACTACTGTAGATACAAGGATGAATAAGGCACTGCCCTCAAAAGGTCAGAATCCTCCTTTGATTTCCATGACACTATAATCTCCAGGTTTTCTCTATCTGCAAATTAATCTTAATGTTTTCTTCAATTATTATTTTTTCCTCCCATCTCCTTACTGTGAAAATTCTTAAATGCTCAGTCTTTAGTCCCATGATCTTTTCCCATTATACCCATTCTCAAAAAGAGCTGATATATGTTCACAGCTCCAGCTACTATTTCTGTACTGAAGACTACCAAAGCTACATTTTTAGGCCTTTCTACAAAGCACATTTCTAGGCCAGATCTTTCATAGGAATTCCAACCATACCTGTAACTGTCTACAGGATAGCTCCACTTATAAAAGATATGATCATAAAGTAAGGTGATTATGTTGGTCCAGATTTAGGAAGACCGGGAAAATAATACACTATTGGTGGAGTTGTGAATTAATCCAAACATTCTAGAAAGTGATTTGTACTTGTTCTAAAAATGTCCATAACACATGACTCAGAGATCCCATTGCCAGGCAAATACCCCAAGAAGGTCAAAACAGAAAGGTCCCATAAATACAATAATATATTCATGGTAGCACTTTTTGAACATCAAAGTATTAGGAGCAGTAGATTACTTGGGAAGTGGCCAGATTGGTGGTACATAAAAGCAATGGAATATATAAGATGAGTATGAAGAATTCAGAGATTCTTCAGAATACGTATGAGCTGTTGCAGAGTAAAATAACAAAACCAGAAATAAATGCAATGATTACATCAACATGAGTGGAAAGAACATAAATGGAAACTGAATTCAGCATAATTATAATGAACAACGTTGGTCCTGGGAGAAAAGTTGAGAAAACGCATTTCTTGTCTTTTATTCTTGAGATTGGAGGCTGGGTGTAGAACAGTGCCTAACACATAGTAAGAGCTTAATAAATGGCTGTGGACTGACTAAAAACTGTCAGACTCAATGGCTGTATTGGTTGATTTTGCTAAATTTTTAAGTCTTTGTTACAAGGCAACGTTCTCTGTGAGTTGAAGTGGGAAGATTATATTTAGAAATAAATGTGATGTAAAAACAAAAAGCACCAATAAAAAATAAATGAAAAAAATCATAGTGATTGATTTTCTTAAAACAAACTAGAAAACATACATCCAAATAAGTGCTGTTCCCTTCAAAGAAGTCACCGTGAGAGGCTATATTCTTCTAACAATGCTGCTATTACTCATTACATTTTTTAAACTCTTCTTTTGAATATGCCTTCAGAACCCACTAATATAGTCTAAGTAATTTCAATAATAACTAATCTTTATCCTTTGGGGCCAATTTAACTTTTGGAAATAGTCAAATCTATTAGTCAACAAGTCCAGATAACAAGCCTTTATTAAGTACCTACTATGTACCAGATACTGTGCTAGTTAAAAAAAAACAAACAAACAAATGCTGTCCTTGTCCTTGTGGAGCTCACAAACCAACGGAGGATATAACACAAAAAAAATCATTTGCATACAAGATATATACAGTTGGAGATAATCTCAGAGGGAAGGCACTAGCAGTGAGGAAGAAGTGACCAAGAAGCAAAGGTGAAGAGGGAGAATACTCCAGGCAGAGAGGATAACCAGGGAAAATACACAGAATGAGGAATGGAGCGTCTTATGCAAAGAACAGCAAGGAGGTCAGTACCATCAGATTGTAGAGTATATGGAGAGGAATAAAACATAGCAAGACTTTAAAGGAGGGAAGGGACCAGGTTACAAAGGGCTTCAAATTCCTCCCACAAACAGAGGATTTTATGTTTGATCCTGGAGGCAAAAGGGAACAACTGGAGCTTACCAAATAGGAAGGTCACACCTGTACTTCAAGATCACTTCGAAGCTAAAGGGAGGCTGGACTTGCATGAGGAGAGGCTTTCTGAGAGTGGTGGCAATATCAGAGAAGATGTTACAAAAGTAGAACTGAAAGGCCTCAACAACAAACTGAATATGGGAGTGAGAGAGTAGGGAGTCAAAAATGACACCTAGGTTGAGAAGCTGGCTAACTAGGAGGATATACCTCAACAGCAATAAGGAAGTTGGGAAGAGGGGAGGGTTTGGAGGGGAAAGATAAAGAGTTCGGTTTTGGACACATTGAGATACCTTTGGGACATCCAGTTTAAGATATACAGTAGGCAGTTGAAGATGAAAGACTGAAGGACAAAGAGAAAGGTTAGGGCTGGATAAACAGAAATGAGAATCATCTGCATAGAGAGAATTAATTAATCGAATCAATGGGAGTTGATGAGATCACTAAACAAAAGAGCAGAGGAAGAAAAGAAGACAGTTCAAGACAGAGCCTTGGGACACAGTGACACAGACAATTTAGTAGGGATGAAGATTCAGCAAAGGAGATTTAGAAGGGTTCAATTAGGCAGGAGAACCAAAAGTGCAAAGTGTCTTGAAAATCTAGAGAGAAGAGAGTGTCTAGGAGAAAATGATTAACATTTTCAAAGGCTACAGAGATGTCAAGTTTGGCGACTGAGAAATCATTGGTAATTTCAGGGAAAGATCTTTCAGTTAAATGATGAGGTCAGAAGCCAACCATACTAGACAGAGTTAAGAAAAGCAAGAGAGGAAAGGAAGTGGAGGTACCAATTGTAGAAAGCCTTCTCAAGGAATCTATCCACAAAAAGGAAGAGAGAGATAGGGTGAAAGCTAGTGGGGATGGACAGCTCAAATAAGAGGTTTGTTTTTTTTTTTAAAGGATGGTGGAGACATGGACATGTGTGTAGGTAGCAGGGAAGCAGCCAGCAGAGAGAAAGAGATTGAAGATTAGTGAAAAAGTGGGGATGATGGGGGGCAAGGGGCACTCTCCTGGAGAAGATGGGATAGAATGAAATCACCTGTGGGTACAGAATGATTTGTACTGGCAAGAAGGGCCACCTCTTCAAGTGAGATGGGGGTGAAGGAGAATGTTGGAAGGCCTCTGAATGATGGGAAATGAGGAAGGAAGGAGATGAAGTTGCACGTGGCAAATGATTTCAATGTTTTTCATAAAATACGTGGCAAGGCTCTTAGCTGAGACATTTGAAGGAAGGAGTCATGGGAGTTTTGAGGACAGAGAAAAAAGTCAGAAAAACTACTGTGGTAAGCAGAAGAATGAAGTGATTAGAGAGATATAAAAAGGAACGTCTTGGCCCAGTGAGGACCCAGGTTAGGATGAAGTAACATAAATTTATAGAGGACCCAGTGAGCAGAGTTTCCTGACTGTCTCCCGTTTCCTTCATAGCACATGAACAGTAATGAAGGCAGTGGGCATCAAAGCAAGACTGGAGATAGCATAAGGCAGTTTAAGACACTTAAGAGTGTAGTGTTGAACTACACTTAGTACTACATTAGTGTTGAACTAATTCAAGAGAGGTCAAGGTGAGGAAAGGAGGAGGGCATAGACAGTGCGGGGTCATGTCCTAGAAAAGAACTGACAGACTGCTGGTCACAATGAGGATGAAGAAGAAGGTTAAATGTTGTGAGGCAGAGGGAAAGACAGAATGAGAAAAGGCTATAATCAGATTAAAAAATTTCAGAGTTTATGGACATGGAAGAGGATCACTTGTGAGTGATGATGGCAAGATCAAGGATATGACCATCTCTGTGTGCAGCTGAGGTGGAGTGGAAGAGCAGGTTATGAGAAGTGAGTAACTTGAACTGGGTAGTTATGGAATATCAATATGTATAATGAAGTCCCCTAGTAGAAGGGTAGGAGTTAGGGAGGAGAGAAAGACTATGACCCAGGCACTGAACTCATTAAGGGAGGAAAGTGTCCAGGAAGTCAACAGATAACAGCCAAAAATGCTGAGTAGATGAGAAATATGGACTGAATGAAATCCAAAGGAGGAGTGGTTACTGAGTGATGATGGTAGAGGAAAAGTCTGAAAGAAGCAGTGGGGAGCAAGGAGTATCCAGACTCCCCCACCCACCACCTATGAGCCAGGCATATGAGTTAATGGGCAACCAGTACTAGGAAAAATGGCCAGAGAAACTAAAATCAGAAGACAGCTAGATCTCAATGAGTGCAAAAAGATGGAGTGAAAAAGGAAGAGCTCTGGGATGAAAGTAAGCTTGTTCCCTACAGAGCAGGCATTCCAGAGGACACAGAGGGAAGGGGTGGGCATATCTGGAGTACGATACTGGGAAAAGGAATAAGGGAACACAATGGCACCCTAGACAGTAATAGGGAAGTTTGGAAGAATGGTTGATTTGAGGAGAAAGATGAGTTCTCCTTTGGACAGACAGAGTCTGAGATTCCTGTATGACTTTTGCTTTGAAGGCAATTTCAACAGACTTTCCAAAAAAAGGCTTTGAGCTATAATGTTACACTGTTGTCAGAAATGTGGGATCTACAAAGGCAACAACATTGAAAGTGGCAGACCACATTTGGATGGACCAGAAAAACTTCTAATGTTTGTTTTTTAAAAATCTATTATAATCACATCACATATATTTCAACATCTGAAAACGCCTCTCAAAAACTGAACTGATCATCTTTCTCTCCCTTCCCAAATCAGCACTCCTTCCCAACTTCCCCCATTACTGTCAACGGCACTACTATGCACCTGTTATCATAGGGTACCTAAAAAATTATCTACCTACTCCCTCCTCCCCATAGCCAATCAGTCACCTAGTCCTGATCTCAAATTTCTTAATTCCACAGCCCTTAGATAGGTCTGAGGCCAAGGTGGGAAAAACAGATTTACCGTTAAGCATGGGGGGAGGAGGGCGTGGAAGGGAGAGAAGATAAAAAGAAAGAGCAGGGCATCTCCAACAACCACCACCCAGAAATTAAGATGGTTGTGATGCAGGGCAAGACTGCAAAGCAGACTAAACTGCATTTCTGTGCTCCTCTATTTTATCTGGTTTTCTGCTCTAAGCTTTTGACCATTCTTCTCTCCTCTAGTCTACTTATCCTCTAGTAATTCCTACTTTAACTTGTATCATGCCTACTGCCCACTCTATCCCCTCAACCTTTACAGGGCACTCATCATCCCATTACTGGATTACTAGGACAACCAATCTCTTGTTGCATTTCTCCATCCTGCATGCTGCTGCCAGAGTACTCTTTCTCAAACACTACTTTATCATGGGTCTCCCCTAGAATATACAAAGGCTCTTTATCAAGGATAGAATCAAATCTGAACTCAGCCTAGCATTCAAGGCCCTCCACTAACTGTCCCTCTCTTACTTAGCGCTTCACATTATTATCATAGAAATAATTTCTGATGTCTACCTTTTGGATAGGGTTTCCATTATATCCAAAGCACTTTAACACATTAATTTATCATGGTCACACTTCCTTATCTGTTAAATGAGAGGGCTGGACTAAATGATCTCTAAGGGCCTTTCCAGTTCTCTATCTAAAATCCTCACCATCATTACACATATCTGGACCTCCAGGCCCCTACCTGCAATGCCCTTCTGTCTTTTTTCCAGTTAATTCATAAAGATTACTTTCCTCAAAAATTACTTCAAGACCTACCTCCTCCAAATAATCTTCCCTAATATCACACTCATCACTGCTTTACTTTACAACACATATATAGCACAATGTTGTCTATATGTCTGTGTATCTGTGTATGTGTGTCTGCAGATATATGTATACCAAATATGTAGTCATATGGCATTATCTCTAGCTTGTTTATATTCTCTACTTTTCTATATGACAGTCTGATCTCTCATCCCCTCTCTCTCCCCATGACTATAGGTCACTTGAAGGAAAGGACTATTTTCTATGTTTTCTGTATAGTGTTCTGCAAGCTGTATGCCTTTATCCTTGAAATGATCTAGGAACCTGACCCAATTAAATTCCACAGGTTACTAGGCACTTTCTGGTCATTCACAATGCTGCTGTTAAATAAAAGATGATTGAGGCAAAGAATAAGGTTATGAGGACTGGGGTTAACCAAATGAAGACAAACCACTTAAATACTCTGCAGCAGTAATGAAAATCTGAGAATCACTACCCTGATCTATTTAAAAAATATAAACACATTGCATTCTTCTTGGTATTTACGGGATAGCAACCCAAATTCAGGCTTCAGGTCAAGGATGTAGTAAAAATCTAATTAAAGTCAAAGTGTCCTAGCCTGTACAAATATGGGTAAATACACACAACCCAGAACAAGTTTCAACTTGTTAGAAAAATGGGGCATTGCAGGGGTGGGAAGGGGAAGAGAAACTGCCAATGCCTATGTGAATTGTACAAGTTCAAGCTACTTCCAGTTCCCTGATTCCAGCTTGGGCTTCTTGGACAAACTGCTACATTTAAGTTCACCTTAACGGCAGGCAAAACTTCATCAACAACATTTATTAAGTCTCTACTGTGGTAGCAAGTGACCACAGTAACACAGTAATAGGCCCAAAGATCCAATCTTTGGGGAAAGAACTCCCCCTGATCTATCCACTGCACCACCTAGCTGATAGAAAATTATTATGCTGTAAGAAATGATGAACAGCACAGTTTCAGAGAAACTTCAGAGAGTTTCAGTTTCCAGAGAAACCTGGGAAGATTTGTATGAAATGATGCAAAGAGAAATGAGTAGAATGAGGAGAACGATTTATACAATAACAACAATACTGTAAAGACAAATAACTATGAAAAACATAAGAACTCTGATTAACACAATAACCAATCACAAATCCAGATGATGTGTGATAAAATATTCTATCTCCAGAGAGAAAAGTGATGGACTCAGAATGCAGATGAAGGCATATTTTTTTAACTTGGCTAAAGCAGGAATTTGTTTTGCCTAACTATACTTTTGCAATGGATTTTGTTTTTCTTGCTTTGTTAGTGGGGGGGTGGAAGTAGAAAGGAAGAGAATCCAGACCTGAAAATAAAAGAAAGTTGATTTTGTTTTAAAAAAAGTCAGGGTTACAGAATGGAATTTCAAAATTCTAACTCTTCCAAGTCATGAAATTTCAATTAAAGTGTAAGGTATGACTCTGTCTCTTGGTATATGGATTGGATAAGGAAGTCTCTAGAACTGAGGAGGCTGAAGTTAGGTCATCAGGATGATGGTAAGGATGATAGTGTGATGAGGAAGACTGGGATACAAGTAATTAAAGCGACTGAAAAAGTTGGGAGAATTGCCTAAAAGACTAGAGATGACAGCAATAAGTAAAAAGACTGTGGTAACAAGTAAACCGTACAAACCTCCAAAGAGGAAAAATCATTGTAAGATGATAGTAGAGGAATTGTCTAGAAGTAGTACTGGGAATCAAGAAATATGCCCACCTTTCCTCCTGGCCCTTCCTATGAAAGAAGTGGGAGGTCAGGTTAAGTGTAGAGAGGATTTGAAAGAAATGTGGTATCCTCAAGGGAAAACCAGGTTACATTAAAGTTTGTAGATAAAAGGGATCTTTCCTTTCAAAGTATGTGGATGAAAGGGATGAAGATTATTAATAATCTCTCTATTCCTAAATCTGATTAACTCTTCTCAGTCCTCATCCTTAAGACCTTTCTGTAACCGTCTATATTGATTGTCTGACTGCCCCTACTTCATGCATACTCTCTCTTCCCTTGGCTTTCATGACAGTCCTCTCTCCTGGTTCTCCTCCTACCTAGCAAACTGTTTCTTGACATCTTCCTTTTCTAGGTCATAATCCATGTACCATGCGTATTCCTCAAAGTTCTAACCTAGGCCCTCTTCTTTCTTTTTTCACCCTCTTTCATTGATCTCATCAGCTTCCACTCACTCAATGATCTAAGCAGGTGATTCCCAAATCTATATACCCAGCCCCAATATCTCTTCCTAGTTCCACTTCAACCTCATGCAAAGCCAACTGGACATCTCCAAATGAGTGTCCTACAGGTGTCTCAAGTTAAACATATCCAAAACAGAACTCAGACTTCCCCCTAAACTTTACCCTCCTCTAAAATCCCCTCTTTTGCTTGAGAGCAGCTCTGTTTTTCTAGTCATCCATATCTGTGATCCCAGTCACCCTCAATTCTTCTCTTTCATCCCTCAACTTCCATATCCCCATTAGATGCCAAGTCTAGTCAATTCTATCTCCATAATCCCTCGTATCTGTAACCCTTCTGTCCATTTTCATGGCTACCAACCTAATTCAGGCTCTCCATGACCTTTTGCCTGGACTCCCTAACTGGTATCCCAGCTTTCAGCCTCTCCCCTTTTTACTATTTATCTTCCACATGTCAGAGGTAGGAGTCCAAGCCAGGCTCTCCTCCTAGAAACATGAAGCTATATATCTGTAGCTAATTATTAGCAATTAAGCTGGAAGGGTCCTTAGAGATTATCTAATCCAACCCTTTTATTTTATGCCACTCTGGATTTACCAACCCCTCTCTCTGACCATCTCTGAGAGCTGGCTGTTCATTCTCAGGCTGGGTCAGATAATTTGCCCTAATACTAAAGTAAAATAGTTGTGGATACCATACTACTTTCGATGGATAATAGCTACAATGACAAGATTCATTCATTTAGTACTTACTACAGCAAAGCACCATGCAGAGGTGACCCTCAGGTTACTGGGATTTGATTATTCAAGATCAGTTTTCTTTTGGAGAAATTTTGATTATTCAAGATCAGTTTTCTTTTGTTATCACCTCCAAGTGGGATGTTATAAGAGCAGTGCTAAATTGAGGAGCTGGACAGCTGAAATCAGCAACACTTTCGATATGCAGGGTAGACTCAAACTAGTGACTTAAAAGTGTTAAGAATGAAGAGTTAAGGCAGGTAGGTAGGAGTCTGGAAGAACTGAGTTCAAATGTTGCTGCAGGCACTTACTTAGCTGTGTGACCATGGGCAAGTCACTTAACCTCTTTCAGCCTCAGTTTTATCATCTGTAAAATAGGGATAGTACAGCACCTATCTCACAGGGTTACTGTGTCAGATGAGAACGTGTGGAATGCTTTGCAAACATTAAAGTGCTACATAAATGCCAGTTATTATTTTTAATATTATAGAGTCAAAACCTTCCCTTTGCTGATAGCTCAGAACCAGGAAGCAATAGAGAAATGTGTATGATGTGTGAGCATCAGTAGTTACTATTTAGGAAGGTTATGGAAGCTCTAAGTAGGTAGCACCGTGGATAAAGCACCAAGCCTAGAGTCAAGAAGACCTGAGTGCAAATCCAGATTCAAACACTTAGTAGCTGTATGACTCTGGGCAAATCACTTAGCCACTGTCTACCTCAGTTTCCCCCTCTATAAGATGGAGATAGTAATAGCACCTGCCTCCCAGGGTTGTTGTGAGGAACAAATCACATCATAATTGTAAGGTGCTTAGCACAGTGCCTGAAACATAGTAAACTATATAAATGTTAGCTATTATGACTGTTTGCCTACCTCAATCCATATCTGTGAACCCATATTACTAGATTTTTCCTACAAATGCCATAGTAAATGGAGTTAGCTACTAATAGGGAGTTAGTTACCCAGTGGAAGTGACACTAAACTCTAGTTTTTAGTTTCTTTCTCATCCCTCCTGAAACGTCCTCACCTACCTATAAAAACACTAGTAGATCTATTCCAATTCATGTTTATTTGTGATCTTCCATTTCATCTATAAATGTTCTTAGGATAAAATGGCTACGCCAAGCTTTCCACAGATTTGTTTAACTTCTAGTTTTTGTTGTTATCTTGTAAACCAATACTGCTAGTAATACTGTTAGTAATTACTAGCAATACTGCTGATAATGTTTCAACCAGTGTTACCTGTGGCTGCCGTTCTCTGTACTGGGTAAGAATAACAAATGTTTGATGGCTGAAGGGTGTTTCCACACTCTTCTGGATCCCTCTTTGTGATGACTATTCTGCCCTGATCATATTTTTTTAAACAAAAGGTAATGAGCCAGTACCTTTACTTTCATCCATTCTTCATTTTAGGGAGTCACCATCTTTATTACACACCTTGGTTAGATCATCTATATTTACATGAAATGTCTTCTCATTTTTATTCTTCCAATTTGCTATCAATGTTTGCTATCAATTTGCTCTAGCCTGTTGATGCATATAACTGATTTTGAAATGATTTGTGTAAATAACAACATCCAAGATTATATCTCAGATGGAACCTATCTATTTTTTGTCACTTTTTTTTTTTGATATTCAGTGCTTTCCAACTCTCTTCTTCTTCTTCTTCTTCTTCTTTTTTAGGCAACTGGGGTTAAGTGACTTGCCCAGAGTCACACAGCTAGTAAGTGTCAAGTGTCTGGTCTGAGGCTGAATTTGAACTCAGGGCCTCCTGACTTCAGGGCCAGTGCTGTATTCACTGCGCTACCTATCTGCCACCCAACTCTCTTCCTAAAGAAAGTATTCAGGATATACATGTATGAGACTTAGAAGTAGTATAAAAGTCTTTGTTTTCTTCCATTTCTTAATTCTGACCTACATTAACCAATGTAGTTTTTAGCTACTCTCCTACATTTCCAATGAAGTCACTAAGGAGGATATATGTTGACTCAGAAGATTCTGAATCAAAAAAAAAAAAAAAGAATGGTTTACCCCCTGCAACAGACTGGCATGTAAGTTGCAATTCTCTTTATGAAGGTCTGCCTGCTTATGCTCATCATGAGGACTATAAGGAAATAACCAAATGTCCCGTGAACTGTTTGTTGTTGCCTTTCAATAACATTCCCCATACATTCCTTAGGCAACCTTAATCATCCCCTATGCAGAACACCTGTGAGTCATCATTTCGCTTGGATGCAAGTTCTTTTATTTGTAGCAAGACTATCTCCCCAGTACAGTAAGCTCTTTGAGGGCAAGAACCATTTAGTTTTGAAACTGCTTTGCACATAGATGCTTAGTAAATGTTTGTTAGATTGAATAGAAATAGTAATATATAATTTGGTTCCAACTCACTGATCATTGAGCAAAAATCACTCCTTAAGAACATTAAGAGTAAGTTATTATTAATAATAGTTTAACAACTATGTGACTGTTAATAGCCTCTGCCCCCTTTTCTACCACTTTGACTGGGCAAGGAAGTCAAACATGACCGAGGATCATTTTGTAATTGTATATATTTTTATGGGCCTCTGTGACTTAAACATTCATCAACCAGAGGTCAGCCTTCAGTCAGTCTCTGTGTTACTTAGCTAGGTTGGTCCTTGGCTAGAAGTCACACAGTCTACTACCACCATGCCTCTACCAAAAACATTTCTACCTTGATAGGACCAGTCAGAGCCGTGCTCTAACAATGTAACCTTCAAGAGCACAGGGTCAATGCCATTACTGAGAACGTGCCCCCAAAGTCAAAGACAAAGACCCAATATTTAGCCAAATGTTCATAGCATTCTGAGTGGTAGCAAAGATCTGGAATCCAAAGTGTCTATGGATTGAGTAACGACTGAAAAACTATGGCATATGCCTACAATTTAATATTACTATGCAGTTTTAAAAATGGTAAATAACTACAAATTTAAAGAAACTTGGAAAGATGTATATGAACTGATGCAGAACAAAGTAAGTGGAACAAAGGAAACAATAAATGCAATAACTACAACATAAATGAAAAGATCACTAAGAGGAAACTGAATGATGAGTAAGGAAAAAACCAATCAATATCACTGTAGAAAACCTAATAAAACATACTACTTCCCTTACAGCAGAAGTTTGGGGTCCTACTAGAAGAAAATACTCTGTAAGACTGTCAGATACTGTCTCTATTGGATGTTTTTGCTGTTTCTCTTCGTCAAAAAGTAAAGTTCAATTTGTAAGGGATAGAGGTGGAAAATGACTTTGACATAAAGGCAAAAAGCATCAATCAAACATAATTTTAAAAAAAAGAACTCAGGGTCCCATCCACACAAGGATGAAGCACTGAAGTAGGACTTCTGTGGTAGTGAATTAAGAAATAAGAATATACTCATAGATTAAAAAAAACCACAAGTCAGTAACTTGTTTTTAATCTATTTTTCCATTTAATACATGTTTGCAGGATTTAATAAAATTCTTTAGCTTCATTTCATCTAGACCTGATTTAAGCTCTTCCCTCCCAACATCTGAGTAGATCTTATCTGCTAACTTGTAAGATGTGCTGACATAATTAAACATTAGTTTCTACTTAGAGTCCTCAATAGTCCATTTATACATAATATATATAAAGCAATTTATAAACCTTAAGGTACTATTAAATGTAAGCTACTATTATTATCACACTCATAACCAAATATGTTAATTTGGGTACCAGCACCCACATTGATCACTATTTCTTTTCTTAACTAAACTGATTTTTTCCTACTTTTCACTTCTCCTTTCTTTCCAACTAGTAATCCTCATTGGTGATGAACAGCAATGTGGGCAACAGTGCTGTAAAGTATCCCAAATGGACAGAATGTGATGCACACAAACAGCAAAAACAAAACAAAGGCTTAGATGTTGCCACCCCAAGAATGATGCCAACTGTGTGGTTCTTTAAAAAAAAAAAAGCCCATAATACATAAATCAGCTTGGAGTGGTACACAACTTAAAAATACCAAGCATGAAAAACAAATTTAGTAACCAAAGGAAAGCCATGTTGGATCACATATCAGGAATTTTAGAGCTGAAAGAGGCCTTATTAAAATACTCTGCATAAATATTATTAAAAAATGTTATTTTTACTTTTCTCTTTTATTTTCCATTTGAGGCAGTTTTCAACCAGGTTCCCTCAACTGATAGGGAGTTAGGTGTCATCAGAATGAGGCTGTTCATGCTGGAAGTCATGACAGCATGGACAATGGAAAGAGAGATGGATTTAGATTCATTAAGACCTGGGTTCAAATCCTAGCCCTGCAAACTACTACTTGTATGACACTGGACAAATCAATTCACATTTCTTGAATCCCAGTTTTCTCATCTGAAAAGTGACAAAAGTGGATTAGAATATCTCTAAGGTCCCTTTTAGATCTAAAATTATGATTCTCCACGTTCCCCAACCTGCCCTCGAGTCTCTCTCTTACCTATATGCACCTCAACATTTCCAAGGCTTCCTTCTCACCAATTTTCCACTGCTATTAAGAAGGACAACAGAAATCTTGGCTTGAATTTGAGAATATAAATCTTGTCTACTTTCCTTTTTTCTCTAGCCACAGACTCCTGACACCCCAGGGAAAGGTGACCATAAAACAGTACAACCCTAAGGCAATACTAACACCAAGGAGCTTTGAACTGGTCCAACCATACCCAAGAACAGTTTGGAACTATGCCCAAGGGGCAATAAAACTGTGCATACCCTTTGACCCAGCAATATCACTACCAGGTCTGTATCCCAAAGAAATGAGAGAAAAAGGATAAGGATGTATATGCACAAAAATATTTATAGCAGCTCTTTTTGTGGTGGCAAAGAATTAGAAATTGAAGGGATGGCCATCAACTGGGGAATGGCTGAACAAGTTGTGGTATATGATTGCAATGGAATACAATTGTGCTGTAAGAAATGAGGAAGGGAATGGTTTCAGAATAACCTGGGAAACTTGGATGAACTGATGCAAAGTGAAGTGAGCAGACCGAGGAAAACATTGTTCATAGTAACAGCAATATTCTAACGATTATCAACTGTAAAAGACTCAGATACTCTGATCACTATAACGATCCAGGACAATTCCAAAAGACTAGTGATGAAAAATGCTATCCACCTCCAGATAGAGAATTGATGGTGAAGACAGAAGCATTTTTTCATTTTCTTTATTTTTCTTGCTTTTTTTTGGCAATATGGCTAATGTGAAGATATATTTTAAAGGACTTCACATGTGTAATGTGTATCATTTCTTGCCTTCTCAATGAGTGGAGGAGGGGGTGAAGGGAGGTAGAGAATTTGAAACTGAGAATAAAAACTATATGGAAAAAATACTATCACCAGATCTATTATATTCAGATTTGAAAAAAGATATACCTTGTATTACAGAACTTCACAGTTTTCTCCAAAACTCTGCCTCCAATACTGGTTAAAAAAAGGTAAAGTGATATGGCTACAGGTCTTCTGAGAAGCTTCCACTCATGTACAGCCTCTACTTTTTGGCAGTTTCACAATGCCTGACACTGAAAGCCTGCTGTCTCTAGCACTTCTTGTCAGGTATCACCAGCTCAAGACCAGCCAGGTTTGGAACACAAAAGAAAAAAGTCAGGATGACAATTAATTATTATTAATAACTGAAGAGTGAATGTGAAGAAGGGAAGGTACAGAGGCAGTGCCAGAAGACAGTGAAAAACAGACTTTGTAGGTTAAGAGCAACAGGTGCATGTTTTCTAAGGGATAGGCCTCCCAGGACTCTCCAAATGGAGGTCTGATGCTGCTGCCCTGCTGTGCACACCACGAAACTTCTTTTGTATCTAAGGCTGACAACTGGGATTTCTCTGCCATTCAACAAGCAGTTTAGGGTTACAGAGATTTTCCTGAATCCTGCTAGGCTCATCAACATTGGGCTCTAAATGGCCTGTCTCTCCCCCAGGGATCAGCACAATTCCTACAGGAAGGTTTGGTAGAAGTGGGCATCTCCTTCTTTCTCCCAGAAGACTAGCAAGAGTTTGCAATACATACAGCAATTCAACAACTAGCAAGAATCTCTATAAACTATGGTTTAGGAAGGTGGTTCTCAAACTATGACCATGAGTTGTACTTCAAAGGATTTCTTGTGGTATTTAAGTTGATGACCTGGCAATTTCTGTTCTTTTATTTCCGGCATGAGTTCATTTATTTCTGATATCCATCACTTGTGTCTCATCGAAAGTGCGTCAGAGTTCTTTCCAGTTTACTGAGGACTTGGGGTTGTACTTGTTGGGGTTTTTGGTTTTGTTTTGGCTGTGGTATACAGGTAGCACAAATGATCAGTGGAAGGTTCTGCCCTCAGTGAAATGGTCCATAGACCAAAAAACATTGAGTACCACTAGTTGGAAGGCTCTATTTATTATTATAGCTCCTTGTTCTCCCAATTCAGATGGAAAGGGAATGAGGAAGAACTGAGTGAAGAAAATAGTTCTTCGGGAACTACTGAAACATCATAACACACATTTGTTGTCTATAGCTGGTTAGTTCAGGGTGATAATGAAGTCAAGGTCATAGGTTCAATCCCCCTGTGGGCCAATTAACCTTGCTCTAATCCATATTTCCACTTTCAGAGACTGCACTCCTAACCCCAGCCAGCAAATGTCTACATTGGGCACAGGAAAGAACTAGGTGAAAGAGTATAGATGGATTAGCCAAATACATCACCATTACTAGAAAAACAATTCAAAGTGCAAGTCCTACTGATAGTGAGTCAGTAACAACAGCTACCTAACTAGTTGACATATGGTCATTCAATATTTACTGAGTACCCACTGTATACCTTTAGGTGCTTAAGGTGAGGATGCCCTAACCTTCCAAAGAGGTGAGAATGTCTCAGAAAAGTAAAAAGCATTCACAGAACAAAGATCTAAAAGAAAATCTGAGTAACATCCACTACAGCACACAAAGCAGATGTGGATAGAAATAACGCTCTATTCCTTAGCCTTCATATGCAAGCACATTATGGGAAAAAATAGCACACTATTCCTGATTCATCCTGTGAGCAAAAATGCAGCTGGCAAGACAGAGATGTATTGATGGGAAATCAAAGTGGATATGAAGGAAACCTTTTCCAAACACCTGATTCTGTATGTATCAGAGCACAGTTAGGAGTATAAATATATAATTAGACTCCCCCCCCCCCAAGACCTTCCTTTACCCCATCCAGTTGATGGAAACCCTAACAGTTCGAAATGGAAGCCTAGTTTCTCCTCTTTGTTCATTAAATCATCCTCTTCCACTTGACATTCCTATTTGGCCTCACCTATCAACCACTCTGGTTGATAACTCCACTGGTCAAAATTGGGGAAGGCGGGAGGGGAAGGATGACAGGAGAGTACACCCTCTTACACCTTCTTCTATCTCAATCTACCAGACTGTGCCTTCAGGTATTATATCTCAATGTCAGATATTTTTTTCAAACCAAGAATTCTTTACTTGTATGAAAGTCAATAGGCAAGTTATAAAAAAAAATAGTTGTGATGCTGCTTCAAGTTATAATGTGCACTGTTACTACAAGTCATGAAAGTACCTACAGAACGTTCAATTTCCAGGAACTAGATAGAAAGCAGCATTCCACATCTTTGTAAAGGCTACATCCCACCCCCATGGTCACACTGGTTTGATCATGGTCAAGGTCACACCTCATCTAGCACTTAGTAAGTTAACTTCAAGAGCTGCTCTGCCTCAAAACTTATTACTCTATTTATTCCTAACTGTAGGATAGAAATTCTTCATAGAGCAAAACAGACATCTTGATCCTTCCCTGAGCCAGCATGATATATAGTAAATACAGTGGAGGACTAGGAGTTAGGAAAACCCAGGTCATAAGACAGCCTTAGACATTCTTTACTTAGTATTTGAGCCTGGGCAAGTCACTTAACCTCTCTGAGCCTCAGTTTCCTAATCTGGAAAATGAAAATAACAGAACCTACTTCATAGGACTGTTGCTATCAAATGAAATATTATAAAGCACTACAAAAATCTTACACGCTCTATAAAGGTGTGTGATGATCATTTCTTAAATTAAATGCAAAGCTATAGCCTTATTTAGTTGACGACCCCAAAGTGATTAAAGACATTCAGTTAAGAGTATTGTCACACTTCCTATCAGTAAATGTTATTAGCATTTCCAAGTAGAAATAGGAAACTAAATCTAAACAAAATTATTTCTGTGGAGCTTTTCTGCTCTACCTATAAGGTTGTACTCTCTAACTATATTTTAAGTGTTTTCCATTCAGTGGCTTCAAGAATGGTCACAGCTTTACTAACATTATCCATTAATATTCCTAACAATCACTAGAAGGGAATAGCTGGGGGGAAAAAATCCAAAAACTGTCCTTTATTGATAAGATACAAAGATGTGACCTGCCCAGTCCTGTAGTGAGCCAGTTAGAAACTAGATTGGAACTATGGTTATTTATGTTCCGTGCTTTAAGTATGAGACTTACAGGGACACAAATCACAGACAGGATGGGTGACAATAACCCTGATAGCTGAGCTGCAGGGAACAGATTATGGAATGGTGACTTAGTATAATCATTACTACCCACAAAAACAGAATTTCCTGAGAACCTACTTTGTGCTCAGTACAGAGGCAAACTGGGAGGGGACAGTTAATCAAGGTAGGACTTCCTTATGTATGTAAAACAACTTCAGAAGAATACAAGACAGATAACAGGGTACTAAGTAATATCCTGCAGGTACCTATATAAGGAATTCAAAGTAGGGAATGACTCCTGCAAGGCTTCAAAGAAGAGGGAGAACTGGATCTAAACCTTTAAGGACAGAATTTGGCTGGGTAAAATGAAAAGGTGAGTGGGAAGGCATTCAAGGATGGAGGTAAAAAGGAGACAAAGGATGAAGGGAAAAATTAGCAGGGCCAGTGGGAGACAGCCAGGAGGTCCCAGCAGGATAAGAAAAGAAAGCTCAGAGGGTGGGCTGCACGTGCAATAACATGGTAGGTTCTAGAGCTTACCAACTATAGTGATAAAATTGGGATTTTAGAAAGAGAAATCTGGTGGTCCTGAACAAAATGGAATGGGGGAAGGGAACTGGAAGACTAGAGAGTAGGTATAAAAATAATCAGATGTAAATCTTCTTTGGGAGCTAACTAGAAGCAGGTTGGTGGCACAGTGGATAAGTAGGTCCTGGAGTCACCAAAACCTGAATTCAAATCCGGCCTCAGATGCTCTGCCTTGCCTCAGTTTCTTCATTTGTAAAATGGGAGTAACAATAACACCTACCTCCAAGAGTACCAAATGAAAAAATACTTATACAATGCCTAGCACATAGTGATGGGGTGTAGCCCAAGGGGAGGTCTTCCCTGCTTGCCCCAAAGGGAATCTGATTCCTATTTGTCTGCAGGCCCCAGCCCCTTATCTCCCTTTGAGAGCCCTAGCCGCACCTTTTTGATCTCATCATCTATTCCCATTGTCTATTCAATCTCTCAGACCTTCCAATCAGAATTCTCACCCACACCTTTTCCCAGACCCTGGTCTGGGCACCCAAAGTCACTTTAGTATATAAGATCTACCCAGGCCCTCAATCGGGGCTGAGAATCTATGCCCAAAAGGTTGAGACTTTCTCATGCCCGCCCGTCCTTACCGGCGTCACCTGGCTCATGTGTTCTATCACTAATGAACTTTTCCTCTAGCTGAAGATTTAAGTTGAATTCTTTCAAGCAGGGTCCGGTACTGCGATCTTGAGGTTCCTGCAGCACCCCAAAACCTCTAGATCTCTTCAGTACTAGGCACTTAATAAATAGTTGTCCTCTCCCCGCTCTCCTTCCCTAATCATTGCCATCTGGGTGGCACGGAGGTCACACTACAGGAGTCAAACTTCGATTCTAGCCCCAAGTACTGCCAATTGTCACTTCCTTGCTCTGGGCCTCAGTTTCCCAAACTGTAAAATAAAGGCGAGGGGTGGGGGTAGGGACGAAGATGGGGAGGTCGTTCTAGCCCCAACGCTCTTTGGCCCCTCGAGAACGGAAGGATCACCCTACGGCTGCTGCTCATGGGAACGCAGCGGGAGGGAAACGCAGCCGGGATGGGGGAGGGGGGATCGGCGGAGGAGGTAGGAGAAGGCAGCGCAGATGTGATGGAAGGCGGGAGGCGGGGCGGGGAGTGCGCGGAAGGAGGAGGATGGGTGGGGTCAGGGGGAGGGGCTGCCCGTCCCCAAGGCACGAGGCCCCCAGACACAGAGAAGACAACCCAAGCCGGAATGTCCCTTCAGGGGCGCCGTCCGGATGGACAAAGGCGGCACTCAGCCGGGTAGGCCGCCGGGTGGGAGGGAGAAGGGAAGGGGCACGGCGCCTCCGTAACGCGACACCCTAGGGGGGTGGAGAGAGGAGCGGCGGGCGCCGCCCTCTTCCCTTCCTCCTTCCCGCCCTCTCCCGTAACCTCCGCCCGGGGCCTCCCCCCCCACGGCATCACGTGAGGCGGAAAGGGCTCCTCAGCCTCTGTGGAAGGGCGTTGGGAAGCCTGGTCCCCGGCCTCAGGGGGAAAACAGAGCCTCGGCCACTGGCGGGAAGGGACGGGACGCGACGAGACGGAACAGAGGGAGGAAAGTCCCCCTCCCCCGAGGGGGGGTGAGAAAGTGGGGTAGAGGGGGGCAGGGCATTTACCCGGTGGCGCCAGCCATCTTCGCCGCTTCCGTAGGCTTCTCCGCCGGCGCGCGCTTCCGCTAGCGCCGCTGTCGCGCGCGCCGGACTCAGGCCCCGGCCCTGTCCCCGCCCCCTCAGCTCCGCAAGGCCTGCTGGGAATTGTAGTCCTTGCTGAGAAGGCAGCGGAAAAGCGGTCTCTGACTACGGGAAGGCCAGAAACTCACCCTGAAATCCCATCTTTTGCAAGGAGCCCCAAAGCTGGTGCCCTCTCTTTGCTGTTTATCTCTCATTTGTGCTCTGCATGTCTTGTTTGTACGTAGTCTTTTGCATGTTGTCTCCCCCCATTTGAGGTCCTTGAGAACAGGGACTATGTTGTGCTTTTCTTTGTATTGCCTGCGCTTAGCGAGGAGCTAGGCACATAATAGGCACTTAATAAATGTTTCTTGATTGACTCTAACTCTGGAGCAAGCCCTAACTGGGTTGTGAGAGCCCATGTTCTGTGTGGTCATTTACACACCAATAATCCCCAAACGCTTCCAATCCACGCTTGATTTATGGTTGCGTTAATTAACTAAAGAAATTGTTAATAATGCAGGTTACACTTAAAAGTGCAAGTGCATACGTCCCCTCCCCCATTCCATCCCCAGTCGGGCTATTTACCAGCACGACCCTGTATTGCTCTGTAAACAGTACTATAAGCAGAAACTCCAGGAACGAAGTCATCCTGGGACTGGGGGCTTAATAAAGAGTAATAAGTGGCATTTATATAAGGCATTATGATTCACAAAATGCTTTACATCTATTACCTCAGCTGAGACAGAGATGGAGCCAGAAGGAGAGATAGAGGAGAGCCCTGGGATGGAGTCCTGGGATAGCTATGTCTTTTTTTTTTTATTTTATTAATTTATTTTGATTTATCAACAATCACTTCCATATGCTTTTGAATTGAAAATTTTTCTCCCCCTTCTTCCCCCCCACCCTCCCCAAGACCACGCACAATCTGATATAGGCTCTACATTTACATTCCTATTAAACATATTTTCACATTAGTGAAGTTGTAAGTAAAAACTGAAACCAATAGGAGGAACCATCAGAAAGATGAAACAAAACTCAACAGAAGGTAAAAATAAGTGATAGCGATTTGACTTCCATAGTTCTTTCTTTGGATGTGGACAGCATTTTCCATCCCAAGGCCTCTGGAGATGTCTTAGATCCTCGTAATGCTGAGAAGGGTTCAGTTTAAAAATATTAGTCATCGCATAATGTGGCTGTTATTGTATACAAAGTCTTCTTGGTTCTGCTCACTTCACTCAGCATCAGACCATATATGTCTTATTATGTTTTTTCTGAAGTCAGCCTGTTCATCATTTCTTATAGGATAGCTATGTCTTATTACCAAAACTAAAAGTGGGCAGTTCTTGAGCACCCCTCTTCAGGGGAACAAGCCTCTTCTAGACCCCCACACAATCTCAGAGTAATAGTCCAACCCTTAATTGAATGGGGACCTTGACCACAGCTTCCACCTCAGATACTTTCTGTCTGGGTGATGCTGAGCAAGTCATTTAACCTATCTACCTCAGTTTCCTCACCTGTAAAACAGGGGTATTAATAGCACCAACTTCCCAGGGTGGTTGTGAGGGTCAAATGAGGTAACATTTGTAAAGCTCTTTGCAAGCCTTAAAGAGCTGGGCTTTATGTCATATGGCATGAGCTCCAGTCCTTTCACCATCCTGGTTGCCTTCCTCTCCATTCCTTCCTGCAGGCTGAGACCTAGTCTGCAGTCCAGCCTCTTATGCTTACTACCGGCGAGACCTTGGGCCAGTCTCAACCTTCCTGGTTCTCAGATTCCTCATCTTAAAACGGACTAGAGGGGCTCCTGAGATCTTTCCCAGTGCTGTTAGTCTCCTGCTTTGAGCATACCCTGCATGGTTATTCTGAAGGGACTTGATAAGTCAGCTGTACCAGAGATCAGAACCCCAGGATTTTCTGAAATCTAGGCTACTAAGAATGTGGGTCCCAGGAAGGAAGTCAGATCCTTCTATACAGTACTATAGCTGCCTCCTTAGAAGTTCCAGAGTGTGGCATCCAGTATTTCCACAGTCCTGTGTACAAAGTACCATGTCATCATCCTTGTCTTGTTCATCATATTGTGTGAGATGCCTAGTGGATAGCTTGGTATCATTAATAATGGGGATTCATGTGGTAATTTGAGGTCCAGCTAGAAGAAATTATTTGTCTAGAGTCATTTAAGTGAATCTGGAGATAACTCTGTGTCGAGACTAGACCCCAAGTCCTCAGAGTCTCAGCCAGCTATTTAGACATGGAGCCACATTGTCTCTTCCAAATCAGTCTGTCAATAAAAAACAGCTAAATTCAAAATGGTGACACTGCTTCCTTGAGTTTCTCAGCTGTCTCAATTGCTATTGTTAGAGTAGGTTACTCTTATGCAGTGTCCAAAATGTACTTGGTGCCTTACGAAGTACCGTAGGGGGCCATGAAACCCAAAGCACACTGAATAAAAAAAGAAGCAGTAAATAAGGAATGACTGGCTCATTGCAGCTCTTAGCTGTTGGATAAAAAATAAGATGTGTACTCTGCATTGTTACTGAAGCAGCCCTGCAAAAAAAACCAAAAAATGCTCCCCTATTTTTTTCCCCCTTTTTGCTTTCCAGAAGTCTCTGAGAGAGATGATGGGTGGGTGGAATTCTGGGGCAGTAGGCTTCAGTGGCCTAGGATTGGAGGGTGTGTCATCAATTATACCCTTATACCTTGAGGGGGGATGTGGGAAAAGTGATGCAGAAGAGTCAGGTCAAGTGAACAAGCCAGGCTTTGTGGATAATAGAGAAAGGCAAAAACCAGTCCCTGTTTTTAAGAAGTTCTTAAGAAGGTCTAATGAAGAAGTAACTCTACATCCAAAACACTTGTCCCTTAAAAAGAAAAGAGGTAAAATATAAAAATTTTAAAAATATAAATATTGTTGCCACTATTCTGCATAAAGGCAGCTAGGTGGCACAGGGATAGAATGCCATGCCTGGAGTCAGGAAGACTTCTCTTCCTGAGTTCAAATCTGGCCTCAGACACTTACTAGCTGTGTGACCTTGGGCAGTCACTTAACTCTATTTGCCTCAGTTTCTTCATCTGTAAAATGAGCTGGAGAAGGAAATAGCAAACTACTCCGGTATCTTTGCCAAGAAAACCCCAAAAGGGATCACAAAGAGTTAGATAGGACTAAACAAAACATTCTGTATTAAGCTTCTCAGGCGGAGAGAAAAGATAAAATTATAAAACTATTAAAAATCACCTACTATCCATCAAACTTCAGTATCAGTGAAACAAATGACTAGTTTAAAGTCTGACCGGATAATACATAAGCATCCTCTTTTTCTCCCCCTCTGTCATTGCTTGATGGACATTCCTGGCTTCACTGCTCCATGTTTCTCCCATGTTCTTTTACCAGAACTACCAATCCAATCTCATTTTAATTCAACAAACACTAAGCCCTTACTATGCTCAAGTACTGAATGAGGTATCGGGGATAGAAAGATGGATACAACACAAACCCAGCTTTCAAGGTGTTTACAATCCAATAGAAAGAAATGTACATAGACACTAGCAGTTATGATACAAGTATGGCAAGTATAGAGGTCCTGGGAAAGTATTATGAGAAATTTTAAGTGAGAGAGATAGAGACAGAGAGCGGGGGGCGGGGGGGGGGGACAAAGGAGAGAGAGAGAGAGCGCAACACTTTCATCAGGAGTATCAGTGGTTAGGGGCAGCTAGGTGGCTCAGTGGATAGAGCATTGGCCCTGGAGTCAGGAGGACCTGAGTTCAAGTCCGGCCTCAGATATATAGTGCTCACTAGCTGTGTGACTCTGGGCAAGTCACTTAACCCCAATTGCCTCAGCAAAAAACAAACCAAAAAAAAAAAAGTATCAGTGGTAATATGGAGGAGGTGGTACATTAAGATAGCATTGAGCCTTGAAGGGAGGGCTTCAGAAGATGGAGGTGGTAAAAGGGCAGTTTGGAAATTCAGGTTCAATGCCACAATTTTAGCCTAGTAAGAAGGAAACTCTATCATGCTTTCCAGCCCTAGATCATTTTAACTGAGCCTATGTTTGGCTTTCATCACTCATTAAGTGAAACAGCATTAAGGCACCTTGACTTCCACACATAGTTCCCTGCTCCCCAGGAGCCCAGCTTACACTGGGGGAGTGGGGTGTGTTGGTTTCTTATTGAGTCAGACAGACTCTGGAGAGGAAATCTGGTATTTAGATCTGTGCTCATTAGTCTCAAAGTGACTGCTGTTCTGCCCCCTGCCCTCAACACCCCACTGTTGACAAGAAGCACTAACCGCAGGTGATTTAGGGCAGAGCAGCTGATGAGCACATTTGCCCACACCATGAACCCCAGGATGGCCTCAGGTACTCAACACTGGCCCAGGTCCCTGGATCTGGCCTTATTTTATTTTCATCCAGTACTGTGCTCTATATTTTCTGTGATCATGTCAGATTCCAAGAAAAGGGGTTTTTTTGGTTTGTTTTGTTTTGTTTTTGGAAGGAGAGGTGTAGGAAGAAGAAGATGCTGGGAATTGGGGGGGAACCCTATCCTCAGAACTAAAAATGCACTTTAAAAAAAAAGAGTGAATGGTGGGGCAGGTAGGTGGTACAGTGGATAGAGCACCCGCCCAGGAGTCAGAAGGAGTCAGAGTTCAAATCCAGCCTCAGACACTTACTAGCTATGTGACACTGGGCAAGTCAAGAGCCAATGTTATGCGGACAGACATGTGACCAAGATAGTTTTGGGTCTGAAGCCAGAGGACCTGGATTCAAATATTCAAATTATACTTCTGTTAGTACTTAGCACTCCTCACTCTGGGTAGGTCATCCAAAGTCTCTGGGCTTCAGGTTTGTCATCTGTAAAGTGAGGGGTGGGGAGGTTTTGAACCCAATGGTCTTTGAGGTCTCTCCCTGCTCTAAATCTGAAGTCCTCTATAGATCTGATCCAGTGACAGTCATGACATCCCTTACTGCATTTTGTTGCCAGTGGAGGTTAGGGTGGAGGGCCCCATGTGGGACTCTTACCTCATCTACAGATTGCCACTCCAGGATTGCACCTGGGGAAACAGCCTCCTTCTCTTTCTCTCTCCTTCTAGGTTATGCCCCTACCTGCAGACTCCCTGACTCAAGTTAAGACTATAGTTGGTGGTGTTTTGTTTTAAAAGAGGGAAACAATTCCCTATTTACTTGCAGGGAAGACTTCAAGAGGAAATTAGGTCTAACTGTAAACTCCTAGGTCCCTCTGCTGGAGGAAAACCTCAGGAGTACCAAAGAATATCATGAATTAATGTTAATGGGAGGTTTTATGGGTACAGAGCATTTTGCCTACATTACTTCATTTGATCCTTACCACAACCTTGTGAAATACTTGTTTTTCCCATTTTACAGATGAGAAAAATGAGGCTTAGAGAAATCAAATTATTTTTCCTAAGGTTGCACAGCTGGTAAGCAACAGATCCAGAAATGGTATCCAGGTTTTCTGGTAAGATTAATGCTTCCCCAGTAGCCTACTCCACGTGGAGTCAGGAAGAAATGCGTTTAGATGCAGCTTTTGGCACTTGCTAGCTGAGTAGCGATGGGCAAGTCATTTCATCTCTGAGCCTCTGTAAAATGCGGATGATATCTATATTTTCTGCCTTACTCGAAGAAGGTTATTATTCTAACTCCACCCTCCACTCTGGTTGTTTGTTTTTGTTCTTTTCCGTCACACCATATTCCTTCCTCTGATTTCTCAGAGGTTCTCTGAGAAGGAGGGGGAAGAATATGGGAGGGAAGTACGCGTGGTTGAACCATTTTTGTAACAGCCTTATGAGGTCATGCCATCAAATGAGATCATATCTGTAGAGACTCCAGCTGACGGAGCTTCCAAGCCAGACTTGACAAACAGATGTAAGGAAATTCACAGAGCTGGAGACTGGGAGGCTATGAGAAGTTATGTGGAGCTTAGCACTGTGCCTGGCACACAAGAGATGCATAATAAACAATTGTTGCCTTCCCTTTTCCCTTCATAGAGGTTCCAGAGCAGATCTGAAGTTCAGTGTCCAACTGAATCCCACTTAGGGATCCCTGGCTTGGCTGCAAAATATAATAATAATAGCTGACATTTACATAGCACTTCCTATTTGCCAGACACTGTACTAAGTAAGCACTTTGCAAACACAACAACCCTGGGACGCAGACACTAATTATTAACTGAGTTAAACCAAGGTTCGATGACTTGCCCAGAGTCACATAGCTAATAGGTATCTGTGGTCAAATCTTCCTTACTCCAGGCTCAGAGCTGTATCCATTGCACCTCCTAAGTTCCCATCCAGTCACACTGATCCTTGAGTCTATGAAAGAGTCAAACCTGGCCTGGGGCAGGAAGGGGAGGAGTGAGGGAGGAATCACTTCTTTGTCACTAATATTTTCCATCCCAACCCTCTCTCCCCAAACAGCAGTAGAAGGAAGAAGTCCCCAGATGATGACAGATAATACAGAAGTTTTCATAGGATGGTGTGAAACGTGTGGTAGAGGGCAAACTGACACATTTGAGTCAGGACATATGCTTGTCTTTTCTCCAAGATGGCAGCTTAAAGGAAAAAAGCGTGACTGCTATTCGAAGTTTCCCTGCCTAATGCGTAGTTCTAATGTCCTAGACATTATTCTGTCTTTATCTCCTCTCACAGTGAAACCTCGAGTACAGAATCACTCTCCTCTGAGGCCGCATCTTTGTCCCCTCTGTTCACCATCCTTCACCAAAAAGAAAAAACCAAGAAGGTCCTTATCAGCGTGACTGAGAAAGAGTGGGATTGAAAATGCTACATTTCACCCAGGAACATGCTATTAAAAAAAACAACTTTAAAAAAACTAAAATCAAGGCAGCAGGGCACCAGAAAAACCTGCTTGGACCTAGACATCAGGAATCCCAAATCTACTTCTTAGTGCAGAGCTGGGCAAGGGATAAATAACAGAAATATATATATGTAATATGCAAATATCTATCTATCTATATCTATCTATCTATCTATCTATCTATCTATCTATCTATCTATCTATCTATCTATCCATCTGTCTGTCTATCTATAGAGAGAGAGCTGGTCAAATAGCATAGATCCAGTAAGGTCATACCTCGACTAGGCAATGGGGAGTCGAAGTAGATAGAGCTCTGAGCCTGAAATCCAGAAGACCTGTGTTCAGATCCTACCACTTAGTAGCTAAGTGTCCATGGGCAAATCTCTTCACCTCAGTCTACCTCAGTTTCCTCAGCTGTAAGAAGGGGATACTGCCCTGGGCTGAAGTGAGGATCAAACAGGATGACATTGTTAAGGAGCTTAATAAATCCTTGCTTCCTTCCCTCCTTCCACAAAGCACTCATTTCCATGTCATTGCTTTCATTGTTCTTTATACTCGGAATGCCCTTTCCCAGCCAAATCCCCCTTCACCCAAAACATCCTTTCAAAGTCCAATTCTGATGCTACCTTATCCCAGATACTTTCCTTCCCAGATTCATTCTCTCTTGGATCATTTATGTAGGTGAGAGAGCAAGCAGGATTGTTTGACCACTCCTGTTTGCCCCCCCACCCCAAACACACACACTACAATTAACTCATTACCTGGATAGAGGAATGTACAAATACTCTTGCTTTGTGCTGGGAAATTGTAACAAAAGGATCTCTTTCTTTTTTTCTTTATTTCTTTTTTTTTTAAGCTCCATGCCCCCCGCCAAAGACAGTGCTCTAACAAAACACCTCAGTGTTGAATATATCTCCCTTCTCCCGGGATGTTCAATTTCCTCCTCCCAACTGCATTTCCAATAAGTACACAGAGCTAATGCTGTTTATAAAGACAAAGTAAATGTTTAAACCAAAGAAAGGTAAACAGACTTTCCCCTAGAAGAGAGGAAAGGTTTCAGGCTTTCACGAGGGAGCCTGAGGGAAGAAAGGAGATAAAAGAATTTTGGCCCAGAGGTATCCGCTCCTCACGTCTTCTCCAGAATCCTCCCAATGTCTGGTTTTCAAGTCTGGCCTGTAAGCTGTAGGCCCGGCTTGAACAGACCTAAAAGTCAGCTGTCATTGTTCCCCCTCCGGCTTCAGGCTGGGGCACTGCTGTACCCTTTAAAACAAGAAGGTGCTTTTATCTGAGGACGAGCAGAAGCCTCCCCAGTTCTCCCTCAGGGCCTTGACTGGAGAGGAGAGCAGACAACTCCCAGGCAGGAGGTGAGAGGGCAGGGCTAATGTCCTTTAATCTTTGGCTTCTTCTTTTCTATGACTCTTCCGGACACGTGAATCCAGCACATTTATGGCTATGCCATAAAACAGTGGCAATGGAAATTTGCCCAATAATCAACAAACAGCTCTGGGATTCAGAGTTTTCCAATTTTTTTAAAACTCAAATCTCTCCTTCTGTTTAGGTAGGAAGATGTACAGAGAAACAGAGGCAATTTATACCTTGGGGGGCAAATTCATTGTCTTTGCTAGAAGCTAAGCTGAGTTTCCTGGTCTTTTCATATGCAAACTAGGTACTCAAAGCTTCACACCCTTTGTTGAACAGTTTTTTTCTTTCAGTCATGACCCTATTTGGGGTTTTCTTGGCAAAGATACTGGAGTGGTTTGCCATTTCCTTCTCCAGCTCATTTTACAAATGAGGAAACTGAGGCAAACAGAAGTTGAGCGACTCATCCAGGGTCACACAACTAGTAAGTATCTGAGGTCACATTTGAACTCAGAAGATGAGTGTTCCGGGCTCCAGGCCTGGCACCCTGTACACTATGGCGCCACCTAACTTCCAGCAGCCTCCAGCTACCTTGGAATAGGTGAGAGCTCCTCTTATATTGGAAAGGACCTCCTAGGATTCAAAACTGAGTGGGCCCAATTGTAGGCTGCAGTTGAGGTATTCTAAAGCAGCTAGAGGCTATTAAGTGACTAGTGAATATGGTACAGGACTCAGAATCCCAAGGACCTGAGGTCTAGTCCTGCCTCAGACATTTAATAGTAGAGGGAAGGACAAATTGACAGATGAAGCATCTGCTACGTGCTAGATACTCTGTGCTAAACTGGGGATACAAAGAAATGTAAAAATAGTCCCTGTCCTCACGGGGCTTCCAATCTAATAAGTAAGATCTCATGCAAACAAGATATGTACCAGATAAACCAGAGGTAATTTCATAGAGGAGGCACTCAGAGGGGTCAGGTCACTTCTGGGTCTAAATCTAGCATCTTTCATTTCAGAAGTAACTAGGGGTATGAAACATGGATGGGGCAGATAGGCGTTGTAGTGGAAAGAGCACCTGCCCTGGAGTCAGGAGGACCTGAATTCAAATGAGGCTTCAGACACTTGCTGGCTATGTGACCCTGGAGAAGTCACTTAACCATAATTGTCTCTCCTTCTCAAAAAAAAGAAACATTGTATCTACAGTCAGATACACATGTGTTCTGAATGGGACCTATCCTTACACTTGGGAGTTTTGTAACTCCAATTCAATGATTATGTAATAGCATATATTTTAGTTATCTCCACTGGTAGGTAGCCTTATCCTTCTATCAGACTGTAAACTCCATAAGGACAGGAACCCTATATTATCTAAACTCTGTATCTCCCTCAATATCTAACATAGCATACAGTAAGTGTTTAATTAAACGAGCATACAACAAGCATTTATCCAGTTCCTAATATTTGGCAGTCATTGCATTAGGTACTAGGGATATAAAGTCTAAAAAGCAAATAATTCCTGCCCTCAAGAAGCTTACATTCTATGGGGAGGTATCAGGCAGGCAGTCAATAAACATTTATTAAGCAGCTGGAGAAAGAAATGGCAAACCACTCCAGTATCTTTGCCAAGAAAAACCCAAATGGGGTCATGAAGAGTCGGACACAGCTAAAAAACAGCAACACACAGTGCCTGGCACATAGTAAGCACCATACAAATTCTAGCTGTTGTTGTTGTTACTACAATTGTTACTGACCTTATGAAGTATTGTCCTAAGAGCTAAGGAGACTAAGGCAAAAGACAATTCCTGCCCTCAAGGAGATCCCAGTGTAATGACCAAGAAAACATGCAAACAACTATGTATAAACAAGTTACACACAGGCTTAACTGTGGTAGCAGCTGGGAGAATTAGGAAAGGTTTTGTGTAAGAGATGATGTTTGATCTGAATCTTGAAGGAAGCAAGAAATTGTAAGAGATGGAAGTGACATTTATTGTCCAACATTTGTTGAATGGATAGATGGATGTATACATGGGTAAAATAAAAAATAAGTTATGTTAAAATTCTGGACCTCCAAGCAAAATTTTGTCTACTTCCCTTCTTTCCACTCCTTCAGAAGTAAGCTGGAAAGTGGTGAACACCTATGTAAAAAGTAATTACCTTGGAATGAATCCTCTAGTTGCCAGAAGCTGGTGTGGTAAGTCTCCCTAAATAAACTCGTCAAAGGTAGGAACCATATTTTCTTCTTGGTTTTGTATGCCCGGCATTGTGCAACACATGGGATAAGAACTTAATAATTACTTATTGAATGAATGAACGAACCTTAAGGATACTAAAACCCAGAGAACATGGATTTGTTCCAGGGGCATCCAAGGAAATCTATCTAGAGCAGGGCTTATTAAACTTTTTGTGTCATGGATCCCTATGGCATTCTGGTGAAGCCTATGGACCCTTCTCAAAATGATATTTTAAAATAAAATCAAAAGAAATAGTATTTATGAAGTGCTTAGCACAGTGCCTGGCACATAGCAGGCACTTAAATGCTTGTTCCCTTCTCCCCATTAAATGCATAAAATAAAAGACATAGTTTTACAAAAGAAATTGATTATATTACAAAGCAGTTATCAAAATATTTTTTAAAAACAAGTTCATGCACACAAGCCTAAGACCCTTTGGAGTTCTCAGTTCAATTCATTGAACATTTCTGAAGTGTTTATGATATGAAAGGTACTATGTTGGGCACTGGGGGGCTTCTGTGTTGAGGCTCAGAACTGGCTGTCACTGACCTCTGGTTTTACCTATTCTAGCTTTGGACCAAGAGCAAGCTACATCCCTTCTCTCTGCCTTAGTGCCCCCAGTAGAGATAGTAGTACTAATCTATCTCACAAAGGGGTGCTGAAAAGATCAATTAGTGTTAGTAAAGTGCTTTGAAAATGTAACATGCTAAATATTAATGGGTCTCTCTTACTGTCGGGAAACGTGCAACATGCAACTTGCACTTTGGTCAGGGCAACATTGTAGGTGGAGAGAGCGATTCTGAGCATTTAGATTGCTAAATCCTGTGTCGATTTTGAATTTGGTGCTGATGAACGAGAAAGTAAGCCTAGAATGCACCTAGGCGACTGCACAGTTTTACTGCAAGGAAACTGCTGAGGGAAGTGTTGAAAAAATATCACTTCTCTAATAGGCAAAAATCCTGGATGCCAAGGATACAGATACATGCCCTTGGTATGGTGCTATTCTATACTACCTACATAGCTATGGAAGACAGCCCTTGTTGAGAACCTGTCAGTTAGCCAAAATCTTGCCTGGCTCTCTACCTCCCTGGTCCCATGGGAAGAGTGATAAAGAAAAAAAAATCTACTTCTCTATATCCATTCCTCATTCAAATTTCTCTGTCTACAGTCCTAAATGCCATCAGCAAGAGGAGAGACTCTTTCTTACCCCAATATACTTTAGAAAATCAGTCAGACATAAGGATGGAAGAGAATCATATGTAGGAAGAGGTTGAGTGTAGGTCTGGGGAGCCTGGGCAAGAGACATAGAGAGAGTGGTCACCTTACTTTACCTCTATGGGCCTGTTTTGTCATCTGAAAAATGAGCAGATTGGATTAGATGATCTCTTGGAAAGAAAGACCCCCATATATACCAAAATATTCATGCAAGACTTTTTATAGCAGCAAAGTCTCCATTGATTGAGGAATGGGTGGAAAGAGCAATAGCTCTGGAGTTAAAGGAAATGGTTGAAATCTCATCTCTGACATTACTACCTCTTAGTAGGCAAGGTGTTCACCTCTCCGGGCCTCTGTTTCCTCACCTGTCCGATAAAGGGTTTGAACTTGAGAGTTTAGATAACTTCTTTAGAGCAGACCTCTAAATGATGTATGACCCTATAAATTGTAGTATGTGAATATTATGTAATATTATTATTCCACTTCTCACTAGGCTGTACTACTGACTCTTTCAGAAAACTCTTATCCTGAAAGCTCACTTCAGCTCTGGAATTCATATCTCAGAAGATTGGTTAGCTACTCCCATATCCTTTATCTAAGGAAGGTACCCAGGGCAGTCACGTCTTCCGTTTTCACCAACCTGTACTCTGGACTCCTCCATCATGCCCCCAAATAGTGTACCTTCCTCCCCAGTTCCCCCCACTTTCTAATTTGCATTTATGTCTTGTCTTCATTCATTAGAATGTAAGCTCCCTGAGGGCAAGGACTGTGTTTCTTTTTACTTATATTTATAGTCCCAGCACTTAACACAGTGCCTGGCACATAATAAATACTTGCTGATGGGTTAACCAAAGAAAAGATGAAATATAATGAATACAGAGTAGCATTGGAAGACTTATATGAACTGATGCAAAGTGATATAAGCAGAACCAAGGAAACAATGTAGACAATGACTGCAGTGGAATGTTGTGAAATCATATAATGATCAAGCTTAGCCCCAAAGAAGGGGTATGAGAATACACTGCCTCTGGTAGAGGTGGGGGACTATGGATGTAGAACACTGCATTTAGTGGCAGACTTTAAAATATATATATATATTGGTTTTTGCTGAACTGGTTTCCCCCTCTTTTTAAATTCTTTGTTGTGGGAAGGGGAGAAGTGGGTTGCACTGGGATGAAAACAAACTGTATCAGTACAAATCTATTTAAAAAACACAAATAAAAATGATGATCTCTGTGAGGGCTCCTGGCTCTGACATTCTATAAGTCTCTGTGTTATACACATGAGGGGAAATTGAGAAACTTGGCACAGGCAGTGTGGCCTATATGTAGTGTGTGTGTGTATTAATATTAAATATGCATTGTACAAAGAGGAGTCAGAAAATCAAAGAACTCTAGTCTTAGAGTTAATTCTAGTGCTGCCTCTTAGTAGGCCGGTCATCTTGGGCAAATCACTTAATTTCTTTGAGTCTCAGTTTCTTTCTCTGAAATAAGAATCATACTTCCAGCAACTACCTTACAGGATTATTATTAGACAAGTGCTTTGTAAATTGTAAAACATGAGATTTTATTACTCAGGCTACACAGCTACATTAATAATAATAATAATAGCTGACATTTATATAGTATTTTAAGATGTGAAAAGCACTTTACCTGTATTATCTTATTTGGTCAGCCATTTGAGGTAAGTGCTACCTAGTATGTACAGTACTCTGCACAGGGTAAGTAGTAGGGGCATAATAAATGTTGTTTGCTGACTAAAACAGAAGGAGAGCTAGATCTACTGTTTTCTGACTTCCTGGTAACTGAATACAGCTCATGGTAACTCTGAAACATAGCAGTAACTAGCAATTTTGGTGCCGGGGGCAAGTAGCGGAAACATTGAGAGAAGGCCCAAGGACACTACAAGCAAACTGCTGAGGAGGCTGCTGCCAGAGGAGGGGAAGCAAGATGGCGCCAGGCTGAAGTAGAGTTTATCTGGTATGTTACACCAGAGAAGAAGAATTGGAGTCAGGAAGACTTAAGTTCAAATCCAGCCTCAGACATTTGTGTGATCCTGGGCAAAATACTGCATCTGCAAAATGGGTATAATAATAGCACTCACCTCCCAGGATTGTCTTGAGAATAAAAATGATACAATATTTGTAAAGCACTTAGCAAACTTTGAAGTGCTGTATATCTGCTATTTATCGAGAAAGCATCTGTTAGCTTCCTATTTTAATTAATTATTCTTGATAATTGGTGCCAATCTCAATTGTTTCTATGTAGTTGTAGAAGTGAAAGTGCTTATAAAAAGTCGATGCAATAAATTTTAATATTGCATGATTTTTTAAAATCATCTTACATTTTCCTGCCTCATACATTTTGCAGCCCTGAGGGAAAACTCCAATCACCCTGCCCTAGTTACAGCTATGCTCTCATGTTATGCCTAATCAGTACTTTTATTATAGGTCATTATTATATAGCTCCATGGGTCATACATGCCTTTCAGTGGTACACTAATTAACATGGTCAGGTGATCCCTCCACAAGTTATAAGAGTATACATTTTTAGCTATATGTGGATGCAAGAGTCAGCAAAACTACACGACTTGAGTGTGGTTTCTGCTCTGTGATTCTGTGATGCATGAATCACAGGATCTAAACACGATGAGTCTTTGGGTCCTTCCTGCTAAGAGTTTCCTTTTCAGAGTAATCAGTTCCTCACTATTAAAATCCCTTATTTAGAGCTTCCAGTTCCCCTCCATGTTTTCAGTATGCACCCAAATGTAAGGGATCCTGGCCCACGGCTGAGAAGGGAGACAAATGCCTGGAGTCTTTGAACTTTTTGAGAAGGTCAAAATAGAAACCCTTATTTGCAACCCTCTTGGCGATCAGCTTTTCTCTTGAGCTGACAGTGTGCTGCTCATAAGCTCCCAATGTCCCCTGCAGCTCTGGCCTCAGGGAATTCATCATCTCAGGGAGGACAGTAGCCCTGGCCATATATAACTAAAGTACCAGGAGCCAATTCCCTGGGCTTCATTCTGCCTCTCTGTTCTTCACATTAAAGGGGCCCTGGCTGACTATTTTTCATGATTTTTCTGCAGTGTTGCCTTTCTTCCCAAGTTTTTAACTTTCTCATTGCACCAAAGAATAACAGAAACCTGTAAGTAGAGTGTCAGGATGACCAAAGCCCAGAAGGAGATGAAAATCTCAAAAAGATAGTGAGGGAAAGATCTCTCTCTCTCTCTCTCTCTCTCTCTCTCTCTCTCTCTCTCTCTCTCTCTCTTTCTCTCTCTCTCAATCTCTTATCTCTCTCTCCCTATCTCTCAGTCTCCTATTTACTTACCCACCTATCTACCTCTCAGTCTTTCTCTTTATCTACTTACTCATTTTTCTGTTTCTCTACCTATCCATCTATCCATTCATCCATCCATCCATCCATCTATGTATCACTCAGTCTCTCTCCTTCTATCTCCTACCTATCTCAGTCTCTCTATCTACTCATTTATCTCTCTTTATATATATACATATATACATACACATATATACATATATGCATTATCTATCTATCTATCTATCTATCTATCTATCTATCTATCTATTATCTACACCTCCTGGTACTCACAGTTATATATGGTCAGAATAGGGCATGTAGTGAGCATTATACTTGGAGTCAGGAAATCGGAAAGACCTGGGCTCACTTCTACCCTTTGACTCTTGTTAGCTATGTGACCACAGGCAACTAAATCACTTAACCTCTCCCAGTCTGTGTTTCTTAAAATGGAAAAAGAGGAGGCTGATAGCATCTACCTCAGAGGGCTATTTCAGGCTCAAATGAAATAATGTAGGTTAAACACTTTGCAGAGTTTTAAGCATGATAGAAATGTCCGTTACTATTATGATATAATGATAATGAGATTTGAGAATTGTTCTTTTCCTTTGATCTTCTACAGCAAGAATAATTGTATTCCTACTGGAAAGGATAGAACAAACCATGTAAAGAAGGAATTACAGGTCAAGATGGATGGACTTATGCTCCTATATTAAAGTCCAACTTAAATCGCCTTCTTTCCATGAAGCTTTCTCTAATCCCCAAAGTGGATAATGATCTTTCCTACCACAAACCAACATAGCATTGGACCTCTTTTACCCAAGTTTGTCAGCTTCAAGAGTTTTCTATGAGATAGGGGCAGCTAGGTGGCGCAGTGGATAGAGCTCTGGCCTTGGAGTCAGGAGGACCTGAGTTCAAATCTGACCTCAGACACTTGACACTTATTAGCTGTGTGACCCTGGGCAAGTCACTTAACCCTGATTGCCAAAAAAAAAAAAGGGGGGTTTTCTATGAGTATGCCATTTCTTTACTCAAAAACTTCCCAAAGCTAAAAAAGAAAACACAAGCTATTCCAGGCTTTGGAGGTTCTCTGCAATGTGGCTCCAGCCTGCCTCTTTCCCTCAAACCATGCCCCTTTGTGTGGTTTGGATCTTAGCCAAACTAGACTGTTTTCTGTTCCCTAGCCTCATTTACTCTCTACTCTTCTCCATCCCTTTGCTCACATTACTCTACAGCATGTTTGGCATGAATTCTCCTCTCTCTAGTTCCACCTCTACATCTTCACTGAAGGCCTAAATCAGGGGCTACTCCCTCCAGGAAGCCTTCCTTGATTCCCCTAAATCAAAGTGATCTCTCCTCCTTCCAATGTCTCATAGTGTTTGCCTGTCCCTTTCACTTATCTCTTTTGTATCATTATTTGTGTACTTGTTTTTTCCCCATTATCAAATATATAAATAGATTATTAATTATTAATTAATAATCTAGAAATAGATTATAGCTAGACAGTTGGAGAGACAGATAGATCTGAGAGAAAGAGAGTCGTCATTCATTGTTTCAGGCGTGTCTGACTCTTTGTGACTCCATTTGGGGTTTTCTTGGCAAAGATACTGGATCGGTTTGCCATTTCCTTCTCCAGCTCATTTTACAGATGAGGAAACATTAAGTACTTACCATGCAACAGGCACTGCACATTGAGAGCAGGGCCTGTGTTGTGTCTGTCCTTGTATTCCAAGTGTCCAGCCACAAGGGCATGCAGTAGGTGGTTAATAAACATCTTTTAAAATCAATTAATTTCACTGGTGTGGCTGCCAGCATCCTCAGTATAGATACCAGAAACTTTACACCTCAGGAGAAGGTTGAATGAATTGCTGTTCCTAAAAAAAGAATTATTACCTGATGCTCCTTTTCTCCAAATATGGCTAAGTTGGCCTTTGGACAACAGGTGATCTACTGATGACCTCCAAGGTCTTTGACAGGTCTAAGTCTATGATGCTATGATCCAGGCCTCTATTCAAAGCCTTTATTTCTTAGGAGAACCTGAGAACTTGAACTTGGCTACCAGTAGATTTATAAGTTTCTTGAGGACAGGGACTAGTTTTAAAATGAGATAATATGCAGAAAGCACTATATAAATTTGAAGCCCCTCTTTTCATTATTGTCATCACCATCATCTCATTCTTCTCTCTTTCTATGTTAAATTAGTTCTTAATGAAATGGTCCTAAAACAATTAGCTCTCCTAATTTTTCTTATAATTTAATTATATAATTATAATTTCTTATAATTTAATAATACAATATAATTGCTAATGTTCTGTGGACTATTATATAGGTAGATTCAATAGTTGCCTTTTGTGATTGAAATATTGAAAAGTACTAGGATGTACAGCTAGGTGGCTCAGTGGATAGACCTACGGGCCTAGTGTCAGGAAGAACTGAGTTCAAATTCAGCCTTAGACACTTACTAGCTGTGTGACCCTGTTGCCTCAGTTTCCTCATCTATAAAATGAGCTTGAGAAGGAAATGACAAACCACTCCAGAATCTTTGCCAAAAACAAACAAAGAAATGAAAAAACCCCAAAACCAAACCAAATGAGGTTACAAAGAGTCAGACATGATTGAAAAATGACTGAATAACAACATCAGCCTGTAACCTTAGCTTCTCAAGGCTCACTAAAGGCATCTTTGAGGCAAACTCCGGTAGCAGATGGGAAGACAGGTACAATATGTGCCTCCTCCTGTGCCCACATATTTCTCACTGAGCCACAGATCTAGAGCTGAATGGGGTCTTAGGGCACATCTAACCCTCCCATTTTACAAATAAGGAAACTAAGACCCAAGGAGATTAAATGGCTTGCCCCAAATCACACGAGTAGTAAGTGATTACTGCTATTGGATCTGTATATTCTGAAAGGTTTTCATTCCATGCTGTCTGGAATTGGAGGGTGGAGGGCTCCTCCCAGAAACTCCATTTAAAGAGGGCACCCAGGCCAGCTATTTCTTCATTTCCTATTCCCCCCCACACACACAACACCCACCCAAGCTGGGAATCTTCTTCTCCCCCTCCCCCTTTAACATTTCCTTTTTCGTGTTGTCTGTCCCTTCTTCCCCACCCTGGAATGTAAGCTTCTTGAAAGCAGAGTTTGTTTTTCTTTTTGCTTGTATTTGTTTTTACAGTGCTTTTTAACAGTGCCTGGCACATAAAAAATGCTTAATAAATGTTTGTTACTCTCACCCATTAAAAATATTGTTCTTAAATTTTTATGGGTCACTGTTCTTTCTGGGATATGATGATGATAATGATAATGATGGTGGTGGTGGTAGTAGTTGTTGCCTCTGTATCCCCAGTGCTTCCTAGCACAGGGTCTTGTACACATAATCATAGAATCACAGACTTAGGGTTGTAAGAGACATTGGAGGTCATTTAATCGAATCCTTCATTTTCCAAATAGGGAGACTGAGGCCCAGAGACATTAAATGATTAATCCAAAGTTACATCGGTAGTTAAGTGGCAGAACTAGTATTCAAACCCACGTTCTCTGATGCCAGATCCAATATTCTTTCCGCTAATACCTGCTGAATTGAATTGAATTGAATTGAACTGAAACACCTTTCAAGATTCAAGGTCAGCTCCATGTAATAGTGACATGGCTTTTTGGATTTCAGAAAAACCTGGAAAGACTTTCATGAACTGATGCTGAGTGAAGTGAGCAGAAACACGAGAACTTTGTACCCAGTAACAGCCACGTTGTTCGATGACTAATATCGACAGACTTAATCCTTCTCAGCAATGCAAAGATCTAAGATATCTCCAAAGGTCTCATAATGGAAAATACTATCCTCATCCAGAGAAAGAACTGTGGAGTCTGAATGCAGATCGAAGCATATACTTGCTCTTTTTTTCTCCTTCTGTTTTGTTTTGTTTGTTTTTTCTTTCTTGTGGTTCCTCCTATTGGTTTGAATTCTTCTTTACAACATGACTAATGTGAAAATATGTTTAATAGGAATGTAATATATTATATATAGCTTATATCAGATTGCATGCCATCTTGGGGAGGGAGGAGGGTGAAGAAGGGGGAGAAAATTTGAAACTCAAAAGCTTATGGAAGTGAATGTTGAAAACTAAAAATAAATTAAAAAAATACAAAAATACTTTCCCAATTCTTCTTAAAAAAAGAAAAAGACTAGGGCTTTTGTAGACCCTCTCCCCCTCTTTGGTTTTATTTTTCATTGTAGTTGTTTTACAGGGTGGCTGTGAGGATCAAATGTGCCCTTAGCACAGTGCCTGGCACATAATAGGCTTCATATAAATGCTGATTCCCTCTCCATTTCCTACTTATTTCGGTCAAAGGACTGCATCTTATCTACATTTTATCCCTCTCTCACAGCTCCTAGTGATGTGTGTGTTCTGTACTCAGTAAAGGCTTAATAGATATTTGTGAAATTGAATTGAATGGTATGAGAACATTCAGTCACTTTAATGATTTCCAGTGTCCAGGCCCGGACAAATTACAGCTCAGGAGGTGAAGGGGCTTCAAGATGAGATTTCAGGGCTACTGTTACTATTCTCTGAGAAATCTTTGAGAATGGGAAATGTGCCAGAAGATTAAAGCTAGACAAATATTGTTCTAATTTTTAAAAAGGAGAAAATAGAAGATTTTAAAAACTGCAAACCTGTAAGCAAAATCAATTCTTGACAAATTTTAAAAAATAGCAATAACAGTTAACATTTATATATCTCTTTAAGGTTTACAAAGTGCTTTATATATGTTTTCTCATTTGATCCCCCAGCATCCCTCTAAGGTAAGTGCTACCCCATTTTATAGAAGAGGAAACTGAGGTAGAGAGAGGTTAAATGACTTGCCCAAGTGCCTGACAAAAATTTTGGAATGGTTTATCAAACAAGAGGTTAATAAGCAATGGGGGAGGGTGGAGAGAAACCATAATCATTAACCAAAGAGAGAAAAAAGAGATAATGTATATAAAGTACTATGTAAATCATACAGTTGTATCCACATGCCAGTAATGGTTTTTTAGTATGGGAAGGGGCAGTGGTCTTCAGCTGATTTCATTTGTGTAGAGAATTCCTGGGGGAGAAATTCCTTCCACCAAAGCAGAGAGAAAAGTCTTTGGTGACTTAAAGAGATGCCTATGGTATTGAAAGAGTTAAATGACCTGCTAGTATCTATCAGAGACATGACTTGCACCCTGGTCTCTTTGATTCTCATGTTCATCCTCTATCCACTACTGCATGTTGCCTTGTTTATCAATTATTGCCATCCCAATTTTTCTTAATACTGGTTAGCATTACCATACTTCAGTTTCTTATTTTGGTATGATTACTGGCTATCTTGATCTCAGAAATCAATCAATCAATCAATCAATCAATAGCACATCCTTTTGCAGATACAAATGACTCTACTCCAAGTATTCAATACTTTCCAAGGAGATAAGTGATCCAGAGCTCACCCATTCCAAGGCAGCTAAAAGTAACTAGGGAGGCAGTAGATAGAATACTGGACCAGAGCCAGGAAGACCTGAGGTTAAGTCTTATATCTGACACTCTTGTATGGCTTGGGTGAAGTCAACAAGTCTTGTCTGACTCTTCCTGGTCTCATGTGGGGTTTTCTTGGCAGAAAAACTAGAGTAGTTTGCCATTTCCTTCTCCAGCTCATTTTACAGATGAGGAAATGGAGTCAAACAGGTTAAATGACTTGCCCAGGGTCACACAGCTAGTGAGTGCCTGAGGCCAGATTTGAACTCAAGAAGATGAGTCTTCCTGCCTCCAGATCCAGCACTCTGTGCACTATGGCGCCACCTAGCTGCCCAAGTTAACAAACATTTATTAATTCCTTTACCATATGCCAGGTACTAAGCTAAGTGCTGGGGGTACAAAGAAAGACAAAAACAGTCCCTATACTCAAGAAACTCACATTCTAATGGGGAAAACAACATGAAAAGTTGTGCATAGCAGATAGAAACAACCTCAATGGGAGATAGTCTGAGAGGGAAGGCCCTGGCGTGGGGAGTGGGGATGGGGGTGGGGTAGCAGAGGAGACTGAGAAAGGCCTCCTGCTGAAGGTGGGATTTGAGACCAGTCTTGAAGGAAGCCAGGGAAGTCAGGAGGTAGAGGTGAGGAGGAAGAGCATTCTGAGCCCGTGGGAGACACTAGAGAGAACAGAAGCTAGTGATAAGCCTTAGTGAGAAGTCAAAAAAACCCCTTTCACTATGACTAGAGGGAAGATGGATAGAGTGACTGATGATGCTGAGAAGTTTTGAGGAAGGGCAGAAGGATTGAGAAAGCTCACACTGGGCGCTTCTATTTCTCAGAGAAGAAAAGACTAGGCCTTCTACTATAAATGTAAAGACTGAAGGGCCAGTTGGGGTGAAAGGAGAGAAGAAAATGTTTGGAACAGTCATTGTCGGAAATGAGATTGGGAATCGATAAAGGCAGAGAAGGATTGTCAAGCAGCACCAAGGGCTCAACTAAGGTCATATGCCATAAATTTTTACTGGGTGAAATCAGCTCAATTTTGTGATTTTCTCCAGGGATGATGCACAGCCCTAGGGCAGGAACAGAAAAACTGAGTGGTGGAAATTACTCAGAAGATAAGGATTTGTAGATCAGGGACAGCAAAAGCACAGGGGCAAGGGATTCTAGGATAGCTGCTAGTGAAGCAAAGTTCCCAGCATCTCACACAATGGTCTGCACACAGCATGCATTTAATATATATATATATATATATGTGTGTGTGTGTGTGTGTGTGTGTGTGTGTGTGTGTGTGTGTTGTTTTGAATAAAAGTGGAAGATCAAAGGGACCAAAACTCCAGATAGAGGTGAGGAAAGCTAGAGTATAGGGAGGCAGACTGGGAGAATAGGGATAGGGGAAGGGGCTGAAGGTCATGACAAAGTCAATGAGAAGGCTGAGTATGAAGGAGTGAAAGAGGTGGAAATTTAGAAGAGTGCTGGGCCTGGAATCAGGAAGATTCATCTTCCCAGTTCAACTATGACCTCAGAAACTCACTAGCTGTGTGACCCTGGGCAAGTCAATTAACTCTGTTTGCCTCAGTTTCCTCATTTGTCAAATGAGATTGGAGAAGGAAATGACAAACCACTCCAGTATCTTTGCCAAGAAAACTTCCCCCCCAAAAAAAGAGTCAGATACACTAAAAAAAAATTACTAAACAAAAAAAAATGGAAGAGTGGAATTTTGAAGATCAACATCAATAACAACATAGTTACAGAGTATTTAGAGGCAGGGGTGAGATGGAACCAGCTTTTCGAGAGCCAGCAGTTAAATGTTCAAATGTGAGCATTTATACCTTGTAAATCAGAGTGTGATTTATTGTTTGGTTGACTGACTAGACTTGAAGAGATGAAATGTAGAGTAAACTTAATAGTGTATCCTCTATACAATTTCCCCCCCTGGAGAGCTGGTTGTTAAACATTTACCAGCATATCCCTGGCTAGAGGTCACCCAGTCCAATCTCTTCATTTCACAGATGAGGAAACAACAACCCAAAGCAAAGTGACTTGCCCAAGGTCACACAGGTAATAAGTGGCAAAGTCAGAATTTGAACCCAAGTCCTCTAACTTTAAATTCAACATCTCCTTCCTCCCTTACCACTCTTCTACTTGGAGGTCACAGGTGTGACCATGCCAGTACAGGAGTGCAGAAGAATGTGGTTGGGATTGAACTAGGGATTGCCACCCTACCTAATCCGGGGATACCAAACCATACATAAGGATGCCAGCAGGCAGCACAGTGACTTAAACCTACATTTGAATATTATCCACTTTTCATTATATTTTTATTTATTTTGTTAAATCTGGTTCAGCAGCGCTTAGGAGTGTTGCAGGCTGTGTCCAGCTGGAGCTGCATGGTTGACACCTCTGCTCTAGTGTCCATTAAGAAACAATTGTCCTGCTGTACTCTGTGCTGGTCAGACCACATCCATCAGTGAATCAATCAATCAACAGGCATTTGTTAGAGAACTGCTCAGTGCCAGGTCCCATGCTAGGTGCTGGGAAACCAGAGACAAAAACCAAACAGGCCCTGCCCTAAAGGAGCTGACGTTCTATGGAGGGAATCGGCAATGCACACAGAAGAACACACGTGTAAACCACATGAACTCTGAGGATCCTTCTCCCCAATCCCACTCTCATAAATGAGTCTTGGGTGCCCAGAGCTTGGCTCTATCCCTCCTTCAGGATTCCAGAGGCAGCCAGAGGTGATTCTGTAATGACATTGACTCAAGCATCCACTGTGTGCTTTGCTCCGAGATTATTAGTTGAGAATCATTTAGCTAGGAGCTTTTAGAAAGGGATATTTACTAAGATGGTGTAGTAAGAACAGATGGCTTGAAGCAGCCCCCCAAAAGTCTGTGACATGCTTTCCCACAAGTATGTACAGAGTTCTGGAGGAAGTGAGCTCCAGCTCAGAGGGTACTTGTAGTAAAGTGGTCACACACAATTCCTGGCTCTTAAAGTTTTTTGTCCCTCATTTGTGGGGTGCCAAAGAGCGTTCCCTTTTTGTCATTCTGTTGTTTTTCAGTCATGTCTGACTTTTCATGATCCAATTCAAGGTTTTCTTAGCAAAAATACAGGAATGGTTTGCCATTTCCTTCTCCAGCTCATTTGACGGATGAAGAAACTGAGGCAAACAGAATTAAGTGACTTGCCCAGGGTCACAGAGTTAGTAAGTGTCTGAGGTCAGATTTGAACTCAGGAAGATGAATCTTCCCAACTCCAGCCACTGTATTCTATCCACTACGCCACCTAGCTCCCCCAATATTCCCCTCAAACAAGGTGAATATTTATCCATTCTATTCTTAGCTCCAAATCTGGACACTGTCCCTAACTTCTGCTGTGAGACAGTCAACAAGCATTTATCAGAAGCTTACTATTTGCCAGGAATTGTACTTTAGCATTATGAGTATACATAGAAGCAAAAAGAAAGTCTGCCTTCAAGGAGCTTTGGGGAAGATAACATAAAAGAGGAAGCTTCAGGTGGGGGGAGGGGACTGAGGAGGAAGTTATCCAGCTCCAGAAAGTAGGATGGAGAAGTCTGCATTGCAGCCTGGTAAGAAATGAAGAGATGGCTGGCCTGAGCTCCCTCCTTAAATGGAGGTCTTATGAGGGGTCATCCTTTCTGAGGGAGGGTCTCAGGGGCTCAGGGTACTCTTGAGGAATGAATTGCAGGACTGAAGCACTCTTCCAGGATGGAGAGTTTTCTGGGGCATGATGGCAGAGTCAAGATTGTTGTCCCAGCGGGATGATACTGGAATGCTATTGGGAAGACAGGGAGTCCAAAATTCTTTAAACTCTTCTGAGCTCACAAGGTCTTCTTCCACCCGAGGGGTAGGGGGTGGAGAAGAAGACCTGGCCAAAGTCAAAGCTGAGGTCGAAACAAGTTCAGACAAGTCCTCCTCAGGGGTATTCTGGAGAGCCACACTTGCTTTAGTTCTGGAATGACTTCCTTCTCAACTTGATCAATAATTTATAGATGGTCATTGGGTCGTGGCCAAGTTTCCTCAGCCTACCCAAACATGATTCCTTTGCAGAAGCACTCCATTTCTAAAGGACGTCCACACTTAGGCTAAAGCTCCTTGTAGTTTGATTGAGACCTATTTAAGGTATCGAGACTAAAATGGGGTGCTGTGATTTTGACTCCACCCTTACACAAAGGCTGTTCATACAAAATGTATACAAAAAAGAATACAAGGCAATTCAGTAAGGGAGGCACTAGCAGCTTAGAGGGTCAGGAAAAGTCTCCTCTAAGAGGTGGCCTTTGAGCTGAGCTTTTGAGGAAATCAGGAGGTCTAAGAGGTGGAAGTGAAGAGGGGCTGCATTGCAGACTATGAAAAGGCACAAAGGTGTGACATAGAGTGTCAATGGTTAGGAACCTTGAGGACATTGTGGTCACCCCAATAGGCACATTAATTAGCATACAAGTAAAGTGTCCAGGGTGAGGTGACTGAGGTAGTGAAGGATGAAGGAAACACTTTATGTGAAGGGTGGGGAAAGAAATTAGGGATGGGGGCAGCTAGGAGGCACAGTGGATAGAGTTCTAGACCTGGAGTCAGGCAGACTCATACACCTAAGTTCAAATCCAGCTTCAGACACTTACTAGCTGTGTGACCCTGGGCAAGTCACTTAGCCCTGTTTGCCTCAGTTTCCTCATCTGTCAAATAAGCTGGAGAAGGAAATGGTAAGCCACTCCAGTATCTTTGCAAGAAAACCCCAAATGGAGTCATGAAGAGTTGGACACAACTGAAATGACTCAACAGCAAAAGAGTAGATATGATTGGCAATCTTCAATTATTTAAGAAACTGTCACACAGGAAAAGGAGTAATAATAATAACTAGTATTCATGTAGCTTCTTTAAGGTTTGCAAGAACTTTACAAATATTATCTCCTTTTGTTGCTAGGCAATGGGGTTAGGGTCACACAGCTAGTAAGTGTCAAGTATCTGAAGCCAGCTCAGGCCCTTGTGAAGCCAAGGCTGGTGCTCTGTTCACTTCGCCACCTAGCCGCCCCTCTCCTTTTATTTTCACAACCCTGGAAGGTAGGTGCTACTATATACTAAATTTATCCCAATTTTACAGTTAAGAACTGAGGCTGACTGATGAAATGAATTGCTAATTAATGTGTCTTGATCACAGATTCCAGAGGTAGCACTCTTCTTCTTCTTTTTTTAGTGAGGCAATTGGAGTTAAGTGACTTGCCTAGGGTCATATCGCTGGTAAGTGTCAAGTGTCTGAGGTCACATTTGAACTCAGGTCCTCCTGACTCCAGGACAGGTGCTCTATCCACTGCGCCACCTAGCTGCCCCCTAAAGAAGACATTTCTGAGATTAGAGCTATCCAACAATGGATTGGAATGCCATGTGAAATAGTGAACAGCACCCCATTACTACAGGTGAGTAAGAAGAGGTAGAATGGCCATTTGTTGGGGATACTGTAGAGGGGATATGCCTTGGGACAAAGGTTGGTCTCTAAGACTGATTTTCTATGGCATGGCGTGCAGTAGGCTCAAAGACTGAGCTGGTTTTGCATCAGTGCCAGAGGCGGCTGCTCAGTATAACACTGGGTGCACACTGAACGAGATATGGGTTTCCTGAGGCCGTAGGCCTGGCACACTTTGGGGGATTGCTGCTGCGGAGCCTCCAGGCTATGCATACGCTGGCCTGTTGCTTCCAGATCTGCTCAGAGCCCTGGGGCAGCAGGCATTGATTTTGTTTGTTTCCTTAGAAAGAACAGTATTGATCGACTGCACTGTGAAACCTGGCTCCTAGGTCCTGCAGTTCCAACAAACAATTCCCTTGTCTTCTACATCCACTTCAAAGTCTCCTAGACTTTCCATTCTATTGAGTCGGCTTGCAGTTAAGTCTCCTCTTGCCAAATATTACCATTCTCACCCCCCAGTCCTGCAAGTAAAGATCTTTCTTGGGGTCATTAACACAATTTTACGGTGGGAAGTCATCTCTAATGACCTGACAAAGGTTCTGATGGTTGGTCAACAAACTGTGAAATCACAACCAGCCTCTGGGAAAAAAACTCTACGGTAGGTAAAGTCTAAGCTTCCTACTTTCCCTTCCTGGAAGCCTCTCCATTCTTTCTGATCTCTGGGTCCCTGGTAGACTGAGGCCTTCCCTGAGCCTTTCTTGTGTTCCAAACAGTTCTTAAAGGAGAAGTGTGCTTTAGTGAAAAGAATACTGGATTCTGGAGTCAGAGGACCCAGATTCTGCTGGGCTGGGCAGCTAGGTGGCACAGTGGATAGAGTGCTGGGCTTGGAGTCTGGTAGACCTGAATTCAAATCCAACCTCAGACACTTACTAGTTGTGTGACCCTGAGTAAGTCACTTACCCCTGTTGCCTCAGTTTCTTCATCTGTAAAAATGAACTGGAGAAGAAAATAGCTAACCATTTCTGTATCTTTGCCAAGAAAACTCCAATGGGGTCATGAGAAGTTGGACACTGCAATGACTCAGCAGCAATAATATTCACTACCTGTGTGACCTTCGGTGAATGACATCACTTTTATGGGCCTCAGACTCCTCATCTGTAAAATGAAGGGGTTGGGCTTGATGGCTTCTAAGTTTCCTTCCACATCTAATTACCATGTCTTATGATCCTTCCCACTGTCCAAACTTATCTGGCCTCTGTTCTATTCTGGGCTGGGCTAGTCATCTACTCTGACAAACTAACATCCATGAGTATGGGTATTAATAGGTTAATTATAATGCTTCCCAACCTTCCCTTCATGTCCTGCCTCTTCCCCACACACTATATCACCCTCCTGCTGCAACAAGGAATTTCTGGGAGCAGTGCCTTGACTCAAAGCTTCCGTGTTAATGGAGGCATCTGTGATCCATGGTTGTTTTCGACAGCCTGCCTCTGCATTAGATATATCCCTTCCTTGGCATCCATGCACTCCTCTTTTCTAGAATCTTCCATTCTGGAAACTGCTAGCCCCATGCTGAACAGGCACATGGCTTCTCTAACCAATTCCCAGCATCCTCCTCCCTGTGACATCAGAAATGGGCTCCCTTCCCCATCTTCACATACTTTCTCACTCCCTGTAATGCCTCCCCTCTCATCATGGAGCTACCTGGGGTTAGAGGGTGTAAGCCAGGCAAACTAGGAGAAGTGACAAGTGTTCTGTGTAACTAGTCTATGAATTCAGAGGGCAGCCTCTTGCAGCTTTGTTATCAAATTGTGAAGCTGCTAAGTTGTGCAGTAGATTACTGGACTTGGTGTCAAGAAGACCTGAGTTCAAATCCTACCTTAGACATTTATTAGCTGTGTGAGCCTATGCAAATCACCTAACCCCCTTGGATTTCAGTTGCCTCATCTGTAAAATGTGGGAATTGGACTCTCAATCAATCAATCAATCAATCAATATTTATTAAGTGTCTACTATGTTCCAGGTACTGTGCTAAGTGCTGGGCATACAAAAAGAGGCAAAAGACAGTCCCTGCCCTCAAGGAGCTTATGATCTAATGAGGGAGACAACAAAGAAACAAATATAAACAAACAAGCCATATATGAGATAAATAAGAAATAATCAACAGAGAGAAGGCACTGGAATTTAGGGGTTGAGGAAGGCTTTCAGTAGAAGGTGGGATTTTAGTTGGGAATTAAAGCCAGGGAGGTTAGTAGTTGGGGCAGAGGAGGGAGATCATTCCAGGCATGGGGGACAGCCAGAAAGAATGCCTACAGCAGAAAGATGTCTTCTTTGTGACCAGCCAGGAGGCCATTGCCACTGGATTGAAAAGTACATGCTGGGGAGTAATGTGTAAGATGATTGGAAAGGTGAGAAGGGGTTAGCTTATGAAAGGCTTTGAATGCCAAACAGAGCATTTTGTATTTGATCCTGGAGACAATAGGGAGCCATTGGAGTTGACACAGTAGGGGTACTCAAAGCCTTCTAAGATCCCTTCTAGTTCTAAATCCTTCTAAAAATTATTGCATCGAGGCAGATTTCAGAAAAACCTGAAAGACTTACATGAACTGATGCTGAGTGAAGTGAGCAGAACCAGGAACATTGTACACGGTAACAGCAACATTGTGTGATGAGTGACTTTGATAGACTTAGCTCTTCTCAGTAATGCAATGATCTAAGACAATTCTAAGAGAAGTATGCACATCCTGAGAAAGAATTATGGAGTCTGATGCAGATCGATGCGCACTATTTTTTCTTTTTTTTTTTCCTTTCTAGTGGTTTTTCCCTTTTGTTTTGATTCTTTCACAACATGGCTAATGTGGAAACGTTTAATATGATTGTACATATTTGTCGTATATCAGATTGCATGTCGTCTTGGGGAAGGGGAAAATTTAGAACTCAAAATCTTATAAAAGCGAATGCTGAAAACTAAAGATTTAATTAATTAATCAATTAATTAAAAAAATAAAAATTATTGCATCTGAAATCCACCAACAAAGACCAGGTTTATCTTTGTCTGAATCCCACTTCCCTTATCCTTGTTCTCCCATGCCCCAGCCCCTGGCTGTCTCCCATTAAGTCTGATGTCTTCCCTTGTTTGAGTTAAAATGTGCCTGTAATAAAGGCTTTTAGCATCACTGGCCAGTCTAGCACTTTTGTGAAAGTCTCTAAGTCCTAAAGCAGCTGCAACAGACTGGGACAGAGTGTTAATGGATTTATGGACTTGGAGAACCTTTAGTCCAATGGCCCCCTTCTTGCCTCTAAGACATTTTGTAGACAGGAATACTGAGCCTCAGATATGTTCTTTGTCAGACCCAAGATCAGAAGTTAGAGACAGAGATCCCTGGTCCCCTGACTCCCAGACCAGTTGTGTTTCTCCTTTATTATGCTGCCTCAATACCCATAATTTTGGCTAATATGTTCCAGCTATAACTAGATTATTCACTGGTCCCCTTACAGGCCTCATACTTTTCCACTTTTTTGTCCTTGTTCACAAAGTTTCTTATGCCTGAAACTCCTGTCCTTCAGCTCCCACCTAGTCTCTTTCTCTCCCTTTATGGAAATCCTATCCTCCTTTGAGACCCAGCTTGAATTCAACTTCCATGGAAAAATCCTGAAATCGGGGACCTCTTCACCTTTGGAGCTTACACAGCCCTTTCTTCAGCCCTCTTGGGCACTTGCCATGTTCTGTTTTGTTTAAGGGGGGATGTGAGCTTTTCCATGGCTGTAGAAATTCTGCAAGAGACTACCCTTGCCTTCCTCCTTCCAATGTTTCTAGAAGACCTTCTTAGAGGTTTATTGGACCTCCAAGCTAACTTGTAGTGTCTGGCACCCAGTAAGCGCTTAATAAATGCTTGTCGATTTATGTGGCCTAGTATTAATTATTGAGAGATATAATGGGAGCTGGAAAGGGGTGTGTTTTATTCTCAAAAAAGACTTGTGACAAAATGTGACCAGTGTGAGACCAAGACGGAATCTGAATCATTATTATGAATCAATCTGAAATATGAAGTGCCTAGTATATGTCAGACACGGATAAGCAAGAAAAGGAAAAAACTGTCCCTACCCTCAAGGAGCTTACATTCTCATGAGCAAGACAACATGTAATTAAACAGGCACATACAAGATATACAGAGTAAATGGAAGAGAACCATGGGCACCTCTAGATGATACATAAGAAGGTAGACTCTGGAAGATGCTGGAATGCGGAAAGGCAACCTGAGGCAGGGAAGAGGTAAATGTAACTCAGTTGTCCTAACTCAGGAGTAAAGGCATGGGACCTTCCATTGAGAAGGGTGAATCTACAAGTCTGTCTGTGTGTGCAGCTTAGTAATTTTAGGGGCATAGTTCCAAATTACTTTCCAGAATGGCTATAGAACATGAATTTTACCAGGACTGGCTCAGGAAGGAAGTTCTGAACTCTCCCTCACTGGCACATGATATTTGTAAAGCGCTTAGCACATTCTGTTGTTGGTCATGTCTGACTCCTTGTGCCCATCTGGGGTCTTCTTGGCAAATATATTGGAGTAGCTTGCCATTTCCTTCTCCAGCCCATTTTATAGATGAGGAAAATGAGGCAAACAGGGTTAAATGACTTGCCCAGGATCACATAGCCAAGAAGTGTTTGAGGCTAGATTTGAACTCCTGAAAAGGGATCTTCCTGATTCTAAGCCCAGTGATCTATCCACTGAGCTACCTAGCTGCCCATTGGCCTGGCCAAAAGCCTGGCACATAGCAGATGCCATATAAATATGTATTCCCTTCCCCTTCTCCCTGTGGGAAATTGTACTTACTTGTATATGGGGGCACGGATAGTGTTTCTACTGCTTGACTTTCCTTTTATTTATTTTGTTAGTCTATCCCAATTAAATAACTTGCCATTTGATTTATGGTTCCTACTTATTCTATTAGTAGAGTATATACTGCATGGAGGCTTGAATCATATCTTACCCTTATATTTAACCCAGTAAGCCATGGGAATTCCAGAGTGAATGGAACATGAATGTTACATTTGTATTATAATTATATAACTGTGTAGGGGCTAGATCTTATTTACCCTTATATCTTGCTGAGAGCTTAGCATAATGTAGATAGTAAAAGTAGGCTTTTCAGGCAACTAACAAGTATTTATTAAACTCCTATATGCCAAGCACAGTGCTAGGTGCTAGTACAATTAGCTAATTGCAAATTCAAAAGCACATCTGCCTCTGTCCTCCAGGAGTTTACATTTTAATGGGGGAGATAACACACATATATAGGTACATAGGAAGACAATACACGTGTATGTATAGGTACATAGGGAGACAACATGTACATATATAAGTACGTAGCGAACAGCATGCACATATATAAGTACATAGCAAGACAGCATGCCTACATATGTAGGCACACAGGGAGACAACACACATATCTATAGGTACATAGGAAACAAAGGTAACCTCGGGGGAAGGGGAGGTCCTAGAACCTGGAGGGACCAGGAAGGATCTCATTCAGAGGATAGCCTCAAAACTGAGTTGTGAAGGAGCCCAGGTATTTCAAGAGGCACTGGTGAAGAGGGAACGCATTCTAAGCATAAGGGATGGCCTACAGAATCAAGAAGTGGAATGTTAAATATGAGGAACAGCAAGGCCAGTTTGGCTGGACCATCCGTCCATGGACCTCCATGGACCATGAAGGAGGGCAATGTTGTAATAAAGCAGAAGGTGAGGATGGGGCCGGGTGGTGAAGAAGTTCAGATTCCAAATAGAAGAGTTCATATTTGATCTCTGAGTTGTTATAGGGAGCCATTGACATTTGTTGAGGAGGGGGAATGGCGTGGCCAACTCTGCTCTTCAGGAATATCAGTTTGGCAGCTGTGTAGATTGATAGGAGAGGGGAGATTTGAGGGAACTGGAGGCTATGGCAATTGTCCGGGTGAGAGGCGACCACAGTCTGAACTAGGGTTGTGGCTGTGTGAGTAGAAAGAGGTGGATGCACATGAGAGATGTGGAGGTAATATGGCAACTGATTGGGTCTGTAGGATGAGTGAGGGTGAGAGTGAGGAATCAGGTTCAACATTGAGCTTGTAAACCAGGGTGACTGGAAGAAGCTTAATCAATGTTTGTTGAATATATACACATATACATACATACATACATACATATATATATATATATATATTATATAATGATAGGCCACCCTCTACTCCTTCTGTCATCCTTAAGAAACCTCATGGATTGTACTTTGAGAATCATTTCTTATAACTAGAGTTGACCCCAACAGGTCTGATTATATATCATTCCCCTGTTCAAAAACCATCACTGGTTCCCCATTGTCTCCTGAATTAAAATGCAAACCTCTTATCCTGGCATTTAAGGCCTGCCACAATCTGACTCCTATTTAGAGCACAGTTCCATGCTTATGTCATCATAGACAACACATTTTATAGCTAGGAAACCTGAGGACTAGAAATGTTGCAAGTCATATCCAAGGTCATGGCAGCCTTATTCCATATGACTTCCCTTTGTAAACTCTACATACCAGCAAGAATTAATTACTAGATGTTTCCCAAACTCATGAATCCATTTCCCATCTTTATGTATTTGCACAAGCCATTTCCCATACTTGGAACCCATTCTCTCCTGAGAACAGCCAGTGCTGACAGTCAATTGGATCTGAGAACATTTAGCAGAGTGCAGCAGAGAGCTACATAATGCTGTCAGTAGAAGACACCAGCATCTTTGAAGTGTCAGAGGCTTGAGTTTCCACTCCATGAATATATGTCCTGGTTACATGTTTATGAAGGTGCCCTGGCTAAATGCATTCCCCAAATGTATCTGCATCATATTTAGCTTTTAAAGTCCCACTCTTCCCACTGAGTGTGTTTGTATTCATGGGAGAAGAGGCTCAGGGATTACTAGGGCAATGTTATATTTACATTTTAAAAATTTTACATTGGGGACTTGTCCTGAAACTAACCCAAGGCAGGGATGAATGTGAAAGTTGGAAGGATTCCCAATCAGGACTGGCTGAATTGGTTTTCTGCTGGCAAAGAGGAAAAGGAAATGTCTGGCATTGATATTTAGTGAAACTGTGTTCTATGGCTGAATGGTAAAGTGCACAAAATGCACTGATGGGGGCTCATGAGCTGTGATGTGGGAAGGATTCTAACCTATAACCTGACATAGCTAACTAGAGCACCTAGACTGAGGGGGCCCACAGGTCACACATTCTTTCATTCTTATTTGTGTATATCTTAGTATGTCTTACCCTAACAGGGGTGGGGAATCTCCGGCCTTGAGGCCACATGTGGGCCTCTAGGTCCTCAAATGTGGCCCTTTGGCTGAATCCAGACTTCACAGAATAAGATTCTGCCCCTGCTCCAGAATGTATGCTCCCTGAGGGCAGAGACTGTTGCATCTTTGTCTTGTATCCCTAGTATCTGGTATAATGTCTTCCTCATAAAAGGCATGAAATAAAGGTTTTTAAAGTGCTTAATTGAAAAGCTATAACTCATCCTTATTAAAAAAGCAAGGTCTATGACTCCTCCCCTTCTCCACAACCATGACATGAACATTTTAGGTACTCAATAGATCTTTGCTGAATAGACAAAGAACCTCTTTTAGTTCCCCTTCCCCTCCTGCAGCTGGGCATTGACATGAGATGGGATAAAAGAGTTGGCACCAGGGGCAGGTAGGTTGTGCAGTGGTTAGAGCTCCTGCCTTGGAGTCAGGAGGACCTGAGTTCAAATCTGGCCTTAGACATATGACACTTACTAGCTGTGTGACCCTGGGCAAGTATTAAACATGATTGCCTCAACAAAAAAACAAAACAAAAACCAAAGAGTTGGCACCAGTAAGCCCTAAAATATGTGGACACTCTAATGAGCACATAACATTATCACTATCATTAAGGTCAAGAGGTGGGTCTATTTCCTCCCCTTTACAGATACGACCCTTGCAAGCCTATCTTGTCATTTCTTTTCCCCTTTAAGGATGGCCTTAATATTCAGTTTAATCTGATTTTCCCTGCATGAAAATGGTATGTGCAGAGGGAAGCAGACTGGTAAAGCAGATATCATGAGGTGCCAGAATCCCATACGTGCCAAGGGAGTTCCATACTCCCAGGGTTCCCCCTATACTCTCCTAGGGGTAATCATCAAGTCCCTGTGAATACTGGAGGATTATTATTTTACTCTAGAAGAGCACACTTCAGCGTCCTGTGTACGGTGGATGCAGAGGGATCAGGCAGAAGACTTCAGATGATGAAATAGACGATAGGGAGCCATTAACGTTTCTTGAGGAGGGGAGCCATATGATGAGAATTGTCTTAGGAAGAGTACTTCGTACCACTGTGCAAGATGAATTGGAGTGGGAGTGTCTGGAGGCAGAGAGACTGTGAGAAGCGTGAGAACCAAGAAAGGCCAATGAATTTTGCAAGGAAATCATGGGTAACCTATTAGCAAGTTGTTTCAGTGCAGTGGTAGAAGCCATGCTGTGGGGATTAAGAAGGAAATGAGTAGATGGGAAATACATACAAAGAAGCCAGGTTGTGAAGGGGCTGTAAAGGCCAGATGGAAGAATTTACATTTGATCCTAGAGATATATGGAGCCACTGCAGTTTATCGAGGGTGGGGTGTTACTGGTATGGAGTCAGACCCACACTTCAGCAGAGTCACTTTGGAAGCTCTGTGGAAATTTGGAGGGGGAGAGATTGGAGGCAATTGGAGGCTACTGCAATGGTCCAGGTAAATCCCGGTGACGTGTTAAAGAAGCGTTCAGCAAAAGGAAAGGGAATTAGTTGCATGTGTAGTCAATGAATCCTTCCCTCTATGGACATGCGTAGGTATGGGTTCTAATTGTGGGAACTTCTAATGGCAATTTATTTATGTTGCCCCCTCCCTACCCAGTACTAAAATTGGGAACTGTAGATCGTACCAGTCTACATTTTCAGTTGGGCACCATGCTAATGGATTCAGGAAAAGAACAGAATCGAACGATAAGCATTTAATCATGGCAGAAAGAAATGTGAAAGTAATGAACTCAAATCAGCCATATTATAGCATTCATAAAAAGTATCCTTTCAATCTCCCACCCCAAGAGTATTCGGGATCCTCCAAACTAATGACTCTAGCCATAGACTCAGTCTCTCTCTGTAGCTGGAGGGTAATCCTCAATGGCCTTGGGATGGAAGACTTCAGTGAGGGACTGAGTCTGGGTCTGGGATTGCCTTCTTCCCATGCTCCTCTCTTCATGCATGCAACTCCTTTCTCTGCGTGGCTCCCGATCGCACCATCTCTATGTAGGTCCCCGGCTTGGCTTGCCTCAGGGACTGCTCCCCACTTGCTGGGCTGCTGCTGTCTCCGTGTTGTTTGGTTCATCTCTCTGCTCCCTGTGGTTGTGAGCCCAGCAGAAACATCCATTATTCCTCCATCAAGTGGCAGGGGAAGACTTCCTCCTCAGTTGCTTCACTGAGAGGAGGGGCAAGAACACAATTCCCTTCAGTCTCGACAGAGAAACAACTCTGCTTCTGCTACACATACAAAGAGAGGGGGAGGGGAGAAAGGGAAGAGCCTGAGGGCAGCACTAGCTAGACCTGGGAGCCAGAAGGGTCAGCCCGTCATTCAAAGGGGCTTTTTTCAAGACAGCAGATCCTAGAGCATTTTGAAGTTGAAGAAGAAGGAGCCAATGGAGAAATTTAAAAGGCTAGAGAGGAAGGATTTAATTGGAGGAGCAAAGTCTTAGAGAAGATAACTATAATAATAAGAAAAGGCATTTATATAGCCACTTATAACCTATAGTCAGTTGAAAGAAAAATGTAGCACATGATGACCATAGAAACCACCACTTCTGCTTTGTGTGGCAAATAGAAAACTGGCTCATCAAATTAATTTCAATTTAACAAGCATTTATTAAAGGCAAGAGGAAGTTGATGGAGAGGTGACCTTGAGTTCAGGAAGACTTGGGTTCAAGTGCTACCTTTGACATATATTAATGGGAGGAGTGTGGGCAAATCACTCTACTCGCCGTGCCTCAACATCTCTCAAGACTAAATTGCAGAGGGGAAGGAAGGGGAAAAAAATAAATGCTTGATAATTTTTAAAAACAAAATTCAATTTTTTAAAATTGCAGAGCAGTTGCTACTGTGCGTTGGTGGCAGAAACTTCTTCCCCTAGAGTTGAAAATGCTTTAAAAATGTGAAATACTTTACATACTTTTTTTTTGAACCTGACAACTAGATTGCCAGGTATTGTCCCCATTTTTATTTTAAGAGAAGAGGAAACTGAGACTTAAAGAAGATAAGTGACTTACTCAAAGTCACACAGATAGTAAGTGTCAGAGGCATGATTTGAACTCACGTCTTCCCAATCAAGTCCAGAGTCTATGAACTAAAACCTTGAGTTCAGGTGAAGATTCTTTTCTCTAAGGTAAGAAGAAAGGGGGCAGCTATGTGGCACAGTAGATAGAGAACTGAGCCTGGAGTCAGGAGGACCCAAGTTCAAGTTCGACATTTACTCAGACACTTACTATGCTGGGTAAGTCACTTAACCCCGATTGCGCTTTCTACTCTCCCCGCCCCCCAAAAAAAACCAGAAGGAAAGGATGAGAGAATAGGGCTTTGGGTAAGGAGGCAGCCCTGCACAGTCAGAAAGAGCTAGTGGATTTAAGGGAAGTGGGAAGGTACTAGGTAGGGCCTTGGAATGGCACAGAAACGTTACCTCAGGGTCTTCTTTTGCTGCCCAGTAAGTGGACAAAGGGCCAGACCCGTAATGCCACAGAGCAGCAAGGCACAAGCCGAAGAGTACTATCTCCGAGGGTTGTAAGAAGCAGTGGGTATTATAGGCCTCGGGGCAAGCTCCGCCGCTTCCAAGCTGTGTGACCTTGGGTAAATCATTCCCGTCCTCCCTCCCCACCCCCACGGCCCCCGCTCCGCGCCGGACCTCGGCTTCCTCATTTGTAAAACGATCTCTCAGCTCCCTTTCCGTACTAACATTTGCTGTTTCTACGAAGGGTATGGATTGCCATGGCCTCGGTGGGTCTGGATACACTGGCTAAATCCCAGGAGATCGGATCTTTCCGATAGGGCCAACGGCAGACGCAACGAGCTTTTTGCCACTTGGGGCTCCTTCAGGAAGCTCCGGCCACGCGCAGTGCTCCCTCCACCCTAATTAATTCTTGTTTAGGGACCCTCGGCTGCGGTTTGTCTTCATTGGCATACATAGCACTCAGGTGATGGCGTTTCAGTTGGAAGATTTCCTACTTGGGAATCTGTATAGCCCTTACTGATAATGGACCCAGGCTCCTGCAGGGGGGCTTGGTAGAGGCTGAAGGTCTTCATCCCTGATCCTCTGACACTGGGGGTGGGGGGCTCCCTAGGCACAGGCACTAGTGGAGCTCGGGGACTGTCTAGACACAGTCGCTAGTTGCCTTTCCCGGGGTAGAGAAAGGATAGGCCCCACCTGTTAAGTTGATTTTTCTTTTCATATCGAGAGAGCCTTGCTGATGAAGAGCGATAAGTGTCTTTCAGTGGTGGGGAAAGGATTCTAATAACCGCTGCTGATGACTCCTGCCCTGCACTGCTGAGATAGAGTCTCATTCTTCTTCCCTTTAATAACCCCAGCATGACTGTGCTATACAAAGAACTAGATGCTGGCCCCGACTTCCTTCTCCTCACCCCAACTCCCTTCCCCCATCTCCAAATCCTTTTCCCATTTCCCCCCTCAGTTTCACCTTTCTCTTGCAGGGAACCCTGTTAGATTCCAGGGTCCCTTTTTCTTCTCCCCACCCCAGATCTTTTTACTTGCTCAGATGTGGTGATGAGATTGCTTTTGAACCAGTGGTCATGAGATTTATTGCAGAAATGGTGCCAACAGTCATCACAGTGCCTGCCATGCAGTAGGCTCTTAATAGATGCTTCTTGACCACTGACTTTCTGTTCCAGGAATTCGCCAGAATTTAGATGATAATGGTAATGAGTAATGATGATGGACACTTATGTTGGACTTTAATGTTTGCAGAATGTTTTAGTTATCCTATTTCATTTTAGCCTTATAACTGCTTTGTGAGGTAAGGTACTATGGGGAGTATCATTCCCATTTGATGGATGGGGAAAGTGAGGCTCAGAGAAGTTAAGGAACTTATCCACAGATTGTAAGCTTCTTGAGGGCAGGGACTGTCTTTTGCTTCTCTTATATCCTCAGCATTTTGTTCAGTGCTGGGAGCATAGAAGGCACCAATTTGTTGAATTGAGTTGGTAGGATTTCAACACAGGTCTTCCTGACTCAAGGTCTGTGCTTTATGTATAATGCCAAGCTTAAGATGTGGTGCCTACAACAGTTACTATAAACCACATTCGTATATGAATTGCTTATAGGATTTCCTTAGCAAGCCCAACCTCCCAGTCGCTAGGTCTGGGACAGGGATCTACACCATCCTCTGCTCTTGTCTCCGAGCCTCAGTTCTACTATGAAGTCATGGTGAAAAAAATCCCATACTTCCGTTGCCCTGGACACTTCCAGATGGTGGTACTACTGTAAAACCTTTGCTATCTAGAACCCTTAGGGGATGAGTTGTTCTAGTTAGAGGGGTTTTTGACATTGTTCTCTCAAGCACTACAATTTTTGTTTTAACCATTTTGATGAAATCTTTCTTAAATGTGTTAGACCCCTCCCTGCCTTCTTAAACCCAGATGTTAACTTTTTCTTCATAAATCACCAAATGCTTATTAAGCACTTACTGTGTGCCTAGCACTGTGCTTGGTGCTAAGGATAGAAATACAAGGAATGGAATAAAATCTACTTGATAGGAGCTTACTATCTAAGGAGGAAGACAGCAGGGAGATATAGATATATCTGTGTATATATAATATATACACATATTTCTATATATTTCCACATATACACATACATACATACATATATACATATAAATTTTTAGTTCACTCTCTGTGTGTATATGAATATGGATATTTATATACATGTATGTATGCATGTACATACATATATGTGTATGTATTATAAATACAAGTTAGTTTGAGGGAGAGGACATTAGTAATTGGTGGGCATCATGTAGAAGGCAGGTCTTGAGATATGTCTTTTTTTTGTTTTATATTTAAAATTTTTCCTCCACTTAATAGTACTTTATTTTTTTCAATTACATGTAAAGATAGTTTTTAACATTCGCTTTTATAGGATAAGTTTGAATTTTTTTCCCTCCCTCCTTTCTCCCCTCCCCAAGATAGAAAGCAGTCTGATATAGGTTATACATGTACAATCATATTAAACATATTTCTGCATTTGTCATAATGTGAAAGAAGAATCAGGACAAAAAAAAAGAACCACAAGAAAGAAAAAAACCAAAAAAAAAAAAGAGAGAGAGAGAGAGAAAATAGTATGCTTCAATTTGCATTCAGACTCCATAGTTCTTTCTCTGAATATGGACAGCATTTTCCATCATGAATCTTTTGGAATTGTCTTAGATCCTTGTATTGCTGAGAAGAGCTAAGTCTATCACAGTTGGTCATTGCACAATGTTGCTGTTACTGTGTATAATGTTCTCCTGGTTTTGTTGATCTGTGTCTTGAAAGGAGAGGAATGCTATGAGGCAGAACTGAGGAGGGACCAGGATGCTCATTCTGAACATCCAGCACTGGGCTGTGCACACAGGTCCTATTGAGATGCATAGGGCTGTTGGCCCCATCATTAAATGGCCTAAGACTGCTAGGCTTTTCCAGTCACAGGCCACTTTTGACATTCTCACTCTCTCTCCCTCCCCCAAGCCCCTCATTCCATCGGAGCCCTCTGCCCTTGCTGTCAGACTCTCAGCTGTGACTTCTACTTGTCAGTGTATCTACCACTAGAAGTCTCTCTCCCTTTTCATTTGCTGCTTATAATTATCTGTGAGCCAGAAAATCAGATAACCAACTTAGTTAGAATTATGTGTGAGATAAAAGTAAATGGTCTCTGAGCAAGAGACTGAGAATTCTCCTAGGAACCATGTTTGTGCTTGAATTTTATAATGTTTGGCTACTTACTTTCTGGTTCTTAGCTGGTAAATCTGAAAGATACTTAAGTCCTGATAGGTCAAGTATTATTAGCCATTCACCTTTTGTCAATTTTGTGGTTCATGCCTACAGTAACCATTTGAAAAATCTCTTCTCTCTAAGCCACTGGTTCTTCCTGTACTTCCACTACTCACAGCAGCAGCTTAGCAAACATCCACAACATTCAGCCTTGGTGGTGGCAGGAGGTCTCGGAAAGAAGGCAAACTTTGCTCTACCTTAATTAGCTAAACTTGTGTCCTACCATTCCCCAAACCGAACTGGCTGCTCTCCTTCCCATCCCCAATAACTTCCACTCGTTCCTGCCTCTATGTTTTTTCCCTTGTTGCTTTCCCATCCCAAAAAAGGGCCATCTTTCTCCCTTCATCCAATTCCTACACTTCCTGTAAGACCCAGATTGAAACTCTCTTTTTAGATGAAGCCCTCCCTGGTTAACCCCACCTTCTGTTATTTTGAATTCCTTTTGTGTGCACACTCAGTACCCCATTTGCTTATATATTGAGCCAAAATTATTCTTCAGTTGTGGTGTCTGAATCTTCCACAGAATGTTAGAGTTGGAAGACACCTTAGAGATAGATCATCTCATTTCTTCATTTTGCAGAAGAAAAAAACTTTCTTTTTCTCTCTAGACCCCATGCCTCCCTCATTTACCTATTTGTTTTTCATATTTAAACGTTTCCCAGAGGACCATAATCATGGTCACAGGCAAGCTGGTGTCTTATGCAGCACTTGAGCCTACGGCTTCGGCACCTCAATATCCAGTGGTCTTTTCATCATACCATGTCACAAAGACAGCTAGGTGGCACTGTGATGCACAGAACATTAGGCCTGGAAACAGGAAGACCTGAGTTCAAATTTAGCCTCAGACACCTACTAGCTGCATGACTCTGGGCAAGTCACTTAACCTCTGTTTGACTCTTTTCCTCATCTGTAAAATGGACCTATTAAAAACATGTACCTCCCAGAGTTGTTATGAGGATAAAATGAGATAATATTTGTAAAGTGCTTAGCAGTGCCTGGCACATGGTAAGTGCTATATAAATGTTAGCTGTCATTATTCTTACCATCTCAGTTCAGCTCAACAAGCATTTATTAAGCATCTGTTGTCGCTTATCCTTTGTTTTGGAAGAGGACCAATGACACCAGGAAGGTGACGTCTTGACTTGCAAGTGAATTAGATTTAAGTGGGACAGGGCTGTGCAAAGTCACCAATTTCATTCTCTCTTCCCAAACCATCTGGACCCAGTGCCAACGTATAAATCAGGAAGACGGGGGATGGCCTCAGATGCAGTGGGAGACCTTGGCATTTTTAAGTTAAGATCTTTCCCAGGTCTCAGTTTGTCAGTTTCAGTGATTAAGGCTAAGTAAGAAATGAGGCAAAAAAAAAATGGCCTCTTTTACCTAGTTAAAAAAAAAAATCTATCTGGGAGGGGAAGGCCCTCAGGGTGTCTGGCCAAAACAGAAACACTTGCTATTTACACTCACTCAGAGCCATCAAAACCCAAACAATTACCAAGTGAGGCTCATGATGGCCAATCAGTGAAAGCCAGAGTGATTTGGATTTAAGGCATGGTCAAGCAGCTCTATTTGAATCCCAGTGGGTTTTATCAAAGCCTGATTTTCTAATGCTGTATTTCAAGAAATCATAAATGAAAGTACATGGTGCAAAAGAGTTAATTGTCCCAGTTTTTTTTTCAAATGATAGAATAAATAAGGAAGGAAGATAAAAAAAAAAACAACCCAAGATATCTTGCTAGGTTTCAGCAATCAAAATTAAGTACCTGCTATATGAAAAATACTGGGTGCTAGGGATATAAACGCTCTGGTCTCAAGGAGTATGTGCATGGTTTCATTCTAGTGGAGGTAGGGAGAGAGCAGAAGGACAGGACAGAGATGAAACATGGGCATTGTAAGTAAAGTACAAGGCAGCATGGGATGGGTATGAAGGAGAGATCCAGACACAATGCTCTAGGAATAGCTGAGGAAGGAAACAACACTCTCACCTGGGGAGTAAAGGTTGAGATCAGGGAAGACTTCATGGAGGAAGTAGATCCTGTACTCAGCACCAAAGGAAGGACAGGATCCTGAAAGGCAGACATAATTCTTTCCTATCTCCAACTAGACTGTTGTTAACCCCTCCAAGGTGGGGGACATGCCTTTTGCTTCTATTACAAAGATACAACCTATAATAAGTGACAATTTGCAGTGATGTCATTTCAGATTGATGGGGAGATTGCTGCCAGCAGGGCTCTAGGGAAAAAAAAACTCAAGATTTTGTCTTCAGAGCTCTCTCTTCTCCTTTCCTAAACAACTAGTTGGTAGAATGGAGGCTCTGGAGTCAGGAAGACCTGAGTTCAAATCCACCTCAGATACTTACTAGCTGTGTAACACTGGACTAGTCATTTAACCTTGCAGGTTAAGTTTTCCCTCAATTTCCTCATCTGTAAAAGGAGCTGGAGAAGGAAATGGCAAACCACTCCAGTATCTTTGCCAAGAAAACCCCATATGGGGTCATGAAGAGTCAGACATAACTGAAATGACTGAACAACAAAATTCCAATTCCCCTCCCCTCCAGCAACTAGGTTCAATAGCATTTCTGAACACATTCAGCATTTCTGAAAATCGGATTTCAGCCAAATATAAAGAAATGCTTTGTGAGACTTAGAGCTATCCAAACATGGAATAAGCTGCTTTGTAAGATGGTGAGCTCCTCATAACTGGAGGTATTCAAACTGAACAGGGAAGCCTGTCAGGGATAATGAAACAGGGATCCCTGCCGAAGGGGATTTTGGACTAGATGACCTTTCATTTCAAGGTCCTTTCCATCTTTAAGAGTCTATGTTTCCATGCCTTCTACAGCACCCACACAGGAAGAGAAATTTAATGGATGCTGAAGCTGCTACTATTCTGGTTCCAGCCCTTATTACCATTCCCCTGGACCACTGCAACAACATCCGAATTGGTCTCTCTGCCTCCAGACTCTCCCCTCAGCAAACAGCTTTTCAGACAGTTGCCAAAATAAGCTTCCTTAGTCCTGATCCTGCTACTCCCTTGCTCAAAACCTTCACTGGTTTCACATTGTTCTTCAAGGATAAAAATCTAAATTTCTTAGTAGGGCATCTAAGACCCTTCACTGTCTAGCTCCCACCTGCCTAAAAGTCTAGTCTAGCTGGCACCTAGAGTACATGAAGACTCCAGTCTCCGTGTTTGGACTCATCCTCCCCGTTCCCAATTCCTTCTTCATAGCCTCCTCTGGATTTCCTCAACTTCCTTCAAGGTTCAGCTCAGGTCTCACCTCCTCCATGAAGTTTCTCCTGATTCCCCAACTGGTCATGTTCTCTCCCTCTTCAAATATTCCTAGAGTGCTTTGTCTGCAGCTCTCCTTAGCTTTCACCACTCCTTCCCTTGTATAATACTTATCTGTGTGTGGGTTAGATCCTCTCAGTAGAGTGTAAACTGTGAAGTCAGGAGATAGTTCCTTCTTGTCTTCATATCCCCAATGCTTAACACAGAGTCTTGTACATCACAGAAGCTTAATATCAAATTAATAATTACACATAATGAATTCCTTAATCACAGTGATTGTACAAAACAACACACAGAGTTAGAGAATGATTGTGTCTTGCATTGGTTGAAGGATTAGTCACACTGAGGAGATTACAAATACTTAAAGTTTTGCAGTTTTGTTGTTGTTGTTTTTTAGTGAGGCAATTGGGGTTAAGTGAGTTGCCCAGAGTCACACAGGTAGGAAGTATTATGTGTCTGAGGCCGGATTTGAACTCAGGTCCTCCTGAATCCAGGGCTGGTGCTCTATCCACTGAGCCACCTAGCTGCCCCCAAGTTTTACAGTTTTGATAAAGGAATATAGGTGTAAACCACCTTGCATTGTCCCAACCAATGTAATTTTTCAACGGAATTCAGTAAGATGTAACTGAATTCTACTGGAGTGTCTCTATATTAGGTCATTTCCTTCCAAACTCATTCCTACTATAGTTTTCAGTATGGGCTTCACTGGAGGGACTGCTTATTTCGTCCCAAGATACAGCATAGAATTTGGAGTCACAAAGACCTAGGCTCAAATTCCACCTCTGACTCTTATTAGTTGGCAGCTCATCTCCCCATGGCCAAGGCTCTCTGAGCCTCACTTTCCTCATATGTTAAAAGGTGAGCATCATTCTTGTAGTTTCTTCCTCATAAGGCTGTTGTGAAATAATGATGTATGTAAAAGGCTTTGCAAGCTTTAAAGTGTTATAAGAATAGCACTTACTATTGTTAGAGGAAAGGAGGAATTTGATGAGTTCCTTGATCAACATCTAATGAAATTACAGGACATTGTTCTTTTTGAAGAAGCATCGAAGGGGCACCTTCCCATAAAATGTTGGTCTGCCCACTGATGCCTTGCTGATAGAGCACAGGGAACTTACTGATAGTTGTTCGACTCAAGAGAATGGACTCCCATTGAAAGAGCTGCCTCTCATTATGGCATAGAAAAATGAGCTGTGAGAACATTTAGTCCCTTTTCTCTTGCTCTTTGACTATGAGAAGACAGACAAAGCAGACAACTAAGTTCTGAAAAGGAGCAGGGGCAGAATCCATGCTCATCAGTTTTCTCCTTCCAGTAGCAGATCATGTAAGTTGTAGCATGTGGCAGAGGTAGAAATGCATTTGTACTGTCCCTTTAAGGAACCCTGTGCCCACTATGACTTTTTCCTCCCAAGAGAAGCCATTCAATCTACAACCACTTATTTAGCATCTACTATGTGCCAGGCACTGTGCTAAGTGCTGGGGCTATAAAGAAAGGCAAAAGACAGTCCCTGTTCTCAAACAGCTCTCAGTTTAATGGGGGAGACAATATGCAAACAACTGTGTACAGACAAGATACATTTTATAGGATAAATTGGAGATAATCCTAGAGGGAAGACACAGGCATTAAGGGGATCAGGAAAGACTTCTTGCAGAAGATGGGAATTTAACTGGGATTTAAAGGAAGCCAGGGAGGTCAGGAGATAGAACAGAATGGGAGATTTTCCATAAAAGAATATGGTGAGCTGCATGTGCTTCCCCATGTGATTTGATAGGGAAGTTCCTGGACCTCTGGTCGTTTTCTTTCTGTTTCACTTTCTGAAAACGAGTCAGTATATAGACCTAAGGATGGACTTTCTCATCTCAAGAGCAAGTAGCAGCCAAGGCACTGAGAGATTTGTGGCAGAAGCACATGGCAGCAGCAGAAACATGTATACCCACTTGTCCTGGAAGGGCAGGATTTTAGGTTTAGGGTAAGAAGGTAACTTATTCTCCCATTTTGCAGATGAGGAAACTTGAGGACAGATGTTAAGTGAGTTGCCCAAGGACATGTAACTAGTAAGTATCTGGGGCAGGATATAAACCTTGTGGCTTATCTACTATGGTGAGTTTTGAGAGTTTGAACATCAAACCTTCTAGGGAAATAAAATTTCCTGATGCAGCAATTTCCTTACAGAACTAATGAGAATTACTTACTTGGATAGCAAAGCCAGTGAGGCACTCAGGGAAAGACCAATGAGGAAGGGACTGATTATTTGGCAGTACCTAAAATATATTTACCTTCTAGGAGGAGTTTAAACTACAGCATGATAATCTAAGATGGTGCCAGTTGGGGGTATGGGCACTGGGAAAGAAGGACTCGCTGGAATTCAGTCTGAGGAGGAGCAATGTCAGAAATGTTGAGTTATTTGAATGCTTTATGGTTTCTTTATCTGGTCATAGTCTCCCATGAATTATTTGCATCTTGTGCTTTTTTTTTCTTGGTGGTATGAAATAAGGGTTGTCCTGTACTTAACATACATTTCGTATTTTTAAGTGCTTATACAGGAGGCAGGGACCCTATTACTCATATTTGGGAAGACCTGGACTTAGTGCAATGGATAGAGTACTGGCGCTGTAGTCAGGAAGACTCCATATTTGAGTCTCAGATACTTACTAGCTGTGTGACCCTGGGAAAGTCCCTTAACCTTGTTTGCCTTAGTTCTTCATCTGTACAATGAGCTGGAGAAGGAAATGTCAAACGACTTCAGTGTTTCTGCCAAGAAAATACCAAATGGGGTCACGAAGAGTTGGACGAGACTGAAAACGACTAAACAGAAACAACAATAAAAAGACATGAGCTATACCATAAGCAAGCTAGGAGATCTTTCTGAAGCAATTTCGATTAGCCAAAGGGATTAACTGGCTAGACTTGTTGGTATGTCTCTAATCACTGCAACCAGAGAGACTGAGGTTGGTGGATCACTTGAGTTCAGGAGTTCCAGGTTGTGGTAGGCTAAGCCAGTCACGGGTCTATACTAAGTCAAGCAACAAGAGTGACAGGGGCCAGAGGCCAGCAAGCTGCCTAAGGAGGGGTGAACTAGCAAGACTGTAAATAGATCATGTCAAAACTCCTGTGCTAATCAGTGGTGGGGTAAGGCCAATGAGTGGCTTCTGCATTTTCAGCCTGGGAAAGAAAGAGACACCCAGTCTTTAAAAAAAAAAAAGAAAGCGTGTGTGTGTGTGTGTGTGTGTGTGTGTGTGTGTGTGTGTGTGTGTAACAGATCCTCTTGAGGTCAGGTCCCCAAGATTAGATCCCATCAGTGTGGACCTAAAGTCCTGGGGGAGAAAGAACATGCTTCAAGCCACAGGTTGCCTTATTTCCAGAGACTACCAGGAGTCCTTTCCACCAATCAGGCTCCAACCCACAGCCTCATCCATCTCCCTCTAGTGCTTATCCTCCTTATTCCAAGCCCTAAATAAGAGGCTTCTCACTCCACTCCTAGAAAAATTATTTCACCTAATACTATACTTTGATGGAATCAATTAATAGTATTAGATGAGATATGCCTGTATTTAGGGACCCAGAAGAGTCAGGCAAAGTCTGTAACAGATGTTGAAGTCATGTTTACCCTTTAGAGGGCTGAGAGGTTGGGACAGGCTATGCAATGGTAGGACAAGTTTAAAAAAATCTTGTGAAGACATTGCTATTTTAAGAACTTATTATCCAACAGAAATGACCTTTGATAAGGGGGCATGATCACCATGTTACTTGTAAGCACAATCATGATTGCTATTGTCACCCTTTCATATTTAATCATAAGTGGGAGATATCTTAGTGTAGTGAGGAGAATGCTAGATTTGGAGTTAGAGGAGGAGGGGAATAAGTATTTTTAAGTGCCTACTATGTGCTAGGCACTGTGCTAAGGGCTTTACAAATATTATGTCATTTGATTCTCACAACTCTGGGAGGTAAGTGCTATTATTATCCTTGTTTTACAGCTGAGGAAACTGAGACAGAGAGGGATTAAATGACTTGCCCAAAATCAAAGAGCTACAAAGTGTTTGAGGTTATATTTGAACTCAGGTCTTCCTGATTCCAGGCTCAGTGCTCTATCAACTGTACCACCTAGCTGTCAGAAGACCGGGGTGGCAATCCTTGCACTACCTATGTGGCTTTGGTCAATTCACTTAACCTCTTTGGGTCTCAATTTCTTTATATGTAAAAGGAAGGGGTTAGACTGACCAGATAAGAGCTTCTTAACCTTTCTATTGGTCATGGACCTCTGGGCAGTTTAGGGAAGCCCATTGATCCCTTCTCAGAATCATGTTTTTATTTAAAATTTTTTTTAATATAATATTTTAGAAATATGTTTTGAAGTAATTGAAGAAAACTCTGAATTCCAGTTAGAAGTTAGTAAAAATAAAGATGTAATTTTTTTCCAGTCCAAAATTACAGACTCCTTGAAATCTTTTTATGGATCCCTTGAGGGTCTGTGGATCCCTGTGGATCCTGAACTACAACTCTGATTTCCCGTCTAGCTTTAAATCTCTGATTCTGTAACTACTTGTAGGTGATATTGTGAGAATTTAAGCAGGGGCAGTGTCAACCTTACTCAGGGCTCACTTTCACTCCATCTGAGACAAGTAGGGCTAAACAGAAGAAATAAAGCATTATTATTTACATGCTCCACGCCCCCAGGGGACCTGTGCCTGGCACCCCAAGCTGCAGAAAGTAGGTTTGCACTGGCCACGCAGGCTCCAGCCTTGGTACCCTGCCCACAAAACCTGCAGTGGCAGCAACTCTGACTGTCCCATTAATGACAGCGATGCTGGCAGTTGGGGTGACCCTGCTGTACATTCTCATCGATTTTCCCATTACCCTGTAATGTTGTGTATTAAAGTCTTTGTAGATTCACTCAGTTACTCTCCTTCTTTATTATCTGAGGGCTTGTCCCACTACTTGAGAGAATTAAATTGTATGGATGCAGCAAACCTCTCCCTAGGGCAAAACTCCTCTTCTCAGAAGAGCCCAGGGATGACACCTGGGCGTGAAATAGAAGACACCTTGGTTCCCTTTCTGGTTTTACCCTTAGCTTCTCTGAAAGCTGCCAGGACTCTTTTGGAAGCAGTAGGCTTGGGCTCTCAGGGGTTAACCTGAAAGCTAGGATAAGATGAAGGAGATACCAGTAAACATAGCTGGGTACATAGAGGAAGGAGCCTTAGGCATTCTTGGTTCCATTAGTGAGCTACTCATTTCTGCCCATAAGGTTTCTTTCTCCTACCTATTCTGACCTTGACTTTGACTTGGCAACTGATGCCAATTTTGGTTTGGCAACCTGATTCTGATCTCCTGTGCTCAGGATTTTGCTTCTTATTTGCCAAATTTGCTTCCTCCCCCATCCCTCTTCCATGGTCCTAATTTCCAAGCTTCCAACCTCACCCTAATGGCCGGACCACCCATTTCTGATGGCTTCCTCAGCCTGATGGTTCATTTTGGCATTCTTGATCTTGGCCTGGACCCTAACTTGTCTCTGACTCTGTCATGGGGGGCTCATGGCAAAAGGCCCAGCGCCATTCCCTGATATTGACTGAATTAACTTAGACAATTCCCTTTCTCCTTTGTGATTCACTTTTCCTCATCTATGAAATGGGAAAGGCAAGTCCTCCCACAAAAGGTGGAAGAAAGAAATGATGTTGGTATGATGCTTCATACTAGGAGGCCAGAAAGACACCAGATGTGGTCATGAGGCTCTTTTTCATACCTGAATAGGGTGAGGTAGCATGTTGCCAATGAAAAGAGTAATGGAACTGAGTTCAAATCCTAACTTTGCCCCTACTCTTTGGTGACTTTGAACAAATAATTTAAACTGTCGGGGTCTCAGTTTCCTCATCTGTAAAATGAAGAGGTTGGACGAGAAGACCTCCCTAAGGTTCCTGGCTCTAAATCTAAGATCCTTTGGATATTGTCCTCTTCAAAGCCATTACCTTGAGAGTCCACAGGACTGTGCCAAGGATTTTGTCCTCTCTCTGAGCATGAGTTGAATTCCTCTAGGGACGATGTTCAACACTCAGGCAGTCTTTTGAGTATCCTCCCTGGTGTTGACCTCTCTCCCGATGAAGATGAATCTGATTTTTTGGAATAGCAAATAGGCATTGAAAGCCAAGTACAGTGAAGAAGGTGGAGCGTTTTGGGCCAGAAACAAATGGATCCCAGGACCATGAGGCTAATTAGAGTTGGGAGGCGCCTTAGGAGTCATGTAATTCAATCCCCTCATTGAAAAATGAGGGCTAGGAGACTGAGGGCTTTACTCAAGGTCACATAAAGGTTGAGCTACAAAGCTGGGATCCACACCCATTTCTTTTCTCCTTCTCCACACTCTGTGCTCTTTCCATGGTATCATGGCAATTTTCATTATAAAATAATGACTTTGATTTGGAGTCAGACAATCTGGAGCCAGAAAAATCTTGACTCGGTTCAGCCACTTACTACTTGCATGACCTTGTTACAATCACTGAGGGCCTCTGGGTCTCAGTTTCCTCTTCAGCAAAATGAGGAGTAGATGACTTCCAGAGCCCCATACAGGTTGAAATCCTACTATTTTCTTGTGTGATTCTAAAGGCAGTTCCAAGAGGAGTTCTATGTTCTGCACATCTTTGGAATGTCAAGAGCCTTCTAAGTTGACTCCCAAGGTGATTACTTTGAAGGAAACACTAATTTAGAGGGATAAGATAAGGGTATCAAGGGGCTCTCTTGTCCCTTTGCTTCTCTCTTCTGATGGCTGGAGGTCCCTCTCCTAAGGGCCTCATTTCCAAAACCATTTTTAGAAATGAAAAAAGGCCCGAGATAAATGAAACTCTGACTAGGGAGGATAGAGCAAAAATGGTTAATAAGGAATGGATGCTCAAGATAACTGAGGAGATGGTGAGAGCACCTAGCTGACCTCAAGGAGTTCAAGGCATTAGGCTCAGATGAATTACATCCCCAGATACCAAAAGAGCTGGCAAATGAGATCACTGAGCCACTGTTAGTGAACTTTTAAAAAGCAGAGAGAAAGGCAGAAAGGTTCAGCAGTAATAAAAATGTGCAAGTTTTGTCCTCGTTTCCCAAAGGAAGGAGAAATGGTATTATTTACAGTAGGCTTGACTTTGGCTCCTGGCACCATTTTAGAACACATTATTAAAGAGGTGGTTTGCAAACACTCAGAAAGGGAAGCAGTGGTCATTGTGTGTCAGCATAGGCTCATCAGGAATGAGTAATGTCTTTTTGATATTATTCCAGACTGGCAGATAAGGGGAAAGCTGCAGACAGAAATACTTAGAGTTCAGTGAGACATTTGAACTCTCATGACAATCTGATGTACAAGATGGAGAGATACAGACTTGATGATAGGACAGTCAGATGGATTCAGAGCTGTTTAAATGGCCAAAGGAGTGATGATTAATGTCCAGTTGGGTAGAGATCTCTACTGGTGGGCCACAAAGCTCTATCTTTTGCCTTGCTTTCTTCAACATTTTTATCAATGAATTGAATGAAGGGATGTCATTGAATTTTCAGGGGAGTTGAATCTGGGAGGGAAGAGGGAGTTTCCAAAAAATAGTCAGGTTAGGAGGGTGGGCAAAATCTAATAAAATGAAATAAAATAGAAAGTACTGCTCTTGAGTTCAAGGAATAAGCCATACAAGTAAAAAAAATGGGGGCAGCTAGGTGGTGCAGCAGATAGAGTGGTAGATCTGGAGTTGGAAAGACCTAAGTTCAAATTTGGCCACAGACATATACTAGCTGTGAGACCTTGGGCAAGCCACTTGATTTCTGTTTGCTTCAGTTTCCTCAGCTGCAAAATGGGAATAATAATAGCACCTACCTCCTAGAGTTGTTATAAAGGTCAAATGAGATAATTTTTGTCTAGGACTTTGCAACCTTAAAAAGTGCTATTTAAAGCAGCTGTTTTTGGGGTGGCAAAGAAATGGAAATTGAGGGGATGTCCATTAATTGGGGAATGTCTGAACAAGTTGTGGTATGTAATTATAATGGAATACTATTGTGCTACAAGAAATGATGAGCAGGCAGATTTCAGAAAAAGCTGTAAAGACTTGTATGTACTGATGCTGAGTAAAGTGAGCAGACCCAGGAGAACATCGTACACAGTAACAGCAACATTGTGCGATGACCAACTATGATAGACTTAGCTCTTCTCAGTAATGCAATGATCCAAGACAATTCCAAAAGACTCATGATGGAAAATGCTATCCACATCCAGAGAAAGAACCGTTGAGTCTGAATGCGGATCAAAGCATACTATTTTCACTTTTTTTTTTTCCCTTGGTTTTTCCCTTTTGTTCTGTTTCTTCTTTCACAACATTACTAATGTGGAAATATGTTTAACATGATTGCACACATATAACCTATATCAGATTGCTTGCCATCTTGGGGAGGCGAGAGGGGAGAGAGGGAGACAGAAAATTTGAAACCCAAAATCTTGTAAAAAACGAATGTTGAAAACAAAAAATAAATCAACCAATAAATCAAATGTGATATTAATAATCATAATAATAACAATAGGGTAGCTATATCACGCAGTGAGTAGAGTACCAGGCCTGAAGTCAGGCAGTCTTGTCTTCCTAAGTTCAAGTTTGGCCTCATGATTAGGAGTATGATTATTAGTCATACTTCATAGGCAAAGGATTTGGGACTTCTGGTGGAATGCAAGTTCAATATGAGTCAACAAAGTGATGTGGCTGAAAAATAACTGATGGGGTCTCAAGCTGCATTCATAATGAAGGAAAGAAGCATTTATTAAATGCCTACTATGTGCCAGGCACATAAAATGCTATGCACTTTACAAATATAGCCTCATTTGATCCTCACAAAAATTCTAGGAAGTAGATGACGTTATTTACCCGCCCCCCCCAACCCACTCCCCTGCATTTTACAGGAGAGGAAACTGCAACAGAGGCTCGGTGACTTGGCCAGGACCCCATAGAAAGTGTCTGAGGCTGAATTCAAGCTCAGGTCTTCCTGAATCCAGGCCTGGGGCTCTATCCATTGCACCACCTAGCTACATTCATAAAAGGGTAATATCCAGAACAATGAGATGATAAGTACCGCTGTATTACGACCTGGTCAGGCTACAGGTGGAGTATTGTGTTCAGTCATGGAAACCTTGAGAAGCCATGGAAAAACCAATAGGAAATCTATGGGAAACCAATGTACTTGGGAAAGACATTAACGAGCAGGAGTTTCTTTAGACAAAGGTGACTTGAAGGATGAGGCAACTGGAAACTTCCATTCAAGAATTAGTTGAAGGAACTGGATTTGTTTAGTCTGAATTAGAGAAGATTTTCAGGGGCAAGGTTGGGGTGAGGGTATTGGGGGGGGATTTATCACTGTCCTTAAATTATATAAAGAGCTGTCTTGTGGAAGCAATATGAGACCTATCTTGCCTTGATCCAAAGGGTGGGAGTAAGAACAATACGTGAAAGCCACAAAGAGGCAGATTTCTACTTCGTATAAGGAAACAAGTGTGAACAGTTAGAATGGTTGAGACATGGAATGTGGGTGACCTTGGGTGGCAGAGAATCCTTTGGTCAAAAGAGACCTTCAGGTAGAGTCTTAACCACTTGTCAGAGATGTTCAAGATGTGATTTATTGATCACATGTGGTTTGGATGTGAGGTAAACATTGGTGTAGTGGAAAGAACATTGGATTTGGAGTTAGAATACCTTAGTCCAAGCATTGGCTCTGCTTATTTTTACGTGTGTGACTCTGGGAAAGTAATTTTACTTCTCAAGGGTATGGTTTCCACATCTAACAACATGAGGGGATTGGAGGTGATCTCAAAGGTCCCTTGCAGCCCCAAATCCTATGATACCATGATTCTATAAGATCTCAGAGAATTAGATGGTTTCTGAGATTCCTTCCAACTGAGACTCTGTGAATTCTATTAGGGAATTGGACCATATGAGTTTTAAAGTTAATGATTCTTTGGGGAATGGGAGGGGAGGAAGAGAGAATGAAGCATTTGTCTCCTGCTGCCATGGCTCCCAGCTTCTATATCCTATTCAATCCTGATTCCTACCTCTCTCCATCAGCCCTGCCAATAATGCCATTTTCTCACCTAGGCTCATCTCCCCTACTCCCTCTTGCTAGTTTGACTTCATTCTCCCAGGAAACACTTAGCTTGGGTTCTGGTGTCTAGCATCTGTATACCTTTTGAGTGATAAGAGAAATAGCTGCAGGCTTTGGCCAGGGACCTTAGAGATAATAAGAAGAAGAATAGCATTTATATTGCTTTCAGGTTTGCAAAGCACTTTACATACAGTGTCTTGTACAGATAAGGAAACTGAGGCTGATGGAGTTTAAGTGACTTACCCAGGGACACACAGCCAGGAAGTGTCTGAGGCCAGACTCAAACTCCAGTGTTACTGGTTCCAAGTTCAGCACTCTGACCACCGCACTATCTAGCTGCTACAAGCCAGGTCCCCTACCAGAGGAGAAACAAGGGCATCTGGAGGTGTCTGGGTGTGTTCAGAGGACGAGTAAAGACCAGCATTGGTGAATGGCAGAGTAATTAGCCTTTGGGTAAAGAGTAGGGGGGGTGCATACTTTTTAAGGGAAAGAAAGCTGGTATGCTCCCAGAACCTTGGTAAGGAACACTTTCTGTCTTTGACAAAGACTGGCTCATCTAAGGCCCTGGCCTCTGCTCCCTATTCTCCGGGCTGGGAGCCTTCTGGGGAATTCTTTCCTGCTCCCCTAAGAGCGATCTTGGTGTCGCTCATATCTAAAGGGGCTCTTATTCAAATCCTAGTTCTTTTGCCTCTTTACTTAGACCATAAAAATGAATTCTATTTTTGAGCTCCATTGTAATGGAGACCCTGGGATGGAGCCAGGTATCTGGCAGTGCTCTGAAGCCAGAGCCCTGGGGACATGTAGCATACTTCACTGGGTTAAGACAACGGAGTTTCTTAGGCTCACTCCAGCTCTCTTTGTGATTCACTGTGAGGTCCTGAGCAAGACTCCGCTTGTCTTCTCCTCTTCCCCAGAAAATATTTATGGAGTATCCTCAACTTGCTAAGAGTCGAGCTAGATTTATACATCAGGTATCATAAAAATAATAGCACTTTACATGTCTTAGGTAATGCAAAGTTTCTTACCTTTTTTTGCGTGTCCGGACCCCTTTTGGTAGTGGTTCCTTTCTCAGAGTAATTTTTTTAAATGCATAAAATGAAATATATAGGACTATCAAGAAAACAAAGCATATTGGAGTAAAGTTATCAAAATATTAATATTAAATATTTATCAAAATATTAAAAAACAAATTAATGGACCCCAGATTAAGAACCCTGCATCTGATATGTAGCCAATGTAATAATATGATACAATAATGGGGCTACTCTCAACACGCTGTCTTGACTCTTGTTTTAATTGGACTATGGTCTTATTATTCAAATTTCACTGAAATTCAACTTTCACTAATTTCTCTTTTGAGTTTTTAGAAATTCTTTTTTTAAAAAAAGTTTTATTGGTGCTTTTTTTTAAATGTTGAAGGTATTTTCTTCCCCAATCCCCCATCCCAAACCTTCTCTTACAGTGCATTGGCTCTGGAGTTAGAGCATTGGGTTTCAAAATCCAGCTCTGATGCTAACTACTTGTGAGATCTTGGGCAAGTCACAACCTCCCTGGACCTCATTTTCCTCACCTGTAAGATGAAGGAGTTGAACTAGATGGTCTCTGAGATCCGTTTCTTCTCTTGGTCTATGATCCTATGATTCATGAGAAGCTTGTCTCTAATGATGGAGATTAGCAACTTGTTTGTAATGAACAGTCACAGAGAGTTGCCCGGGGCACTGAGATATCAAGTGATTTGCCCATGTTCACTCAGCTAGTGTATGTGTGAGGCTGGACTTGAACCTAGGTCTTTTCAACTCCAAGGGCAACACTTCCCACAATGCTATACTACCTCTCATTTTTTTTAGATGGGGAAACTGAGGCTCAAAAAGGTTAAATGACTTGTCCAAGGTCATACATCTAGTAAGTTGTGGAAAGGAGATATGCTGCACTAAGCCTTTTTTTTTTCCCTCTGCCTCCATTCCTTCAACTATAAAAATGGCAGGAAATATTGCCAACAAATGTTCCAGGAGCATTGTGAAAAATAACTCATAAAAATGATAGTGGAGCACTTTGCAAAGGAAAGATACTAAAGAAATATTAACAAGGGGGGGTGTGATCTATCCATCCCTGCAAAAGGCTTCTTTCCCTTTCAAATGGGGCTTGAGTGAAGCTAGTGAGAGAAGTTAATTATGAGAGCAGAGGGGACAGAAGCAAATCATTGTGGGGCCTCCTTCATCTGGGGTCAGGGAGGAAACTGACGGAATTGGGGCTGAAGCCCAGTGGTCAGAAGGAAGCAGAGCCTCTGGGTGTGGGCCAAAGGGAATAAAGCTGATATATTGTCTATAGGAATGGAGCAGATTTGACCACTGCAGCACCTCGCAGAAGTCCTTGTGGCTTTGTTAAATGATGAGTCAAGTGAGATAAGGCTGCTTTTGTTCCAAGTATATCAGGAGGATAGGTCTGAGGCTAGGAACATAAGATTTGTACTCAGAAAAGATCTTAGAGATCATCTCATTTTACAGGTGAGGAAACCAAGGCACAGAGTGATGAAGTGACTTGTCAAAGGGCACACATATAAAAAATGTAGTGAGTAAAAGAACTCAGATCATATTACTTCAAATCCAGTTCTCTTGCCACTGCCTACACAATAAAGTTACACTTCCATACACTTCCATTATATTTCCATATAAATGCATACATTTATAACTGACATTCTTTTTCAAAATATAAAAAATTCAAATTTTGTACTCAGAACAATCAAGGGGGCAGGAATGAGAAGTGGGGAAGGACTATCCTGAGGGAGACAGTGGAATCAAAATCAGACCCACTCCCATCCCTTTTTATTAATATGAAATGAGGTTATAAGGAATAAGGGCTTAAAGTAAAAGGGATGTCAGCAAAGGGTTAACCTCTGGCGCTAGAGGCTCCAAAGCACTCGTTCATATATAAAAAGGGGGCCTAAAAGAAAACACTGATAGTTAAGACTCTCCTCTTTCCCTACAGCAGGCGGTTTCCTCACTGAGCCAGGGAAGGAAGGTTGGGTGGGATGGAAGGAGGGAGAAACAGGGAGGCAAAATATAACTTAGGATATCTTGTTTGGCTGTTTCCTAAAGATGTTCTATGCTCATCCCAAGGGTCAAAGCAGCTTAGCTCCTGATCCTGAAGAGCCCCTTCTCTGAGGATCAGAAGGACTAAAGCATCTTTGTACACAAATCTCACAGTGAGTCAGATATGCATAAGGAATAGAAGAAACGAATTTCTCTCAAGTGTCTTACAATGCAATCAATCATACCAAATCCTGTCACTTCAGTCTTTGAGGCATCTCTCTTAGGTATTTCTTCCTTTCCATTCCCATTGCCACCAGCCTAGACAAAATATTCCTCAGAAAATTCCAAGGATCATTGCAATAGCTTCCTAACCAGTCTCTCTGCCTTCAGAATCTCAACCAACAAGTCAATTAGCCAATATTTATTGAGTGCCTCTGTGGATAACGATAAAGCATTGCACTAGCTATGGTGGGCATATGAAGAAATGTCATACAGGCACCCAAAGAACTTACAGTCTAATTGGGGAGACCTGACAACACAAATAACAACTTAAGGCAGCACCTGAGTGTCAGATGAATGGAACCAATGGCCACACAGAAGGAGTCTTCAAAGTCAGATGAATGCCTTAGATATTTTATGCTTTGGCATTTCACACAACATGTGATAAAGTCCCTCATGATATATCCGTATGAACAAGTTGCAAAGATATGGATTGGATGATAGGACAGGTAGATTCAGAATCGGTTGAATACTTGACCCAAAGACATTAATATATTAATAGCAACCGGGAGGAGGATCTCTGGTGGTGTGCCCCATGGATCTGTCCTTGGTCCTGTTCAACACTTGTCAGTGACTTAGAAGAAGGGATAGATGACATGCCTATTAAATTTGCAGATTGCACAGATCAAGGAAAGTGAACTAACATGTTGGATGACAGAATTGGGAACAACAAAAAAAAAATCTTAGGCTAAAGTGACAGGCCAAATCTAATAAGATAAGTCTAAGGGATAAATGTGAAACGTTCATTTGGGTTAAAATATAGATATATATCTATAAAAAGAAGACAGAGGAAGATGTGGCTAGACAATAATTCACATAAAGAAGACCTAAGGGTTTTAGTGGACATCAAGTACAACATGAGTCAATACTGCAATATGGCAAAAGAAATCCAATAAGATCTTAGGCTATGTTAATAGAAGTATAGCATCTAGAACAAGGGAGATGATGTCTTCGATACCCTTTGCCCTGGTCAGCTGGAGTACTGCTCAGTTCTTGGTGCCATATTTTAAGAAAGGTATTAATGAATTGGTTTGTGTCCACAGCAAGGCAGCTAGGATGTCAAGGGAACTGGAACCATGCCAAATGAGGACTGGTTAAAGAAAATGAGAATATTTAGTTTGGAGAAGGAAAGACTTGGGGAGAGAGGGGAGTTAATAGCTACCTTGAAGTATTTCAAGGGCTGTCAAGTGGAAGAGGAAAAAAAAAGTTGTTCTGCTTGTCCCCACAGGACAGAAGGCAGAACAATGGGTGGGAACTCCAGAGAGACAAAGTTCCACTTCCTGTAAGGAAAAACTTCCCAATGATCAGTCAGTTGTCCAAAACGGGAATGGTTTCCTTTGACGGCTCTACGTTCCTCATCTCTGGAGGCTGAATGACCATTTGTAGATTTTGTAGTGCTAGCCTTGGAACCAGGAAGACCTGGGTTCAAGTCTTGTGTGTGACATATTTTGGCTGTGTGACCCTTGGCAAGTCACTTGCTCTCTAGGCAACTCTCTAAGACTATCTGTTGTTGCAGCCTATGTTGATAGAGGGAGTTTCCTCATCTGGGAGTTCCCTATGAAAACACAGGTCCAGTTCCAACTCTATCTCTGTTCCTGTTCACATTAGATTAATTGATGTCTTATGTTCCTTCTACCTCTTTGAAGAAGTGGGACCTAAGCAAAGTCATGAATGATGGGTAGCATAGAGAAGGGGGAGGTAGGCAGAATGGTTTGTTCAGAGGAAGTAAAACTTGTGCATGCCTTCCTGACAACTGGCAGACTGTATGACTGGATCAGAATTAGCAAAAGGAAATCTTGGAGATAAGGTTGAAAAGTTACAGTGGCTTAGGGCCAGCTTGTGGAAGGCATTGAATACCTAGGCTGGAGAGTTTGTCCTTCATCCTGTCAGCAATGGGGAGCCACTGGAAGATTTTGAGCAGGAGAGTGACATGTTAAAGCTGTATTTTAGGAAAATTAATTAAGTTACAGAGTAGGGATGGGGTGGAGGGCAGTGAATGAAGAAGGATACTGAAAATAGAAAGATCAGTTATGATACTGTAAAAAAAAAATCTGTTGTGAATTGATTAGGGTCTCTCCCCATCCAATATCATCTTTAATCTAGTCTTTAAGAGTATATATCTTTTTTCCTCTCTGTATCAGGATTGTAAGTTCTGTGAAGGCAGTAATAGTGTCTCCTACTTTGGCTCCCCTCCCACCCTTAGCACCAACACAATATCTGGAAATATTGTTAATGTTTAGTAAATATTTATTGAATGAATGCTAACCATTCAATATACATTTATTGAATCTGGCCATGGTGGAGTGTTGCTTTACCTCACCTTACCTCCTCTCTCCCTGCCCCACCCCCACCCCAGGAGAGTCTTCTTCCTTCTCTTCTCCATCCCCTCCCCCATTTCCCCTTTCCAATATGATGACAGGCAAAGCACAGGGCAAGCCTCAGGAGTAGCCCGTGGGCTCGGTGCCACCTGGAATGCTTAAAACATGAATTGCGAGTCAAGTGGCCCCTCTCACAGTTAATCGATGGCAGCATATCCTGATCGCTTTCATTATTATTATTTTCTTATGCATGTGTGATCGGGAGATTTATTGTTGAGGCTACAGAGGCAAAATCAATTATTCATGTTATAAATTAGAAAATGATTTATGTCTACAGGAGACGGGGCCTCGGAGAGCCGAACCCATTACAGATAAGCTTTGCTGAAAGGACCAAGATTTATCTGTAAACTTCACAAATTGCAGCTCACCAATCCTGTTCCATTCTCTCTCCACCCCCCTCCCCCAGGCACCCATCCCTCTCCTTGGTGCTTTTCTTCTCTGTCCACTACTAACCTGCCTCTCTTTCCTCTTGCCTTTTCTCCCTCTTCCTTTTGCATCTGCTGGTTCCTAAAAATATCTCATTTCTTCCTAGTATGTCTTTGGGGGATAAAAAGGGGAGGAAGATTGACATGGTATAGAGACAATCAGTCTGAAGGATCAGAAATTTTGATTTTGGGTCCCTGCAAGTTTGCTCTTGCAGCTAGGTGGTGCAGTGGATAGCGTGCCTGCCCTAGAGTCAGGAAGACTCATTTTCCTGAGTTCAAATCTGACCTCAGACACTTACTAGCTATGTGACTCTGAGGAAGTCACTTAACCATGTTTGCCTCAGTTTCCTCATCTGTAAAATGAGCTGGAGAAGGCAATGGCAAACCACTCCAGGATTTTTGCCAAGAAAACTCCAGATGAGGTCACAGAGAGTCCGAAATGACTGAACAAGTCTGCTCTGCCACAAACTAACTGTGACTTTGAGAAGTCACTTGACCTCTTGGCTTCAGTTCCCTCATCTGTAGAATGATGATTTCTAATCTTTGAGCTCAAACATCCTATGAAATTATGATTCTTCTACTTACTAGTTATATGAATTGGGGCAAGCAACAATTTATCTGAACCTCCAGCTTCTTATCAATAAACTGGAATTAATGATATTGGCACCACCTACCTCACTGGGGTGTCACGAAGAAAGTGTTTCTAAACCTTAACATGCTAAACAAATGTGAGTTATTGTTATTAGTATATAAGGACACCTGTAAAATGGCTTGTAGCTTTAATATGGAAGATTTCCACAGGATAAGGAACTCCCCATGCTGACTTCAGATAGCAACCCAACTATATGACCTAGTAAATGGCCAGCAAACTCCAGAGGCAGGATTTGAAACCAGGCTTACTTGACTCCAAGCCCACTGTGCCACAATTCCTTTTATGTGCTTTTTGTAAAGTGTTATATAAATGGAAGTGATTATTACCATGAAAGATTCTCAGCAGACTTGTTTTTCCCTGGCAGACTTCTTTGTTGCTGTGGAAGAGAGAAAACACTAACTGGTTGGGTGATGACTGCTGCCAGTTTATGACATCTGCAATTATGAATGGAGGATAAGATAAAAGAGGCTCTTCTCTTGCACATCTGACTTCTGCTTTGGGTACCTGAAAGATGAAGCCTGGCCCAGACCATGGCACCATCACATCCCTCTTGGGTCACTCCAAATTCAGATGGCAAAATGTGAAAGATTTGCTAGTGCAGTGACTCCAACTTGCTTTTTGTTTACTTACATCTTAATGAACATGGGCTGTTTCTTAAAGAATAAACTTTGAATTTTGATTGGGGATTGAGAATATATGGGAAACCTCGTCATCATTATAATCTACTGTTCACTCTCATACCTACAAGGTGCCATTTTCTGATGACTTCAGAAGGAAGACTATATGAAACATAGAAACATAATGGCTTTTGGAAGGTATCCATTTTAAGCTTCTAGAATTGCCAGACACCTTAAATCACAACAGTTTGATGACCAGTGCTTTGCTTGTGGCTATGACAGCTGACAAGGCATGAATAAGGATAAAGAAGGATGGACTATATGTACCTATATGCAGTGGAACTGATAGAGACCCCACTAGGAGTGACCTTCACAGTGAGCATGATGCCCAATCAACCTATCAACACCTAAGCCATTTGCTCACCCAGACAGGCAGATCCGAGACGAGAATGATCAATTGGGCCTATTCCAATGTCAGGATGATATGCAGTGGTCGTGAAATGCTGATCCTGGAGAACTCAGCTCATTCCCTGACTCCTCAGGGACACCTGGACTCAGAATGTCCCCACTGCAGTAACAAGAACATATACAAGTAACTGAAATAATATCTGACTAGAGATATGAATATCAACAGAACTCTTGGAGAGAGAAGGTGGCCTGAGCTGCCTCCAGCCTCCTATCATTGACTTGCCAAATCTGAGGCAAGACAAGTGGACCTCTGTGTTTGAAAATCAACTTCTTTTTGCATTACAATCCACCACAGACTTTGAGCCTTCTCTGTACACAGTAGGTGCTTGATTTCATGGCATCACCTCCCTAATGTCATGGTCCTCTTCAAGAAAGAAGGATAAACAATAACCTCTGTGAACAGAAAAGGAGCTGACTACTGGGGACCAAAATGGAACTGCCCAGTTGGGCAACACTCCTTCCTTCCTTCCTTCTTTCCTTCCTTCCTTCCTTCCTTCCTTCCTTCCTTCCTTCCTTCCTTCCTTCCTTCCTTCCTTCCTTCCTTCCTTCCTTCCTTCCTTCTTTCTTTCTTTCTTTCTTTCTTTCTTTCTTTCTTTCTTTCTTTCTTTCTTTTTTTCTTTCTTTCTGTATAGGTTATCACACCCTTACCTGCTGGTGCTCTGCCCAAAGGAAATGTAAATTTTAATCTCGGAAACTTTTTTCCCCTTAAAAACCAGCCTTAACCCCAAATCATTCTGGTTCTCATTGATTGGCCAACAATAGGGCCCAGGCCCAACCCTACTTGGTCATTGTTTGGGCCCAGATTGGCTCAAAATGAATGTAAATAGCAATTGTTTCTGTTTTGGTCAGAAATCCTAAGGGTCTTCCCCTCCCAGATCCATTTTTTTTGACTAGGTAAAGAGGCCATTTTCTGCTTCATTCCTTATTAACCTTAATCATTGAAAGGGCAATGCCTCAGTCAAACTAAGACCTGTTAAAGACCTGAACCTCAAAAAGCCAAGGTCCCCCACTGCATCGTGGACCATCTCTAGTCATCCTAATCTATAAGTGGCCACTGGACATGGATGGCTCTGGAGGAGAAAGTGAGACTGGTGGCTTTGCACAGCCCTCCCTCACTTAAATCCAATTCACTTGCATGTCATGGCATCACCTCCCTGATGTCATGGTCCTGATGTCATGCTGGATGAAGAACAATAACAACAACAACGGGTGCTTTGATGAAAGACTTAGTTGTTCATTATAATATGTGCAACCTGATGTCACCTGGATGTGTGCAGAACTATAACTATGTATTTTGGGGCACAGGGCAAATGGTAGACTATATGTATGTTGGGGGTGGGGTGGTGGAGGTTCACCTGGGATGTAGCTATGAGGGGAGAAAACATTCTTAGGATACCATGAAGTTCCTACACTGACAAAGGAGGAGAAACCTTGCCATGGGCTGAGGCTATTGCTGGACTGATGGGGTACCCTCTATGTTTTCTACTATGGGCCAAATCCCTGATTACCCTGCCCTAATTCTATGATAGTAGAATTTTTCTAGCATTAAAAATATGTCCATGGGTTGCAATCTGTCTCCTTGAAGGGGATTTACAAGTTGATGAGATCACATATCCATTTGAACATGAATAATATTCAAAGATATCTCTCATTCTCCAAACTCCCTGACTGTATGTTGTTCCTACCTTGCTTACTCCTATCCCAGACCTGTGCTTTCAGTGATTCCTTATGAAAAGCCTCAGTTACCCTCAACCTGGTTTAGCCTGTCGGTTATACTAGGATGTGGCTGCTGCATGTGCTACAGCTTCTTGGAGCCACAGGTGAGAGTTGGGTGAAGGTGGCCACCAAAGGTGGATGAGCAGCCTTGAAAAGAGCTCAGCAAGAAAAGGTGCTAGCCCTCCCTGAACACCTCATACATTATTCTGGACCTCAGCCTTACTATGTCATTTGGACTCCAGTTACTCATTGACCTCTGTGTCATAAGGGTTTTTAACATTTCCTGGCAGCTCCCTCTGAACATTATAAACTAGCTACTATAGTGTGGTCTGAGCCCTGGAATCCCTCACTGTCATCTTAGCTCTGGAAGCTTTCACTTGATCAATTAAAACTCATATCTGTGCCTGATGTCTGTAAGACGTCCTTGTTCCTTTCACCTCAGAAGTTGGCTGGCTTCCCTGTGTCCTGGAAGCCTATTCTCTCTCTGGTAAGCTCAAGGAAACCCCCTCTTCTCAGTGTATCTCTAGACAAGGTAGAGAGGGGGATGTGCACGTCCCATGAGTCTACAGGGTAAAGTTAAAGTCAGAGCTCAGAGCATCAAGCTAAATGAATGAGGTAAGTCAGAATAGGTGGGCTGGGGTTGGTGTGCAGAGGGACAGGAGGAGAATCAGGAAGACACAGGCAGAAGCAGGGAGCAGTTGATACAGCACTTGGGAAAAGCAACTCTAGCAAAGGCAGGCAAGATGCTCTTGGTCCTGTCTGTTTGCTAGCTTGGTGTTAAGCACCCTTCTTGTGGAAGGCTAATAAGAATGAGCAGGTGATCCTTGGAAGGGGAAGGGGTCCTGCAGGTCCTTGTAGAGGGAGGCTGGCGTATTGGGAAAGAGCAAGAATTTGGCTACAGATCCTAGCTGCTATGTACTGTCCATGTGACCTTGGGCAAGCCACTGCTTTCTGGATCTTCCTCAATTTCTTCACCTATAAAACAAAGAGGTTAGAGTAGATGACTTCTCAGGTCCTTCCTCTCTCTAACGTTCTTTGATTCCTTGATTCTTTGACTGTGGCACAGAAAGAAGGCTAGGTTTCTCTGCCTCATTACAGCAAGGTCTGACAAGCAGCAATCTGTCTTTTCTAAGCTGGAATTTGATTATAGTGATACCCCAATCAGTGAAACTTCTGGGAAAGAAGGGCCTTTATAATTCAGTCAGCTGTGCTAAAAAACAAAATAAAACGACAACAACAACAACCACAACACAATCTTTGTAAGTTACAAGTGGTATTGGTGTGTATTTCATGACACAGTGGCAATTTCCCCACTAAACTTTGCGTATGTGCAGGATAAAGATATTTATGAGTCCATCTGGCTTGCCACCAAGGCTAAATCCACTTTCCATTCCTACTTCATTGTTGGCTAAAATCTCCCACCCTCTTGTTTCCTTGTCCAGCACATAGGGAGCTGAGAGGAAAGGAAGGGTAGTGGAAAGGGCATTCAATTTGACTTCAGATCTGGGTTCAAGTTATGGCTCTGATCTTTCTAATGGTAGGAATGCACCATGTCACTTGATTTCTGAACCTCAGTTTCTTCATTTATAAAATGAGGATGATAATGCCTGTTCTCCCACTTCCCTGCCCCCCCCAAGTCACAGTGGTGTTCCAGCTCTTGTAAGTAAATTTCATTTTGATAACTATATTTAGGTGGAATTGGTTTCTTTTGTAATCTGATGCATTTTATTTGATGCATTTAAAAACATTCCTCAGAGAAGGGGTTCTTAGGCTTCACTAGACTACCAAAGAGGTCCAGGACACAAAAAAGGTTAAGAACCCTTGCTCTATACAAATATGAACTGTTATTATGTACCTAGCACTGTGACCCACACACAGATGGTGCCTAGTGTTTGTGGAATTTTAACAAATTAAATCATCTAATAAGGAAAAACTCCCTTCTGAGAGAAGAGAAGGAGGTTGCAGAAACTTCTTCATCTTGGGAAACAGAAACTGTCAGTCAAAAATAGACTGTACTAGAGACTGGAACACAACCTCCTGCCCCAGATGAAAGTGTACTTCCTTGATGAACTGGCTTTGGCAACGCTTGGTTACCTTGTCCTGCCAATAAAGTCACCAGGATTGAAAAATGGAAACAATTCCCTCACTCGCCCTTGTCCTCTCAGCTGGTCTATGTGTCTGGGCTCTGTCCTTTCTGCTGCCAGATTTCTTTGTTTCCCTCACCCTAAAAAGTCTAGTGGTGGGTGGATTAATCTCCATCAAATACCCTGGGGAGCTACTTTTGATATATTAATGATGTGAGAAAGTGCAGTGTCTGAAAGTGGCAAAAGAAACAGGCAAGGTCAGGTCCAAGGAAAAAAGTCTAAAGAGAGGCATTTACTTAATGGTTTTCTTTGTTTAAAGGGCTGGAGGAAAAGAACAAAGGAGCCAACAGGACAGTCCAAAAGGAAGGAAGGACAGTTTCCATTTGGAAGATTAGAAGTAGAATCATAGATTTAAAGTTGGAAGGGACTTTGGAGTCCATGAAGTCCAACCATTTCATTTTTATAGATGAGGAAACTGAGGCCTAGTGAGGTTAGGTGACTGGTCTAGGGTCACACAGCTAAAAAATATCTAGGGCAATATCTAAATCTGAGTTTTCATAACTGAGTACAACACTCGATCCACTAAACCTTGCTGTCTCATCATAGATTTAGAGCAGGATTAGGTGTCAGAGGCCATCTTGTAAAACCCCCTCATCATGCAGAAGATGACACTCAGGCCTAGGGAGATGAAGTGATTTGCCCAAAGTCACACAGACATAAGCAATAGAGGTCAGATTCGAACCCAGGTCCTCTGACTCGAGAGCCGGATCTCTTTGTATTGTACCAAAAGGAAGGGTGAGGGTGGGCTTTGACCAAGAAAAGGAGGAAGGAGTAGTTGAGCCTTTGTAACCTCTAGTCTGGAATACCTCAAGAGTTTCTAACTAATCTCCAAGTTTCCATCTCTCCCAGGTCCAATGTATCTTACACATCACTGCCAAAATAATGTTTCTAAGGCACAGCTCAAGACTTATGTCACCCCCTTCCAGTGCTCAAAAGCCTTCAATGGTTCCTTGTTTCCTAGGAGGCACTGTGGTCCAGTGGAAAGAGTACTGGATTAGAATGAGAAAATCTGCATTTGAATCTTCACTGTGTTACTTTGTGAGACCCTAGGTAAGTCACTTGTCCTCATTTGCAAAGTGAAGTTGTTGTTCATTCATTTTTCAGTTGTGTCTGACTCTTTGTGACTCCATTTGGAGTTTTCTTGACAAAGATACTGGAATGGTTTGCCATTTCCTTCTCCAGGTCATTTTACAGATAAGGAAACTGAGGCAAACAGGGTAAAGTGACTTCCCCAAGGTCACAAGGCTAGGAAGTGTCTGAGGCCAGATTTGAACTCAGGAAAGTGAGTCTCCCTTTCTCCAGGCCAGTACTCTGTGCACTATGGCACCACATAGTGTCCTTTGGGGTTCCTTCAAGCTCAAAGTTTGTGACCTGATGCTTGGAGTATTTTTTTGTTTGTTTGTTTGTAGGCAATTGGGGTTAAGTGACTTGCCCAGGGTCACACAGCTAGTAAGTGTCAAGTGTTTGGTCTGAGGCCAGATTTGAACTCAGGTCCTCCTGACTTCAGGGCCGGTGCTCTATCCACTGTGCCACCTAGCTGCCCCTATGATGCTTGGAGTATAGGAAATACATTCCTTGCACTGACACTCAAAGATCTGGCTCCAACCTACCTTTCCAGGAGTATCTCAATGAATGAATTTATCCAGATCAAGTGAATAAACAGTAAGTAATCCATTTTTTAAAATGGCTTCAGCCAGGTGTGGTGGCATATGCCTACAATTCCTGCGGCTGGGAAAGCTGAGACTGGAGGATCCCTTTAGCTCAGGAATTGTAAGCTGCAGCAAGCTAAGCCAATGTGGTGTCTGCCCTACATTGGACATTGACATTCCTGTGGAATCGGAGGATATCAGGTTGTCTTCTAGCCTATGATGATCAGGGTGGGATTAGGCCAGTGAGTAGCTCCTGCATGTCCATCCTAGGTAAAATAGGTTGTCCCAGTGAAGAGAAAAGAAGGAAGGAAGGAAGGAAGGAAGAAAGGAAGGAAGGAAGACAAGAAAGGAAGAAAAGGAAGGAAGCAGGAATTCCTGCTCCCTGCATCTGCCTTTTGTTTCTCTCCGCTAAGCTTCTCTTTACATTGTTCTTTCTGCCCTCCCTAGCCCTTTCAACTTCTTGTCCAATTCTTGCCCAATCCAAATCAATCCAACAATCCCTTGACTAAGTGCTAATTATGTACAAGGGGCATCAGCAATCAGCGTGGCATAGTGGATAGAAAAATAGCCTTGGAGCCAAGACCTAGGTTCAAATCCCACCTCTGACACAATTGAATTGTGTGATCCTAGGCAAGCCTAACCTCTCAATGCTTTAGGCAACTTTCTCAGACTATAAGTTTCAGAGAGATTGCCAACTTACATTGGCAGGATAAGTGTCCTCTCCTAGGAGTTCCCAAAACCAATGAAATCACCCATCAGTCCCTATCCCAATCCTCTAGTGTAAGGAAGGCATGGTGCTAGACACTGGGGACATAGAAACAAAATGAAAAGTATTGAAAGCTCTGCTCAAATGCCATCTCCTCCATGAAGCCTTCCCTAGTTTCTCAGCATGAAAGTGATCACTTTCACAGACCTCAAGCTATACTACAAAGTTGTAATCTTTAAAACAGTTTGGTACTGGATAAAAAGTAGAGGAAGTAGAGTGATTGATCAAAAGAACAGATGAGGTACATAATATATAAAAGTAAATGAGCACTGTAACTTAGTATTTGATGAACCCACGGATCCCAGATATTGGGGCAAGAACTCACTATTTCACAAAAACTTCTGAGAAAATTTGAAAGTAGCCTGGCAAAAATTAGCTATGGCCCCAGCATCTCATACCATATACCAAGATAAGCTCAAAAGGGTACATGATTTAGATATAAAAGGGTGTTGTCATAAGCAAACTAGAGTAGTATGAAAGAAAATACTTGTCAGATCTATGGATGGGGGAAAGAGTCAATGACTAAACAAGAGACAGAAAGGTGCACTGGAGTTAAAATGGCTAATTTTCATTAGATAAATTTAAAAAGGTTTTGCACAAACAAAACCAATGCCGCTAAAATGAGAAGAAAGGCAGGAAATTGGGGATAAAATCTTTGCAGCAAGTTTTGATAATAAAAGTCTTATTTATAAAATGTGCAGGGAACTGAGTCAAATTTATAATAAGGCATTGCCCAACTGATAAACGGTCAAAGGATATGAATAGGTAGTTTTCAAAGGATTCTTCCTCAAAACTGTAAATATAGCCATATTAAAAAAATACTCTAAATAACTAATAATTAGAGAAATAAAAATTAAAACAATTCTGAGGCACTCCCTCACACCCATCAGATTGGCTAAGATTACAAAAAAAGAAAAAGACAAATACTGGAGAGGATGTGGGAAAACAAGTACGCTAATGCCTGCTGGTGGAGCTGTGAACTAGTCTAGCCATTTCTGGAAAACAGTTTGGAACTATGACCAAAAGCATTAGACTATGCATACCCTTTTAATATTGCTGCCAGGGCTATACCTTAAGGAGATCAAAGGAAGAAAAAAGACTCCTATGTACAAAAATATTTATAAAGGCTCTTTTTGTGGTGGCAAAGAAATGGAAACTGAGAGAATGCTCATCAATTGGGAAATTACTGAACAAGTTATGGCATATGAATGATGGAACATATTGTGCTGTAAGAAATGATGATGGGGATGGTTTCAGGAAAACCTTGGAAGATTTATATGAACTGATGCAAAATGAGTAGAACCAGGAGAACAATTTACACAATAACATCAATATTGTAAAGGTAATAAACTGCAAAAGACTTACTAACTCTGATCAACACAATAACCTACCACAGTTCCAAAGGACTCATGATGAAAAATACTAACCATTTCCAGGTAGAGAACTAATGGACTGAGAGTGCATATTGAAAGGTATTTTTTTTCTTTCCTTCCTTCTTCCTTCTTTCCTTCCTTCTTCCTCCCTTCCTCCCTCTCTCCCTCCTTTCCTTCCTTTCTCTCTTTCTTTTTTCCTTTCTCTTACCTTTTTTTGGTGGAACATGACTAATGTGGAAATTTGTTTTTGCATGACTTCATATTTGTAATAGGTTTTGTATTTCTTGCCTTCTCAATGGGTAGGGGAGGGAGATAATTTGGAATTGAAAATAAAATAAAACTAAATTTTAAAAAAAGGTGATTTCTCCTTCTTTTAAACCTTTTGTTGCATATCCATAGTCAAGAAGACTTAGGTTCCAGTTCTGTTTCAGACAGTTGCTAGCCACGTGACAAACCTTTGGCACATCATTTAAATAACTCTGCCTTAGTTTCCTCATCCTCTGAGATGGGGACAATGATAGCACCCTCATCCTAGAGCTATTGGGAAGATCAAAGGAGATAACATATATAAAGCACTTTGAAAACTTTAAGACTCTATACAAATGGTAGCAAGTCCTCATCTCTCTCCTACAAGGCTGTAAGCTCCTTGAAGTCAGGGAGAATTCTATCTTGTTCTCTGTATTTTCCCCTTGCACCCAAACTATCTCGTTGTGCCTTGTATCTGGTAGGTACTCAATAAATATGCATTAAACAAATGAGTTGAGGGATTAACGTATCCAGATGAAAAGAGGAAACTGATAAGAGCCATCTTGCAATCTGGATTCAGTACGTATTCTTGATACCTGCCGGTTTTTCTTGTAAGGAATCTGTACCTGTGTTATCTCACTGTCTGCAGAAAGCTAGCAAGCATATGGCTGGTGTGCTCACTCTTTAAGAGGAGGAGTGCAGGCATTTCGAGGGGAGGTCCATTCACAAGGCCGTAACTACAAGGGCGAGCTCTCCCTGCTAGCCTCCGGGGGTGGCAGCAGGGGCAGGAGCTAATAACCAGCCGGCTGCTTGCTGCCACACCTCCTCTTCTGACCCCACACATCTTTTCAGCTGACACCTTGGTTCTTTTCTCCGCTTCATTGCTCAAGCAACAGATCTGTGATCTGTCCTACTATCTCAGATTCCTTCCCTGTGTCCTAGCTTTCACTGCTTCACCTTTCTGAAAGAGCATTCTCTGAAATCTCCAATACCATCCAAAATGGCTATTATACCTTTTCTTTTTGCTTCCCTTCTCTGCTGCCTTCAGCACACTCGGGCAGACTCTCCCTCTCTTCTCTTGGAGGATGGGTACTGTTCTAGGTCCCTTGGGATTCTCAATAAACTCCTGAGGGACTTGGGATATCCTCATTACCCTAAGGATGGCAGACTGGGAATAGTATGGGCTAGTAAAGATCCCCTGGAACAGCTCTGCTTTGGACTTAATGAGGTCATTTGGCTCATAATTGACCCATAAAAAGCTTCCAGGGTTGCCCCTGAGCCTTCAAAGCCAGCCCCAGTGTAAGCCTAAACATTTCTGGCTTCTAATTAATCATCAGGAACCCAGGTCTTGGCATATGACCAAATGGATTACTGAGAAGGATGCTGCTTCATGTAAGTGACCCCCATTGATGTAAGCCAGGGGTAGGGAACTTGTGACCTCCAGGCCACATGTAGCCCTTTAGGTTCTTAAGTGTGGCCCTTTGATTGAATCCAAACTTCACAGAACAAATCCTTTTATTAAGGGGGTTTATTCTATAAAGTTTGGATTCAAAGAGCTGCACTTGAGGACTTAGAGGGCCACATGTGACCTTGAGGCCTTAGGTTCCACACACCTGTAAGCTCTTCCATTAGAATATAAGCATCTTGAGGGCAGACTGTTTTTACTTTATCTTTGTATGCCCAGTGCTTAGCATGAAGTTCGCTTAATATATGTTTGCTGATAGATGTAAAAATGGGCTGACAGTTTTAATGTCTGTAGGTCACTTGTTACTGCATGTGGCCTGTTGTCCATACAGTGACCAGTTCCAACACACTCTGGTTCTAGTGATGTGTCCCCATGTTGTGCCTAGCTTTCTTCTTCTTCTTCTTCTTCTTCTTCTTCTTCTTCTTCTTCTTCTTCTTCTTCTTCTTCTTCTTCTTCTTCTTCTTCTTCTTCTTCTTCTTCTTCTTCTTCTTCTTCTTCTTCTTCTTCCTTTCTTCTTCCCCATGCCCTGGTGCAAATTGACCCATAAAATGCAGTTCATGGCCAATCAGAGAGCAGCTCACCCCAGATTCAGACTCAGCAATGTTTTTTCCTTATTTCACAGTATTCTACATCCAGCCCTCTCCATCCTCCCTCCCCCACCTCAGCCAATGATAAGACCTCCCTTGGCTTCTGGCCCTGGACTATTGTCTTCCTTCCATAACCACTCCACTTCTGTTAAGTGTCCAGTCTTCCAGGCTAGAATCCCCTTTGTCTCCTCCCTTTCATTATTCTCTATATCAAATCTGTCCTATCTATTTTTCCTTTTGAAGAACAGTTCTTTGTCTTGTAACTTTCTAATGCACTTTTTTTTGGACTGGACTCATGATTTCATTGATATAGGGAATTTCCAGGTGAGGGAATCCATCTACCAAGGCAAATAAGCACTGCAGCTTAATATCTTAGAGAGTTGCCTGCTGCACTTATCATATATTATATTGTATGTTTTCATCCTTACATCCCCAGTCAGTTTCTAGCATAGTTCCTTACATGTAGTAAGGAACTTAAATCATAGAATTTGAGAGTTGAAGGGACCTCAGAGGCCATTCAATCCAGCTCACATCAAAAAAGAACCCAGGTAATGCAGTGGATAGAGCACCGGACTTGGAGTCAGGAAGATCTGAGTTAAAATTTGACCTCAGACACTTACCTGCTGTCTGACCCTGGGCAAGTCACTTAACTTCTGTTTATCTCAGTTTCCTCAACTGTAAAATGGGGGTAATAATAGCACTACCTCACAGAGTTGTTGTGAAAATCAAATAAGATATTTGTAAAAAAACAAAAAAGTACTTAGCTCATAATAGGTACTATGAAAGTGCTTATTCCCTTCCCTCTACCCCCTTCACTAGCACCTACTTGACAAATGGTTATACAGTCTTGTAACCCACCCCCTCTCTGGGCAGCCTATTTTACTCATGCATGGCTGTAATTTTTAGGAAGTTTTTCCTGAAATCAAGTTTAAATTGGCTTCTTTGCAACGTCCATCCCTTGCTCCTGGGTTGGCTATCTGGGGGATAACCCCTCCTCCACATGAGATCCCTTCAAATAGTGGAAGATAACTGTCATATCCCCTTCCCCTCCCCCCAGACTTCTTTTAAAATAAATGTTCTAATAAATGTTGAAATGAACTGATAACTTACTACTGAGTCATCCTATCTATTTTTATCCCCCTATTTAAATTGTAAACTTCTTGAGGGAAGGGACCACGTTTTTATCTAAACATTGTATCTTCCCCAGTGCCTTGCTCATTGTACATGCTTAATAAATGTTTGTTTACATAGATGAAATCTCTTTTCATTTTACCTTTGTCCTCTTCATTACTACAGCTACCACCATAGCCCGGGCCCTCATCCCCTCACTCCTGAATTACAATGGCCTCTGAGCCTATCTTCCTGCATCCAGTCTCTCCCTTATCCATCCATCCTGCATATCACTGCCAGATTAATATTCTTGAAACCCTATTTTCATCCCATCCTGTCTCTGCTTCAGAGCCTACAATGCTTTCTTATTGCCCAGTGATAAACTATCTCCCATCTCAACAATATATACATGCATTGCCAGTTACTGTGGAAACCTTTTTCTTCTAACATTCTTCACTAGATTGAATGTAAAGGTGAGCTTTAAGTATCCTGATTTCACGGGAGGCCAGGGATCAGAGGTCAGGTGAGCAAATGAAAATCAAGGGGCTTTCTAATCACAGATCATAGATTTAGAGCTGGAAGTAACCTTAGAGGCCATGCAGTCCACCCCCATCCCCATTTTACAGATGAGGTAAACAGAGGTTAAGTGACTTTCCCAAAGTCACATGGCTGTCACATGTCTGAGGCTGGATTTGAACTGAAGTCTTCCTGACTCCAGCCCAAGCACTCTCTGCATTCAATCAAATGCAGATGTCAGGGGCAGCTAGGTGGTGCAGTGGTTAGAGCACCGGCCCTGGATTCAGGAGGACCTGAGTTCAAATCTGCCCTCAGACACATAACACTTACTAGCTGTGTGACCCTGGGCAAGTCACTTAACCTCATTGCCTAGCCAAAAACAAACAAACGAACAAACAAAGGCAGATGCCAAGAGTAGGCTATTACAGGGAATCTCTCCTTAAAAAGTAGGGAAAGCATGAGAGTCCATAAAAACTGTCAGCAGCCAGGTACCTGAGCTTCAAGGGCTGAATCACCAGATAAAGCTGGGAAGGCAGAACTATCAGACTTGTAGGAATGGAGGGAGCCAGCCAGGCAGGTGGGAAAGTTCACAACAGTATAGAAAGAACACAGACATGAGGGCAGCTTATTAAGCTGACATTAGTTGCCTTTATTTTCCTCTCAGCCTGTTAAGAGCTAATCCCAAGTGAGTCTGTCTAGGAGGCTTACAGGTGAAGCTAAGTAAAAGCAGCTGGCTGGTAAACAGTGTGGGGGCTGGAAGCAGATATGGATCTTTCATAGGAATTTCCCCAATAATGAGATACAAATTACTTTCTGAAACAGACTGCCTTTCCAATCCAAGTTTATACCAGAAATTGTTTTTTAAAAGGGCCAGGATCTCTTCCATATTTAAACCAGAACTATAATGAGGTCTTTAAGCAGGAATTTAAAGTGGTTTCATGACATCTCTTCCCAGTAGTGAGTCACCAATTCAATATTTCGTAAGTATCACTCTGTCCAAGGAACTGTGGGATAGAAAAATGAAAATTCACATGAGTCTTGTCCTCAAGGTACTTACAATCTACTAAGGAGGATCCAATATGAACACAAATGATTATAAGTGAGAGTATGGTAGGAGCAAAGGAGAGATACAGGGAAAATTCCCTAGGAAAATCTGAGGAGAGAGAGACCATTACACAGCGGTGGGAACCAAGAAAGGATACTTTAGGAAGATAGCACCTGAGCTGAACCTTGAAAGAAAGAGAAGCATTTCAATAGACAGAGATAAAAAGGAAATCCATTCCAGGAACTGTTGATAGCCTGTGTGACTAGATCTAGAGCTGGAAGGTTGAAATTGGGGAATAACTGGCTGGTGCTTCAGTTTTGCTAGCGAGTAAAGCACATGAAGGGGGAGTACTATGATATAGGACTGGAAAGATAGTTTGAAGGTAGACTTTGAAGAGCTTTAAATGCCATTTTGTATTTTATGCTATAGATAATAAGGAGCTACCAAGAGGTTTTAATCAGGGGAGTAACAGGGGAAGCTTTGTGTATTAGAAGATTATTTTGATCACTCTCAGCCCATTTGGGCTAAGAGATCACATGTGGAAGACTCTTTTGGCAGCTGTGAGGAGGCTAGATTGGAAAGGGGAGGGACTGGAGTCATGGAGATCAGTTAAGAGTCTATTACCATAGCCCTAGGGAGAAGAGATGAAGGTCTGATCTGTGAGTATGAATGGAAAAAAAGGGGCAGGGGTGATGGGTAGTGTGGAGTCAGAATCAATAACACCTGGCAATTGATTGGATGTGAAGGGTGAGGTGGAGAGAAGAGTTCAAATTGTTTCAAGGTGATTGAACCTGAGTAGCTGGAAGGATGGTGGTACCCTCAAAAGAAATAGGGAAGTTGGGAAGAAAAGCAGATTTTTTTTTGGGGGGGGGAACAATTTAGGTTTGGATATGTTGCATTTGAGATACTAGCTGGACATCCAGGTGCACGACACAAAGTTGGAGATATGGAACTAGTGTACGCTGTGAACAGGGAAGAGTATATATACAGCATGAATTAAGTGAGAAGGGAAATTACAGCCCAAGTGAGAGACTGTTAAGCCATTGATTGGTTGTAATCATTCATATAAATATGTATATTTACATACTATATATATATGATTATAACTTATTACTAAAGTACTCATTTAAGGTATAATTTGCTCCCCAAGGTATAGGCACACATATATGTTTAGATTTGAGATTTCATTAGGGCAGGGTTCAAAGTAGGGTCAAGTTCAAAGAGGCTGCTAAACCACAGATAATGTTCCCTGTGGCCTGCATATTGACTTAGGAAACCACATATTAACATTATCTGTGTTCCATTGTATTTTTATTTAATTTGTTAAATATTTCCCAGTTTCATTTTAGTCTATTTCAGAAGGCCTATGGCTTACATTTTTGATATCTCTGATATAAGAAGCTCCCACTGAAGAAACTCCCTCCATCACTTCAGATCAGCAATTATTCTGCAATTTATAATTTTTGAGAATTGGTTGAGACATTG
>NW_027555736.1:73495668-73655668 GCF_003287225.1 Phascolarctos cinereus
TAAATCCATGGATAGCAGATTCATAATGGGTTATGTGAAGGATGGTGGGAATATCTTGGAGAGGGTCACATACCTCTAGTCTTTGAGAATGAGAGGCCTTTTCCTCATCTATAAAATGAGGGGATTAGACTAGATTTGGGGCTCTTAACTTTTGTGTGTCATGGACCCCTTTGGCAATCTGGTGAAGCCTGTGGACTTCTTCTCAGAAGGATGTTTTTAAATGTATAAAATAAAACACATAGAATTATAAAAGAAACCAATTATATTGAAATAGTTATCAAAATATTTTTTAAAAATCAAATTCCTAGATCCCAGATTAAGAAACCCTGGTCTAGAGAGAGGTCCTAACATATGTTTTCTTTCTCTCTTCTCTGTGATATTGTAAAAAGAAAAAATCAATAACTTTCTTACAAGTCTGAGCCCCCAATCGGGAAACCATTCTAGCAAAAGACCACCTCTGTGAATCCATTTTTCTCCTTGTTGCCTTATATTCACTCTTTGCTACATTCGAGCAAGGATAAACAATCACCAACAATTCAATGGTTAGCCACGTTTATCATATGAAAAGTATAAATTAAACAGAAAAATCAATAAGTTGTTTAGAGATATAGGTTTTTTTTTTAGGCAATTGGGGTTAAGTAAATTGCCCAGGGTCGCTCAGTTAGTAGGTATCAAGTCTGATGCCAGATTTGAAGTCAGGTCCTCCTGACTTCAGGGCCAGTGCTCTATCCACTGCACCACCTAGCTGCCCTCAGAGATATGTTTTAGCAATGAGGCACAAGCCCTTTTGGGAGACAGAGGAAGGTGAGGGAAACAACATTTGAAGAAATCACCTCTTGTGAACTTGTGGGTCTATAGCCAGAACAAAGACAGAGACTGAGTTTCAGGACCATTTTATCCATTCTGATATACCTCAGCTACAACTTGTACATCTACAGCCCCATCCTATAGTTCAGTGCTTTGCATTTCTCAGTGGGCCTGCTTCCTTCTCCAGCTTCTATTTCCCTAATCTCCTCCTCTTCTGCATTTCAGGGTAGCTCTTGCTCCTGTCCTGCTTCCATGGTTGGAGGTCACGTTCAGTTGCCCGCAATCCTTTAGCCAGGTGAGCAGGTTTATCAGTTATATCTTTCCCCTTTGTTCAAGGGTTAGAACAAATTCCCTGGTATAAGGTAGGAAGATCAAGAAAGGGCAAAATTCTACCTGAAAAACAGTAGGCATTTTTCGGCACTGTCCTGATCTAATATCCTTAGTAATGGCAAGACAACACTACAGATTACATTTCTCCCAATAAAATCTCGCCATCCTTGAGGGGAGGGCCTGCTTACTTCTTTTGGTTTCGTACCCCTAGGATCTAGCATAGTGCTCAACATAAAGTAGATGCTTCAGTTCAATTCAATATCTATTTTAATGCCTGCTCTGTGCCAGACACTCTTCTGTGTGCTGGGGTACAAAGGCAAAGATGAAATTCTCTGCCTTCAAGAAGCTTACACTCTTGAATTTTATTAAAGGAGGGTGTGGTTTAGAGGAAGATAATATAGGCATAGAATGCAGCCTATTCAGTTTAGAAATGTTTTAGAGATTTTCTCAGCTCTGGGTCTCCCTTCCCACGGTCTTCTGTCTAACCTGAGACGTCCCTTTTATTCCTAGTTATACCTTGTTTCTAATCACTAAGCCAGAGCTATTCCTTTAAGCTTCTCTGGTGCCTAAGGAAACAAAGTCCTTAATTTGATTCACCAGACCCTTCCCTTGCGTTCAGATGCTTGGTAGCTCTCCACCATGTCAAATATTGTCACATCCCTAGTATCTCTGCCAGAATTTCTCCCTTCACTTTCTATATCTTGTAGTTAACCTGGCCTCTGTCAGACTGATACTTCTTCTCTCTTGTTGGTTCTCCACTCTACTACTGTCTTGGTTCAACCTCATCTTTTAAAATTGTACAAATTCTTCCCAATGAACCCCTTTGTCTTCAATTCTTCCATATGAAATTTACAAATACCTTTATTTATATTGAATATGCAAAAGATAACTCTAAGAAAGGACTATAAATAAAAGAGGAAAACAATACATTCAGAACAAAAATGGAGTTTATCCATCACACTCTGGGCAAAGTCTTCCCTTCTTCCCTCCTTCCCCCTTGTTCTTCATTCTTTCCTTCTCTTCCTTTTACCCTTCCCACCTTCCTTCCCCTCTGTCTTTTTCATCCTTTCCCTTTTCCTCCCTCCCCTTTTCCTCCTCCCTTTCCCTTTTCCCCTTCTTCCTTCCATTTCTACCTTCCCTCTATCCTTCCCTCCTCCCCATCTTGCCTGCTTCTCTTGGGATAGCTGTGAGCTCCTTGAGAGTAGGGACTGTCTTTTACCTTTCTTTGCATTTCCATCACTCAGCACAGTGCTTGTCACTTGATAAATGTTCATTGACTGACTGGCAGGGGATAGAATGCTGGACTTGGAATCTAGAATCTTCATATCCTGCCTCTGACAATTATTAGCTGTGTGACCCTGGGCAAGTCACTTATGTTTTCTTTGTTCTCTTTGTAAACCTGGGTAGTAGTAGCATCTACCTCATGGGATTGTTGCGAGCTTTAAATAAGATCACATATGTAAAGTAATCTTGGAGTGCTTATACAAATGTGAAATATTACTCTTCTCTCTTCTCTCTTCCTCTCTCCTGTCTTCTTTCTTCCTCCTCCTTCCTCCTTTCTTTCCTTTACTCAGTACCTGAAATATGTAACACTGTACTGCACCAGCAGGGAGTACAAAGACGAATAAACTTAGAAGTTCCTCAAAGAAGAGACTACATCTAAATCTTTTGTGTCTTCCACCCCTGCCCCGTACCAGGTAACAAATGTGTGCTCTCGGGTGTTTTATTACAGTTTTGAAGAGACTGGGCAAATTGTATCATCTATTTTTATAAAACGTTTCTTTTTCTGTCTTTTTCCTGGGGGTGGGTGGAAATGGTTATTTTTCAAGGAGGTAAGGATTAGTAAGAACCAAATTCCCAAAGATTTCTTCTTTCTGACCTGAATAGAACTCTATGCACTTTAGGTCCAGGAGTCAGGTGGCACATCTGGGAGTGCCCTTTGACCTCAAGTGTCCAAGATGAAGTAGAGAATAGCCCATTTAGCACTTCATTGATCTATTGTGCTTCTGAGTAACTGATAAAAGGGGCTGGGCTTTTGCTTTCCTGGAAGAAGGAAGACCTAGACTGCCCAGGAGGTTTGGAAAATAATGGGCCTTTCTCATTTTGGACCACTGTACAATAGTGGGGCAGGATCCCGGGTCTAGAGAATCTTGAAGTACCAAGGACTAGATCTGAAGGATAAAGGTTGGACAAAATTAGCTTAATCAATCCAATCCAGTTTCAGAAACATTTATTAAGTTGCTACCGAATGTGAAGCACTTTACACAGTCCTAGGAGTACAAAGACGATGAAAAATAGTGTCTGCCCTCAGGAAGGTTACATTCTACTGGGGGTAATCAGACATTTAAATAAATAGATACGTATGTGATAATTTGAGAAGAGGAAATGCTAAGAACTCTGTAGGCATCAGAAAATGCTCACCATAGGAGAGGGCATATGAGCTCAGAGCTGAAGGAAAATAGGGATTCTCAAAGGCTAAGGTAATGAAGGGGGTCACATTCTAGGCATGGGGATTACAGCCTATGTGAATAGATATGTAATTTTTAGGGGCAGCTAGGTGGTGCAGTGGATATAGCACGGGCCCTGAAGTCAGGAGTACCTGGGTTCAAATCCCACCTCAGACCAAACACTTGATAACTTACTAGCTATGTGACCCTGGGCAAGTCACTTAACCCCAGTTGCCTAAAAAGAATTTTTTTTTAAAAAAGATATGTAGTTTTTATAGGTTGGGGTGCAGAGATTCTGCTATCGGCCTCTATGCCCTTTATCCCCTCAAGACTGACATCTATCTGTCCTACTTATATAAACTATGAACCTCTGGTTCTTACCACTCACCCTTCAGCCTTTCCAGCCTTTCCAGCCTTTCCATCTACCATGTAGCTGAATTTTCTTCTGTGAGTTAACTCCGCCAATGAGAGTGTAAGCTCTTTGAGAGCAGAGATAGTCTGTCTGGCTTTTTTCTGTTTTTATATTCAGAACTTAGCGGAGGGCTTGACCCACAATAAGTACATAATAAATGCTTTTTTAAAAAATCAATCCCGTATTCATTTCTGATTACCTTAACTGTACTGAATTAATTCTGAATTTATGTATTCTTTCCCCTTGTAAACAGGGAAAGTCCCTGTCGTCTGTCAAATAGTAGAAAGAACTCTAGATTAGAAGCCAAAGGAATTGGTTTTGAATGCTGATCCTGCCATATGCTATATGACCTTGGGTAGGTCACTTCCATCTCCGATCCTCCATAAAGTAAGGAGGTTGAACTAGCAGATTTTAAAGATCCTTTCCAACTCTAGTAAATAGATCAATAAATAATTGAAAATTTAAAATTCTACAATTCTCCACTATTTGTAAGACACATCTTCGGTTTTCTGCAGGTGCTTCCCTTCCAGTCTCCAGGCTGTGTTCTTTTCCTTCCATTCTGCACGTAGCTAACTTATACTTTCCAGTGAATAAAACATTAAAAACGTCTGTGTTTCTGGTGTCCTCTTTTATCAGCTTTCCCTCATCATCTATTAGGAAGAAACATTTCCTCTTATCTTTTTCATGTTTCTAGTGTATTTTAAAGAATGTTTTTCTATTTCCTTTTATGTGTTTTACTGGTTGCATCTCATTTCTTTCTTTGATTTTTCTCTTCCTACTCCTATATACATTTTGGTTCTTCCTCTGTGGGTTTTTTTTAATGGGAAATCCAGCCTAAATTCCCGCCTCTGGCTTTCTGGTTGGTAGATTGGCTCCTTATGCAGTTCTGTGCTTAGCCAATGGGATTTCCTGGTCACTTATTACCCTCTTCATTTTATGGGCTTTTTTTAATCCTCTTAATAATGATCTAGATTCATTGGCCTTCTGGGATCAGGATATCTAAAACCAGGGCCAGTACTAGAATTTTGCTACCAGGTATAAAATGAATCATTACACTGCTTGTCTTCTTATCTCCCAGTTGGTCACAGCTTCTCTACTTTCAGGGCAATGGGGAAGAGCAGAGAGGCTCTGCTATCAGGATGAGGGGTGCTTAATGCCATAGTTTTTTAAAAAAAAGCACTAGACTTAGTATCAGAAGACCTGAGTTCAAATCCTGCCTCTGTGACTTACTAATTCTATAACATTGGGCAAGTCACTTCATCTCCCCAGGACTCAGTTTCCTCATCTGTAAAAAGAAAGAAGAGATGGTATCTAAATTTCTTTTTAGTTCTAACCCCCATGATTCCTAAAGGCTATATCTCCTATGTGTAAATAAATGAAATGTAATGTCCAAGATGGTTGAATTCTGAGCTCAGAGCATTCGAAGGACCTGATCCTCATTTGGTCAGCAATAAGCATTTATTAAGCACTTACTACATGCCAGTTACTTTGCTACATGCTGGGGATACAAAGATATGCTGAGTCACTCCAAAGGCAAAAGAAGGCAAAGAAAGGCAAACCCCCCCAAAAAAACAGCCCAATCAATGTACCCAGAGAGCTCACATTTTAATAGGAGAGACAATATGTGAGCGATATATGTACGAGATACATATGATGTAAGTGGGAGGCAATCGCAGAGTGAAGGAATTAGCTGTGGAAGATCACATTCCAGCTGCCCAGCTTTTGTGAGCCTAATATCACACATGATATCACAGCCACTTAAGGGGGTATCTTTTGCCCAGTGCTACATGTGCTTGTCTTTTGTTTACATCTTATTTCTACTCCCTTCAGAAAACAATTGGAGGCAGTCCTCAGTGACTAGCAGCCGACATGTCAATATCATTAATATCATGAGATCCAGGGACCTTACAGATGATCTAGCCCGACCTTTTTTTTTTTTATTAACAAAGGAGGAAGCTGAGGCCTAGAAAAGTGTGGTGACCTACCCAAGGTCATACAGGATGTAAGTAGGAGAATCAGGCTTTTATCTGATTCCAAATCCAGGCATAAGGACTGGTTGAAGGTAGGAAACAGGAATTTCTCCCTCCAGAATTTACAGAATAGCTCTGGGTTAGAAGGGGAGGATTATGGCAATTACCTCCTAAAGTAATTTCTAATTCTACTAGATCCTTCTCTTACCTGAATATACTGCTTTCCCATCAGATTTTCCTATTAAATTGCATTGAGTTGAACAAAATTCAACCCAACACACATTTATCAAGCACAAACTATGTGTAAAACTCTTATGCTGGGCGCTGACCATATAGCTAGCATTTATATGGCACTTTACAAATGTTATTTCATTTTATTCTTACAACAACTCTGAGAGGTGGGTACCATTATTATCCCTATTTTACAGATGAGGAAACTGAGGCTGAGAGATGATAACTGGCTTACCTGTTATCACACAGATAGGAAGTGTCTGAGGCTGGATTTGAACTTAGGTCTTCTGGACTCCAGGCCTAGTAGTGCTTGCTGGTAGTAGATCCTTTCTTCAGTTCTTCAGTAGATCCACTGGGACTTGACTGAAGTGGATATTCTTTGCAATGATGCCACCCATCACTCGGCAAGATGAAATCAATTCTGGTACTCACACTTCCTCAGCACTCCCTGCTCCAAGGGTCTTTCCCTTCCTCTGCTTGGAGAGGGTGTGTGTGTGCATTGGACACTTGGGAGCTCCTCCCTAATCCTGTAGTATTTAAGGAGAGCATCCAGGGAATTCTCTTGATTATTTCCTGGACTTCCTAACTGATCACTCTACAATATGAAACCAACTTTGAAACTCACACTTCCTCAGACCATTTCCCATCATGCCCCTTCCCCAGTAACTTCCATCCCCTCCCCCCTTTTCAGCATCTTCTTGTGTTTCCCTCATTAGACTGTGAGCTCCTTGAGGGCAGGAACTGTCTTGTGATTTTCTTTTCATCCCCAGCACTTAGTACAGTACCTGTCACATAGTAGGCACTTAACAAATATTTATTAACTCTGACTCACAGCCCATCCAAACCTTCTCATCCTTTGACTCTTGTCCATATCCTCTCATAAATCCTACATAAGAGTAAGGGAATATGGACTGGCAGCCCAGCACCATGGATAGAATCAGAGTCTGATTCTACAGTTAGAGATCCTGCGTTCAGATCCTACTCTTGTATATAACTACCTGTCTGACCTTGAGCGAATCACTTAATTACCCTAGACCTTGGTTTCTTCATCTGCTAAATGAGGGGGCTGAACTAGATGGTCTCTCAGCTTCTTTCCAATTATAGGTCCTCTGAACCTGACATCCTGGGGGGCCTCTTTCTAGGTCTTTTCAAAGCAAATAGTCTGTCTATTAGCCTTCATTCTCACCCCATTTTCTTTATCCATCATATAGTATTAGAATATTTTTTTTAATGCAACTTAAGTATAAGTCATTGTTGGCCATTTTTGAGAAACCCATGTCTGTGATCTCATTTGTATAAGAAACGCCCTCTAACCACACAGCTCACCACTTTCATTGCACCTGGAAGATTAAGTGCCTCACCTACAGTCTAACGGACAGTATGTATTGGAAGTGGGACTTGAATTCAGGTCTTCCTGACTCTGAGGTCTGTTGAAACCCATGAGATCACAGCTGCCTCTGTTAATAATACCCTGCTGTCTACTTATAAGTTTCTCCATTGCCTCTGGGAGGGGGGGATCTGTAGTTTTGGTTCTTCAGAGATTCTGGTATTTCATGATTTGTAAGCATATGACATCATGGGAAGAATTGTTTTTTGGGGGGGTAGTCTGGACCTGTAACCTCCTGAATATATTGATGATATGCGAACTCCTACTATGGATTCATGCAGGCAACTCATCTCAAACTTGTAGTTGGAAAGAGTTGCCTATGGGCACTGGAAGGTTATGACTAGCCTGTGGTCACTCAGCTAATTAATATGTATCAGAGGCAGGGCTTATATACCCAAGTCTTCCTGACTCCAGGGCTAGCTGGGACCCTCTATCCACTGCATCATTTTGTCTCTCCACAGGGGAAAAAACACACCAAAAACCTAATATTAAAAAGATGGGATCTAATGATGGTCCTGGAGAATAGATAATGAATTATCTTTCTCCTTATGGAAGAAAATTAGAGAGCTACTAGCACAGAATGTTGTATACATTTTCAGATATAAGCACTATGTCAAGTGGTTTTTGCCTGTTTTTTTTTCTGTTACAAAGAAGGGTCCAATTTAGAATGGAGAGAGACAGGGGCTTCTCCCTTACCCCTGAAATGCCTGTGATGTAATAACAAAATATTTAAATTTTAAAATGAATAACATTTTTAAATGAAAAAAAAGGGGAGGTTTAGGTTCAAAGAGCTTGGGGTTATTGAAAGCATTGCACAATTTCCTCAAAATAGAAATGAGCTTTCCAAGTAAACTGAAGTCAACATTCTAAAAGTGAATTTCTAAAAATTAATTTTTCTTTTGTTTCTTCTTTCATTCATTCTTCCTTAATCTACAAAATATTAACCCCATTTCATAAATGCCATATTTCACAAGGTCACAATTTTGAAGGTTGCCTTCTACCTAATAAGCTGCAACTAGCTCCTTCCTCCTAGATCTGTGACCATCACATCAGAGCACACTCACTTGGTTGAACTTCTGCCTTCCGAACCAAGAAATTGCCACTGATGTAGTCTGAGCTTGCTGAGTTGTATGTGACCATAGACTTTGGCCCTTTAGATTTATGTATGTAAATCTTGTTTCTCCAGCTAGACTGTAAACTTTTGGAGGCAGGAACCATCTATACCTAAACCTGTACCAGGAATGTTTGTACCTGACACAGCCTTGAGCACAGTGCTGAGAACAAATAACGAATGCTGTCAAGTTCTCACAACTTAGGCTCTAAGAATATTAGAACACAAAGGACTTTGACAACCATGTAGTCCAATCGCTCTCATCTTATAGATGAGAAAAGTGACTGGCCCAATGTCATAGAGCTAGTTACATGGCTAGTATTGATTGACCGAGATTCCTTGCTTTGTTGGTTTTCCAAATGGTTCTGTGATTCTGTGTTATAAGCCCACAGATCAATGAAGGTAACTGCTTCACGCAGTAGGAGGCTTGGTAGGCTCCACTCATGACTTTGATAGCACATCAGAGCCAGGTGGCCATAGGGAATGCAAGGAGCCACAATAAAAAGAAGAAAGCCTTGGGGTTGCTCTCTTAATCTAGTAATGACCCCTTGGTCCTGAATCTCTGTTATAACAACTAGTTTTCTCACTCAAATTAGCTCCTTAGATATTGATCCTCTGCCGCAGTAAATCTGGTGCCAAGTGGTCTGTCTTTTTGGTAAATGCTTCCTTTCCTCCCAACTGACCCTCCACCTCCCTAGGGCCCCATATAGGAATTACCTTCCCCCCATCCAGTTTGTTTAGCATTGGCATATGTTGAACCTGCCTTGGGTGGGATGTGGCAAAGCCTACCATCACCATTAAGTCCTGTGCCTTGGCAATTTTAGAGAGCTTTTCCAAAAAGTCCATCTGACCTCCTTTTCTTAGTAATGATCATAAAATTTGCTTCCCTCTTTTTCTGCCGTTCAACTTAACCCAAATGACTTCTTATATAGTGCTGCCTTTCTCAAGTTCAAGGCCAGGTCCCCTCCCTTTCCCATTCAGTTTCTCCTTCCCCAACAGAATTATTTCCTTCTGCTCCTATAGGTTAGCCTAGCTAGAGAGAGCTATTTCACTATGTCTCAGTTGTGCAAATCAAACCACAAGCTCAGCCATAGTCTTCTAATGGAAAAAATGCTTTGGCAGAATGCAGCAGGGAGACCAGGAACCTTGCTGTCAGCAGAAAGACACCCATCTCCTCCCTCCCCAATCCTTTGCCCCGAATAGAAGATACACATTCCCTTTCTGAGGCATTAAGTCTTCTCCATACTCCTATTTATGGCCACTGCAGAATCAGCCCTGATTCTTACACATGTGTACATACGAGCTGCCCTGCCAGTTTGACCCTGGAAAGGACATTTTGTTGGCCACGATGCAAGCCTGGAAGTCTCAAACCAATGGAAAGCCAAATAACTCTTACATTGTCTGACTCCCCTGCCATCCCCACTGTTCCTTCCCTTCCAGTGTTATGTGGGGATCCAGTTGGGAACAAACATTTCTCTATCCCAGTGAGAAGCAGAAGGCCCTCTTCCCCTGGACCTGTTACCCATAGACATACTGCCTGACCTGCCACTCCTTTGTGTCAGAGGCTATCTGTGAGCATTAGAGAGCCGTATTGCAGAGGAGAAGAGAGGCATTTCCCTGCTCACATGTCTATGTCTTATAGCTAATGGGAGGGGATGGATAGGGAGGGCAGTCTTTCCTCTGAGACCTGTTGGAGGGGGCCACGTGCTCTCTCCACTCACCCAAGGGCCAGTACTGCTTCACGTGACTTTTGATCCAGGGTTGACATTAGTCCTCAGGGGAAAACACAATGGGCGGCTGACTCTCTCTCCTTATCCTTGTCTGATCATCTGTAACTGCGCCAGATGGAGTGCAAGGGAGGGCTGTGTGTGAAAGGTGGCAGAGGGAATGAAAAGAGAAGCTGAGAGAAAGGAGCTGTCTCAGGGCTTTGGGTACTGACTGCTTCTGAACTGTGAATAGGGGAGACAAGGTTTTCTTTGGTGTCTTTTACATTGCAGGCCTGGCTCTCTGTTCATTTCTTCATGAAGGACTCAAGGGACATGAGTTTTTTTGACCATCCTCTAACAGTTTCTGTGGAAAGCATTGGAGACTGGGTTTTAAAAAGGAAGGACCAGGATACTAGAAAGTTAACCCTGATTCTTAGGGACAGCTCCAAGAATTTTAACTCTGTGTATGCGTGTTTGTGAGGGGTGGAGAAGGGGGTAGCTAAGAGAGAGATTAGAGTTGGGGGAGAGAGACAGACAGGCAGGCAGACACAGAGACAGAGAGACAGAGGCAGAGAGATAAAGACAAAAAGAGAGACAGAGAAAGACAGAGACAGAAAGAAAGGCTGAGAAAGAAAGACAGAAAGACAGAGACAGAAAGAGACAGAAACAGAGAAGAGCTCTGGGTCTCCTCACCATGGGCCGACAGAATAGGTTTGGTCTGCCACTGAAGGCTTAGGGTTTGGAGTGGACCCTAAAGAACCTGACTCAGGACAGAGTGATCCATTAGCCACAAGAAAAGATTAAGTTTTCCATAGAGTAAAAGTGGACCAGAACACTCCTTCTTGAGAAAAGGCCATCTGCGAATGAGTTTCTCCTTGGTTAAGCATGGCCTCATCTGGATAAGGGGTAGGAAAACATCTATTTCATGCCCTTTCATTTTGAAGACAGACAGGAGTGATTCTTCTTTCTTTCGATGGTTCTCCATATGGCAACTATTTGAGAGTTTCAAAGGGAAGAGATCCTCTTCCCCACCAGGCATTAGCAAGGGAGGCAGCAGAGACCTTAGAACACATAACATTCACCTCTGAACAACCTTGAGATTTCTTAATAACCTGAGTTGTTGAAATCTGTCCCCAGCCCACAGGTTCATGGACATAGCTTCCTGATGTTTGGTCACTTTTTTTTTTCCATTTTGGTGTTAGAGAAGTATCTCCTTCAGCAAAAGGTCCAGACCAAGGACAGTGTAGTCTGACCACTCATTTGACACATAGCATATGCTGTCTGCCTTGTACGATTATTTATCTTTATGTGTGTACATTATTCCAGTGATGTTATAGGGCTATGAATCATGGAACACCACAATCTCCAAAGAATTGAAATTGAGGATCACTCAAAGGGCAAAGGAGAGGCATGTGGCAGAAATGAGCAGCACATTACAAACCAGGAGTTTGTAGAAGAGGACAACTGGGACCTTAAGTTCATGTCCTATGCAGATCATTTGAAGGAAGTGGGCATATTTAGCCTGGAGGGTAAGGGATTGAAGGGGAATGTGAGAGCTGTATTCAAATATTTGAAGGGCTAGTATGCAGAAGAGGGATTGTACTTGTTTGGGTTGACCAGAGAGGGCAGGAGCAATGGTGTAATTGTCAACAGGCAAATTTAGGTTTAATATCAATAAAAAATTCCAAATAGTTCTGCTAGTCAAAAATAGATTCCCTCCCTTCTTAGAGGCCTTCAGAATGGTCACTTGTCAAATATATTAGAGTAGAGATTCCATTCGGGTATGGGCTAGACTCCATGGCTACCAAAATCACTCTCAAATTCTACAATTCTGTAATTCATGCTGGAGACCTGGTCTAAAGGATATCATTAGGGAATGTAGGACTAGGAAAAGGAAAAGAAGATGAGCTGTTCATGTAGCAAAATGGAGGGATAGCTAATGGATGGTCCACATGCTCCTCTAGTAACTATGCAATGTCAGGAGAATATAAAGAAAACTGCTGACATGTTGGATGGACCCACTATTGGGAGGATGTGGATAAGAGTCACTTAAGATGGGTGGACATGAAGGAGTTCTGACCTTCATTGATGGAGGTACTATCCATATTGATGACATCAAATCAGAGTACTGAAGTTTGCATAGATCCTGTCCCTCCAGTGAGCCTTCCAAGGACTGGGGCCTTGCCTAATTCATATATCTTCAGTGTCTAGAATGGTGTCCTAAACTCCATAAGAACTCTAGAATTGTTTGTTAAGGAGGAGGATGAGGAATTTAAAGCAGAGAAGCAAAAGGTAGGGTGGTGTAATGGAAAGACAAGAATTTAGAGTTGAGAGCCCTCATTTCAAATCCTGGCCACCAATAGTTTTTTTTGCTTGTTTTTTGGTGAGGTAATTGGGGTTAGATGACTTGCCTATGATCACACAGCTAGTGAGTGTCAAATGTCTGAGGCTGGATTTGAACTGAGGTCCTTCTGACTCCAGGGCTGGTATGCTATCCACATCATCACCTAGCTGCCCAAGGATGCCAATAGTTGCTAGCTATGTGAACCTTATTTTTGGTGATTTGTTGTATATGCTTGGTTCTCAATTTCAACACTTCAATTTCCTTAAGATGCTAACTTCTACATTAACTCTCTGTCCATTCAACATTGGCAGGTTTTTATGATATTTAAGATTACTTGAGAATACCCTGTAGCAGAACACAGTTGAAAGTGCCCATATGCTTGCACAAATTTTGCATAACACATGTATTTTTAAATGGATCCTTAAGTGATTTAGCATCTCTGAACCTCAGTTTCTTCATGTGTAAAATAGACATAATAATTTTGTACTACCTACTGCTCAAGGTTATGAGATGAGCATTTTGTTGTCCTTAAAGCACTATCTAGGGGCCAGCTAGGTGGCGCAGTGGATAGAGCACTGACTCTGGAGTCAGGAGGAACTGAGTTCAAGTCCAGCCTCAGACACAAAACACTTACTAGCTGTGTAACTCCAAGTCATTTAACCCCAATTGCCTCAGAAAAAAGCACTACCTAGACATAAATTATTGTCATTATTAAAAGTCAGTCACTCACAGTTATCCATAAGAATCACCATCATCTGGCTCCTTGAATGGACTTAGGAGCCTGTATTCTAAGGCCTGCCATTGACTAGTTACCTCCCTTTGTGGAACTCTGTCCTTAAAATGATTGCTTATTCCCAAAGGATTATAAAGGAGATCACCAGCCACCTGTATTCAAAAGGCACATGTCATTGTTCACATCATAATACCATGTTTTCTCAACTCTGAAATTGATTGACTTACACTAAAGTCTGTTGTAAGGTTTTGCTTATCCTTTCCTCAGGAAATCCAGAAACACATGACTAGTTAGTGGAAAATTTATTTTCAAAGACCCTTTCTTGGCCTCATGGTTTTGGCTGGGAACTCCGATGTTGCCTTTGTTTGAGCTGGAGATTTTGGAATCATATCTTCACCCTTCTTTGATTCTATAATTGCTTACAGATGGGTAACTAAATGCCCATGATCCTTATGTGACATCAGGGCCTGGCAGTAAGCTATTAAAGAAATATTGGCTCTACTCCCTCCTGCCCTCATAACCAGCATTGTAGAGAACAGAGAGGAACTCACCAGCAGAAGCGAGACTACCTGGGGCAGGTGCTGGTGAACAGAGACCCAAGGAGAGGTTAAAGGGATTTAGGGTGGTGAAATGCACCATTAAGATTGATTTCCTCACAAAGTGCCATTTTCGTAAGTGCTGTCTTTGGGTGGTTAAGTGAATAATCTTTATTTTCAGGAACTTTTCTAAGGAGATTGGAATTGTACCATTAAATGCTGCAGTTTCACTTATTGAAAACTATGTTGGTCCCTGGTGGCCCAATGTTTAGATCTCTGCCAAGATAATTGCCAACCTCAGGATAACCAAACCAAAGATTCAGGCAGCCATTCTAAGATATAGAGCAAAGGCTTCTCCCAAAGGAAGGACTGGAATTTCGTAAGACTAAACCCACACTGTAAGAGTCAAATGCTGATGCTTCCTACCCCCAGCCATTCTTCCTTCTGTCTGAATCCACAACATGAGAACAGAGAGTCATCTTGGCATTGATTCCTCACACCTCAATCTCCATGTTTCTTTGATGAGGAGGTGAGAAATGGTGGTCGTCTTCTCTGCTATCTGACTAGGACCAGAACCCATTTTGGTGACAAAGGAATGTTTATGTATGTGTCTTAACCTGGATTAGAATAGCTTCTCTGACAACTCTCTGCCATCCTTCTCATTATTAGAGTTAGGATTTACTAGAGCCAATGGATCAAGAAAAGACAGGAGCTGTCCAAGTCCTGAAGGGAACCCAGGCCCTGACTGATAGAGGCTAGGTGACAAAGGAGAGTGTGTACAACTTTACCTGGCTTAGAGAATCTTCTCTGTCCACCATCTGCCATCTTCTTCCTCTTTACTAAAATTAGAATTTGTTACACCCATGGGATCAAGGAACGAGGACAGGCAATTAGGAAGTCTAAGCAAGACAACTTTCGATTATGTTGGTCCTGTGTTGTTTTTAATCCCAAGAAGCACCTAAGGCTCAAGGAAATTTGGTTTCTCCATGTTTTTTAGTTCTTTAACTTCTTAAGCTAGGACATCTGCCATTATGTGATTCTTACTACCCTTCCACACAGGAAGATGGGCTCTTGATAGACAGATGTGAGGAGCAGATTTCACTCTGATAAATGAAAGGAAAGTGACTCTAGTTCTTAGGTTAGAGGAGCTTTGGTGTCAGGTGTCACAAGACAGTTTGGAAAGTCACCGAATGTCTCCTGATTGGAAGATTTGAATGGATTAATCAGCTGGATTCACTCAGAGCTAATAAATCTTTAAACATGTTTGAAGGAGAAAACACAGGCAGGGGCCGTATCCTGGGACCAGCCACAGCTAGCATAGAGGAGCCAGCCACAATTACTGAGTGGCCCAACTGAGATGCTGTTGAGCCAGTGCTATATTCCTCCCTCCTTCTTCCCAACAATCCCCACTGTGTGACTCCACCCATTGACACAGAGTGGGCAGACGGACATAAGCAACTTTACCTGCTCCCAGATTTTAAAGTAGAAGTATATTAAAGAAGACTTAGCCAGGTAGAATTGTGGAGTGAGTAAAGTTTGTCTGTAGCACTCCTTATCACTCTCCTAATGGGCTCTCCCCTACTTCTCATGACCTCCAAGTCTTCCTCACCTTGTCACCCAGGGCTCCCCAACAAACTGCTCCCCTAGCCATGTCCCATAAAGCACCAGCTTCTACCCAAGGCCTTCCTCTTTGTCTGCTCCTTTGAAATGTTATCTCCCTTGACTCATGGCATGGTTTTGTATGAGATGAGCTGCCTAATATTTATCAATAAATCTGGTAAAGGTGCTAATTGTGTGGGTTTTAACAGGGACCTCCAAGAGACACAACTGATGTTTTAGAAGTAAATAATGATAAGAATTGTATATCAGGCCAGTGGTAGATTTTGGGAAAGGCAGGTTAATGGCATCTTTGAAATCCTAGCACATAAGTAATTACTGCTTTGTCTAGATATCATTGCATCCCTGAAAATTATAACAATTATCATTATTATCTCATTTTTTAATGGTTTCCAACAGAGTTCAGATAGAAACAGTCTAAGGACTGTCACTATCCTGCTATTATTCTTTTCTAGTTAATGATTCGTGGAATGTTGTGCAGGTGAATAAAATGAATATTTTTATAAGGAAATAAAAGTATTGAGATGTGAGGTCATTTTCTGCAGGTTCACCAAGCACATATTTGGGACAACTCCAGTTGGCAGGATGATGCTATAATTATCCTGCTCCCACATGGTTTTGATTTCTTCTGTTATTATTATAATAACAATTTTAGCAACAATGTTTATAACACCTTAGTGCTTTATAATTTACAAAATGCTTCTACATCTTTCATCTGATTACAGCAACCCCCATTTTATAGATGGGGAAACTGAACTCAGATGGGTTATCCATGGATTGTCCAATTATTCTCTGATGCAGTTAATAAGTATTGGACTCGAACTTGGATCTCCTGACTATGCTTAAACCTTATTACTTTAATTAAGCATTTAAAATAAATCACAGTTGACTGTTCAATAAAGACTAACTTTTCCTCCATTATAGGGGATATAGGATCATAGATTTAAAATGAAGGGAACTTAGAGGTGGTGTAGTTGATAGAGCTCCAGGCCTAGAGTCAAGAAGACCTGAGTTTAAATCCAGCCTCAGACACTTACTATCTGTGTGACCCTGGGCAAGTCACTTGACCTTGTTTGCCTCTCAGTTCCTCATCTATAAAATGGGCTGGAGAAGGAAATGGCAAGCCACTCCAGTATCTCTGCCAAGAAACCCCTAAATGAGTCACGAAGGGCCAGGCACAACTGAAATCACTCAGCAAGAACAAATCCATGCTTTTCACTTTCTAGATGAGGAAACTCAGGCCCAGAGACTTGGATTTGCCCAAGAGCACAAAGGTAACAGATGGTAGAGACAAAATTCAAATGCACATTCTTTGATTTCAAATCCTTAATTTAATTGTAATCTTCCCAAGAAGGGAAAGTTATATGATCCACAGTAGTAGATTTAGGCTAATGGTTTCAAGCAAAGCAATTTCCTCATCTGTAAAATAGGGGCTAGACTACATTTACAGGTTGATGAGGTCTGGGCATAATGTTTATTCTAACCCAAAAAAACCCTACCTTACCTTAAAAAATAAGTTCTTTTAAAATTTTAATGCAGTTCTTTGTGGTTCAGAAATACAAACTCCCTCTTTTCTCCATCCACCTCCACTACCTCTTTAAGATATCCAACAACATTTCACAGTACATAAGGGATAATCACTGCTTTTGAATATGGCCCTGAATGGTGTTAGACGCAGCATTGCACTTCAGCAAATTCCATAGGTTAACTGTTCTACTGCTGCTTAGCCTATCATATCCTTTGCCATGACTGCCACCCTTTTGGCAGGGTCCTGCCAAGAAATGACTCAGTAATTTTAAGAATTCTGAGCAGCTGACAAAGTTAAGAGATGTCTACCTATCAGCTAAAGATGGTTCACTTAGCCTGGAAAATAATGAGGACCCAATAGAGCCCAATGACCTAAGTACACTACTGGAGAGGCAGCTTGGTATAGTGGATAACATGCAGCATTTGGAATTAGGAAGACTTGGGTTAAAGTACTTCCTCTGAAGCTAGCTGTGTGATCATGAGCAAGCCCTGAGTTCCTTCATCTGTACAATGGTGATGATAATGCCTGAAGTCTCTACTTCACAGGATTGTTTCTCAAATGAGAAAATACGTGAACAGCACTTTATCAACTTGTACTATATAAATGTCAGTTATTATTATCCTTCCTCTCTGCCTACCCCCTTCTTCTGGTGAATCCATTCCTTCCTCCCACAATTATAGCACTGTCTTTAGATAATAACGAGACTGAGTGTACCACAAGGTGACCATGAATGACATTTCTAATCCGGGACTCATCATTGTGAGTGACCCTCAGCACAGTAGCTAGGGCTTCAGCGACTAATGTGGTAGGGGATGTTTGTCTAGGTGGTGGAGGGGAGGGCCATGATAAAAATCAGCCACACAGGTTACATAAGGTTCAACTTTGGCTCATTGATTTTGATTTTCTTACAGTTTTTGATGCTGAGTAAGTTATTTTGGGCTGTTCTGTCAGCATTGGCTCTAATCAATGGGATCAGGATCGCTTTTTGGCCCATTTGTTTTCAATAGCCTGCTATTGGCGGCCCCCCACGTTGGCTTTCTCCAACAGCAGCTGGTTCCCCCGGCTCCCTGTAGGTCTATGGCAAAGAACACTAACTAAGCCACTGTCACAACTTCAGTCTTTTAATCGCTCCCTCTAAAGAATAAGGTCCTAGGCTTTCCCTTCTGAGGAGATTACTGTCACTCCCGCAGAAACCATAAACAGCTTGGCTTGTCACTTGAAGCTTTCCCCTTCCTCTCTGCATCTTCCTTCATTGTGGAGAATAGGGTTTTTGGGTTGAGAATGATCTTCCCTTATCTTGGGCCATTCTCAGGACTTGGACAACTTTTGTAGCTGCAGAGGAGAGCAAACTTCATGGAGTCTTAGACAGAAGACAAACCAGAAAGGCTATAAATTGCCTGCTGCTATTCCTGCCTCCTCGGGAGAAGTCTCAGTTTGAAGTCCATCCTGGAGTTAACATTAGAGTTAATAGTGAAGGACCTTGGACCAAACCAGATAGCTGGAGCATCTGGCCCTGATTGAATCCAGACTGTGGAAAGAATTTTTTTTCAAGGCTAGAAAAGGGCTCAGAAGTGTTGGTATGTGTATATGTGGAAGGTGATACCATTTACCTGGTCATTTGCTCCTTATTTTCTTGGCAGTGATATACCCAAACCAGGGTGAAGCCTCCTTGCTCTTGCTTCTGCTCCATTCAGGCCTTTGCTTTGCCCAGATCCCCTCTCCCATCCCAAGATTGGCCTCAAATCACTTTTCTTCAGGAACTTAGTTCCACAAAAGCCCCATCTCTGGTCCAGGATCCAGTGAAGTAACCCAAGGAACTTCTCTCTGAGCCCTCCTCTCCCACTGGGCTTGTCACCAAAATGTAGTCTAGCATTTTTTCCACCCCACAGACAGCTAAAATCTCCCACTCACACAGGGAACAGGCTGGGGATTGGGAAACAATGTAGTAGAATGGAAAGAATAATGGGCCTGGTCATGGTTCCACCTAGTACCACTACAGACCTATATTCAAATTCTGCCATGGCTATTTACTTGGGGTATGACTATGGGCAACTTGTCTGACCTTGGCTTCTTCATCTTTTTTTTGTAAGGCAATTGGGGTTAAGTGACTTGCCCAGAGTCATACAGCTAGTGACTGTTATGTGTCTGAGGCCAGATTTGAATTCAAGTCCTCCTGACTCCAGGGCCAGTGCTCTACCCCACTGTGCTACCTAGCTGCCCCTTGGCTTCTTCATCTTTTATGAAATCAGCATCATTATCATCCTCACCATCGTCATCAACACGATGCTCACAGAAGGGTGAGAGGAAGTGTTTAAAACTATAAAGGGCTTTATAGACATGAAAACTGGTGGATTTGGATGGAATCAGAGAACACGAGCTCTAATATTTGTTCTGTTCTTTTATTCTACGTGTGACTTTGTGCAAGGTATCTGTCCTCTCTAGGCCCTGAGTTCCTCATCCATAAAAATGGAGGCTCACAATGTTCCTTCCAGCTTTAAATTTAGGGTTCTGTGGACCTCATAACCCCAGCCCTTCTTTGGCTTCTCTGATCTTTGAGAGGCTAGGCCTCACAGCCACTGTTACCCTTTTCCCCTCCCCAACTCTACCACTAAAACCTATTTCCATTCATCTGCCCAGTGCCTACTTCTTCTTCTCTGAGAATGCTCATTCACAGTGATTTCTATGGTAAAGATAATCCTTCAAAGGCCATTGATATCTCAGTTCTGACACTGGAGCTCTCTTTAGAGATGTACTTAAGTCACAGGATTTTGAGCTAGAAGGGGGCTTAGTCTGAGTTCACCTTAATCCAACCTCCTCATTTTTACAGATGAGTAAACTGAGGTCCAAATAGTTGAAATGACTTGAATAAGGTCAGATGAGTGATAAGTAGCAAAGGAGGAATTTGAACTCAGCTCTTCTAACTCCAAACCCAGGGCTTTTACTTATTACAGTATAATAACTAGACCATAGCCCACATCACGTTTGAATTTGTTTATTTGAATAGTGGTCCCAAGAGATCCTTTTAGAATTCTTGCCACAGGCCCAAGACCTAGTCCCTGCTCTCACCAAGAATTGAATGTAAACAAAAGCCCACTTGAGCTCAGACTTCCAAAGATTCCACCATTCATTCCGTCTAGCACCACTACATGACTGCTCAGGACAGGGAGCAAATGACTGCAAGAGGAGGTTAAAACCACAAGAGGCATTTGAAGGAAGTGCAAAATGATTGCCGGGATGGGTAGCGGGCCAGGACACCTGGGCTAATGCTTTGGCAAACTAGGTCCTTGTCTTGGCACATCTCAAACTGCTGGAGCTTGGGGTTGTCTCCCGAGTAAGAGGGCAGAATGCCTTCTATGAACTTGTCACCTTGCAGGACAAAGCTTTAGAAGTCACTTGGGGTGGGGGGTCTCAGATCCCCCTAGTGGCTGCCAGCTGAAGCAGAATTCACAGGCAACACAGCATCCAGTGCAGATGAGGATATCACTTAGTGGTGATAGGCAGCAGTCTGGGAATACTCATCTCAGTCCTACTGTTTTCCTAGGAAAGCCTTTCTTTTTTTTAAAGCAGAAAGGGACTATAGATGAATCCATCGATAAGCATTTACCAAGGACCTACTATATGCTAGGTGTAGATAAAGACTATCTAATCACGATGCAATGGAAAGAATATTGGATTTGGGGTCAGAGGACCTGTCACTAATGACCTGTGTGACCTTGGTCAATTCACTTCACCTCTCTTGGTCTCAGTTCCCTCATCTGTAAAATTGGATTAGATAGCTACCAAGATCCTTTCTGGCTTGAAATTAATGATCTTATGATTCCAATTTAATTCCTTTATTTTGCAAAAGGGAATAATAAAACCTGGAGAGGACCTAGGACTGGAAAGGAACCTGAAAGTGACTTGCCAAAGGTTGGCAATGGAACAGGGACTAAGACCCAGGTGTCCTGTGTCCCAACCGAGTGCTTTTTCAGACAAGTGCCTAATTCAGATAATCGCCAATAGTGATTGCCCAGGTTCTGTTGCTGGTTTCCCTAAAGCTCCATTTCGCCACTGAGAACATAGGGATAATCATTTTTTTTTTGGCTAGGCAATGGGGTTAAGTGACTTGCCCAGGGTCACACAGCTAGTAAGTGTTGTGTCTGAGACCGGATTTGAACTCAGGTCTTTCTGACTCCAAGGCTGGTGCTCTATTCACTGCACCACCTAGCTGCCTAAGATAATCATCCTAATGTGCTCATTGTCCACTAAGAAATCTCTCATGAAACAATAGGAATGGCCCATGCACATTTTCTGTGCTATTTATGCTTAATAAATACCTTGTCTTCCACCTCTGTATAGAGGTTCTCAGATACGAGGAGGAGCCAGGAGCTGAATACCTCTGATCACCAGGAGCCTTGATGAGAGCCAAGAGAAAATTAACCCTACATCTGGTACTGCTGCTGACATCCTGGAGTGGTGCTACGGCTGGTTGTCTCCAGACTCACTTACTAAGCTGGTAGGATTCTCTGAGGAACTCAACACACCTTATGCAACTGTAGCAGAACACTTCTCCCTAAGCACATCACTGTAGATTTTCCAACTCTCTTTGTACTTAATATCTGCATCAAAAAGTGACTTTTTTTCCAAGTCTCTTTGGTGGTCCATATATTTAAGTAGAGTCAGCCTAGGCTAAAGGGATGAAGATTTAGGAGACATTCAAGTCCATAAAGGATAAATCCCTTTGACTAGGATATCTAAATGCTCAAATGGATGTATGATCTTATTGATGTGTCTTCTCCAGAAATGCAGGTCACAACCCATCAGTCTCTTGCTTATCCTCTGGGCATATCCTGCCTTAATAGCTCTACAGAGGTTCCTCCTTTTCACCCACACATTTCTTTTGCAGAATCTTTTGCCTAAATTCTCTTCTAATAATTCTTTATTTGAAACATACTGCAGTCTGCTCACACTGACCATGTGTCTCACCATTGACCTCAGGGTGACACTTATTTTTAATCTTCAGAGACTGTAGTATTCTATGACTTGTGGCCATATTACAATACTAATATAATACCAATATTAAAAAGACAGGTCTTCTTTTCTAGGAGAAGCTTAGAGTCATTAGAAGAGCTTTGCAATTGCCCAGAGCTAATCTAATTGGCTCTCCTTCTGTTTCATTCTAGACTCAATTCTTCATCCATTTATACTATCTAGGCAGCTAGATAGTTGTGTAGACTTGGTGCAGATTGTGCTGTAGATATATGGGCTTGGAGGAAGGAATATCTGAATTTGAATTCTGCCTCATCTACTTATTAGCTGGAGGACCCTGGCCAAGTCACTGGAAGGGAAAGGAAAGGGAACAAGTGTTTGTATAGCACCTACTATGTGCCAGGCACTGTGCTAAGTGTTTGTTTTTGTTTTTTTTTTTTTAACAAATATCTCATTTGACTCCTTAGCTTCCTCAGCTATGAGATGGGCATAAAAATAACACCTAAATCACAGGGTTTTTGTGAGGGCCAAACAAGATAATATATGTAAAGCATTTTGCAAACCTTAAAACACTTTATAAATGTGAGCTGTTATTTTTAACTATCCAAGGGACATACAGAGATGAATAAGCTCTATAGGCTGTCCATTCAACTGCATGTCATAATCTGGATAATAGGCATTCTTCATCCATTTGTGCTTTCCTGCATGAATGGCTAGGACAAACTCTTTTGAGTGGTCATGGCTCTTCTCCAAAAGGTACTACAATGTTCCAGGAACCGAGACACCTAGCACAATGTCATTTGCAAACAAAATTATCTGGAGGACCTCACCTCCTGTGGTGAATCTCTCTCCAACTTAGGTTCTGTCCTGGATATCTTCCATGACATTGGCAAATCTTTTTGGCAAGCAGACATTTCCATCTTTTATGCCTTGCTTGATATTTATGATGAGAGGGTCACTGGACTAAGTTTTCATTATCTTTCAAGGAATCTTGAGTAACTTTGATATATGGATGGGAGACACATTGTTGGAAGGGATCTTTAAGGTGATGTTTGATTATAATAACATCTGAGAATTCTCATCAAGTAGATAATACATAGAAACAGAATAGATAACGTATAGAAATAACCTCACCAAGCTCCCAACCCTAATCGCCTTAGATGTGCCTTCGATGGGATGGACTCTTAAGAAGATATTTATTATGAACACGTTTCACTGGTCCTAAGGCATAAACTCATTATAAATACAGACCTCGAGATGGCTGGATAGCACAGTTATACACATTTAAATGTCCTTAAAGCCATTCACTGGGTACACCCTCCTCATTGTCTTTCGGGAATTCAACACATCTGCCTGGCAGGGCATGTAGATGCCTACACAGAAGGGAAATTCTCAAGGATCACAGAGCACCCTGTGTAGCTATACCACCTCATTGCATCCATGACCCCCTCTCCCATCTCCTATCTGATTCCTCACTCTCTTTCCTTTATCTGGAGACTTGATCTGTCTGCACCTACAGAAGTGTAAGGGCTTTCCTAAATAAATACTGACAATGCCTGCATCAATTCTATCTGCTTGAATATTCTGACTAATCATAGCTCTGGTACACAGGACAGACACATTGGTGCACTCCTCTAGCACAATAGCTGCACCTGCTTCCTTCTTCCTTCCCCACTTCCAAGTGCCCCATTGCCTTTCTTGCTGTGCTAACACACTCATATTAAAAGATGATTTGTAAACATGTTGCGAATGAGATTAAGTGGCTCTCAATCTCACCGGGGAGCCTCTAATCTTAAATGTAAACTAATACAAAAGAAGCCATAATTTTAGAAACTGTAACATATTACAAAATATGAATCAAGTATTGCTGTAATGACAGGATGTTCTGATGGTCAGTAACCCTGGGCAAGACACTTAACCTCTTTGGGGCACAATTGCCTCATCTGGAAAATGAGACAGTTTAATTAGATGACCTCTGAGGTCCCCTATTGCTCTAAATCTATGACACTAAAAACTTGATGATATTTTTCTAGGATTGACCAGGGAAAAGGGTGCCCTGACTAGCCACCATGACTATTATAGTCCCCTTTCTTAGGGTAAATTAATAAAGCGACATTCTAGTTTGTCGATCAGTCCCCATACCAGCCTATTTAGTGTGACTCACTCCCTCACAGCCTGATTACTCCTAGGAAAACTGACAAAATCTGTTGACCTATGAAGCTTAGGACCACACTTTTTACAGTGATTTTTCCACCAAGGAACAACCACACCTTGAAAAACTGACTGAATCAGCCAGCTAGCCTTACCTTTTTCATTATAATACTCTGAATACTAAAAACAAAATCCAGCTCCTACAGCTATTCATATTCAATAAAACAACATCTTCAACTTTTAAAATTTGGTTCCCAAGCTTTTCAATTGATGGTTCTTAAAGTTCAAGTCACTCTACCCTTACATTTTCTTCTTCATCCTCAAATAAGTGTGATTCAATTCAATACAATAAACAGTTATTAAGCACCTACTACGTGCAAGGCACTGTGCTAGCAGTAGAGAATATAAAGACAAATCTCTGATTGAAAAAAAATGCCTTACAATTCAATGAGAGGAATAATGTGGTATGAGTGGTATGAGCTAAGGAAGGATAGGTACATTACATCCATATTGTAAAGGGTCTTGAATGTTGCAGTTAAGAATTTATGCTGCTCAAGTATGTATTTTGAGTAAGAACCTCCTTCATTGAGATCAGAAGAATGACATAGGTAGAAAGCATTTAAATTTCAAATGACACTTGACAAAGTCTTATCATGTCCTAACAGTGGAGATAGAAAAATGATACTATGGTTAAGTGGCTCCAGGGCTGTATAAATAATTGGACCCAAAGTCTTGCTTAATGACCCCATGTCAATCTGGAAGGGCATATCTGGTGGCTTGCCACAGAGCTCTGTCCTTGATCCTGCTCAACATTCAATAACATTCAACAACGATTTATTAAGTCACTTCTATAGGCCAGGCACTGCAAAGACAGAAGCCAATAGCCTCTGCCTTCAAGGAGTTTACATTTTGCTGAGAGAAAACAACAAATATTTATGAATTCATTAGCATAGTGATGCCATCCACCAATGTAAATAGCAATCCCCAGACAGCTTGATAGAGGAGATGCTGTGATTGAAAAAAATTCATCACACAAAGGCTACCCTTTCAGTTATTATCAAGAAATTGGATGATGCCACAAGGCATATTTATCAAACGTGAAGACATAAAGGTGGAAAGAATAGCTAATGTTATGGATGACAGAATCCAGGCTCAAACATATGTTGCCAAGTTGGAATACTATGTTGAAATCAACAAGATCAAATTTATGACAATAAATGTGAAGTCATATACTAAGATTCAAATAATCATTTGCACAAGAACCACATAAGGGGACCCTGCTGCTGAAGGAGTTCATGTAAAAAGACCTGAGAATTCTTAAAAGAATATTCCCAGTATGTCAACAGTGCAGTGTGACTGACAATAAGGCTAACATAATCTTTGTATTAATTAATAGAATTATAGTGCCCCAGCCTTGGGAGATAATAGTCTTATATAATCTACTGTATTTATTGTGTTTATTTCTGAGTGCCACATTGTAAGAGGGACATTGATTATTGGAACATGCTCAGGAGACGATGCCTAGGGCAATAAAGATTTTAGAAACTATGTCTTATGAAAATTGGTTGAATGAACTGGTAATATTTAATCTGGAGAAGACTTAAAGAGGGACATAATATTTGTCTTCAATTATTTGAAGAGTTGTCTTCTGGAAGAGGGAATAGAATTACTCAAAGTTTTGCAAGGGGCAGAATTAGAATGAATGGATAGCAGTTCAAAGAGGGAGATTTTTGTTTCAATGCAAGGAATGACTTTCTAAACAATTAGAGCAGTCCAACCGTGGAACCAGTTTCCTTATGAAAGCGACCCATTACCAGGAATTCTCAAACAAAGGCTGAATACCTGTTAAGGATTCCAGGGAAGGGATTCCTCCATTGGGTGAGAGTAGGGAGACTCTAACTTTGGGGATGACAGAGACCACCACCCTCAGTGGGAATCGCCTTCTTCACTCCCCTGGAACTTTAGAGTCTTAGGCAACAGACAGAGGGAGAGGGAAGAGCAGCTTCATCTCCTCCTTCGATACAGTTTAGGGCCCTCCTACGAGCTAGCTCTTGATGGGGTGCCTTCCAAGGTGCTTTCCAACTCTAAGATTTTACAATTCTGTGGTTCTTCTGAAATAAGTCAAAGAGAGTCTCATTACTTTCAGAATAAGTGGTAGACAGCCATATTTTCTTCTCTTCTAAGAAAATGTTAGCCTGAGTAAAGTTAGACAACATCTGCTGGACTATGTATTCAGTCAGTACTAAATGAAAAGAGCTGGTTCCTGTCCTCAAGGACCTTACAGTCTATGAACAGAGACACAAAAACAACCACTGAGCTTATTTACAGCATTACTTGTCAAAAAGAGTAATTCCATACAGGGCAGGTAAAATTCTACCATGAAGATGACATTACAACGTGAGGTTCTGCGTAATAAAGCTATTCTATCCACATATTCTAGAATATAGTATATATATATCCACACATGCATACATGTATGCATTCATACATACATGTTTTTATACACACACAAACACACACACACTGAACAGAGACACTCCTAGGGCGGGGCATGACAAATTAGACGGGACCCTGAATTTTTCCTGGATCACGCCTCCTCCTGCTTCTCCACAATCTCTCCTACCCCAGCTCAGGAAACCTCTTCCTTGTTTTAAGCCTGTTTTTAACGACCACTTCTAGATACAGTCCACCATGCACCTCATCAAGCCCTGCCATTCATTCATTCAATCGATTAGCATTTACTGACTGTCTATTAGGTATAAGGCTCTATGATCTGTAGTGGATGCATCTTTTATTCATAATTCATAATCCCTGCCCTTAAGGAGCTTATAATTTAGCAGCCTTAGGAAAAATGATAAAGTAGAAGTTTTTCTTTGGCATCTTCCCACTTCTATTTTCTTTTCTCTCTTCTGTTTATTCTATGTGCCATTCTCTGGGCTAGTATCTCTGCTATACAGTTAACTGATAATAGTTGAGAGATAAGGCTTATGAGATAGCCTTTCCCAGGGATATTTTAATAGTCTTAGGAGACTGTTGGAAACTGAAAAGCCTTCAATATGCAGAGAAATGAACCTCTAATAGAAAAGTCCACGCATTGGGTCAGATAGGGAAATAGTTTTGCATGGGGAGGGGGATGTGTCTTCTGGGTGCCCCTCAAACTTAATCTCAAAGACAGTTGCCTCATCTGCCTATTTATAAGGCTGACTATGATCACTAAAGGTAGAAATTCAGGTATGAACTACAGTAAGTTAAAGAGATGCTGTGGTAAAGTGAAGAAGAGGTCACTTAGGCTCCTCAAGAAAACTGTGAACTGATAACACTCAGCCATTGTCCTGCTTCTGTGCCCTTGACTTCTCAAAGTTCAAAACTAGGTTTCTACCTGAAAGAAAGAAGTGGTGGCTCAGCACAGAATGCTGCAACCTAGAGACCTGGCCACATGTCTCTCCCTCCCCCCCCCGCCCCATACACATACCTTTTACTCAGGGCACCTCCAACTCTCCTGGCAGCAGGTAGAGAGGTGAGCAGAGCAAAGGCAGGAGATTTGAGAGTGAGGATCCAGTTACAGAAGGAAAGGGGAAAAAAGAGAGAGATAGTGAGAGAGATCAAGAACAGCAATGCAGCAAAAAGGGCTTTTAGTGATAATTAATAATTAACATTTCTAATGATGTCCCGGCGACAGGAAGAGGCCAGAATAGGGCTCTGGGGCATGACAAGGGGTGACAGCAACCTCCAGGAGGCCCAGACAGTCTTAGCCCTCATTAACCTTCACAAGACCACTCAAAGCAGTTCAGATGCTTGACTGGGTTAGCAGCAGCCAGCAGGCCTGCTAGAAAGGTTATTAATTTCAGCAGATTTGGGAGAAGGGAAGAAAAGGCTCACTGTGGGGATGGCGGGATGTCCATAGGGGCATGCAGAGAGTTATACTTCAGGTTTTGAGTAATTCTGTTTCTGAGATCTCAACAGGAGGCCTGAGGGCACAGTAGGAGCAGTACATGAAGAGTGGAGGGAACCTGTCCCCTCTCCTGCCCCAGTCCCCAGTTCCTATCAGATCTGACATGGCCATTCTTGTTCCCATGAGAACCTATAGCCTCTACCCTTGGGTACACTACTCCCTTCCTAGAAACTATTACCAGAGACATGGTCACTCACACCTCTTGGGTGAACCAACTACAATTCTTCTAGTAAGATGGTGGGGTGATGTTGTTCAGTTGATTAGTTGCATCTGACTCTTTGTGACCTCATTTGGGGTTTTCTTGGTAAGCATACTGGAATGGTTTGCCATTTCCTTTTCCAGCTCATTTTACAGATGAAGAAACTGAGGCAAACAGGGTTAAATGACTTGCCTAAGGTCACATAGTGAAGAAGTATCTGAGGCCAGGAAGATGAGTCTTCCTGACTCCAGACCTAGCACTTTATCCACTAGGACACCTAGCTGCCCAAGAGAGTGGGCTACCAGGCTTTAATATCTGCCATTGCTCCTTAACTGGATTTGGGTCTCACTATCTTTCCTGCTACTATGCTTTCCAGACCTCCAGGCATTCCCCAGCCATACTGCCACTGTACCTAAGGACAACCGGTCTTGCCATCTGCACTATAGCTGTAACCATCTACATATGTTGTAATTAGAATGTGAGCTCTTTGAGAGCAGGGAATGTCTCACTTCTCTATTTGTATCTCCAGCACCTTTCACAACATAGTGCAAAGCAAGTGCTTAATGAATGTTTTCTCATTCATTCCTTTGGTCATAGAACCAGCTCCTTTTAAACCCTCTCGCTTGGCTCTTCCCCATTTACATCAGCATACGATGGAGCAGGAGCAATTGAAGGTGAGGGAAATCCCAGTGGAATGGGAACTCCGTAAAGAACAGGAGTCTGTGAAAACAGTTGGAATAGACAAAAGTTCATTTCTGAAGGTGGAAGGGAACTGTTTCTGGGAGGCAGGTACAGCCACAGTTGATAGCACGGTGGCAGGTATCCGTGAAACTGTACTGCTCATGTACGTTTGCCTCTGTCCTCACTGAGTCCCAGCCTGGATCATCCCAATCCAAAGGCCAGCTGTGTGGTCAGCCACTGCTAAGTTTGTAGAGATAGGGAGAGGCTTCCCTCCTTTCCAATAAGTTCAATTCAACAATTCTTTTGCTGAATGTCCACTATGTCTATGCATACTATGTATGCTAGAAAAAGCAGTGGAGTCAAGTTATATGATGGGAATGGGATAAATTAATATTATCACATTCCTCATATCATGAACTTAGTATAGTAGAATGAACCTTGGATTTGGAGGCAGGAAGCCTGAGTTCCACTCCTGGTTCCAATAAGAATCACTAAAAGAAATAGCTGGGGCAAGTACGTGGTACAGCAGATAGAGCACCAGCCCTAGAGTCAGGAGGACCTAAGTTCAAATCCAGTCTCAGACTTGCTGTGTGACCCTGTATAAGTCAGTTAACCCCAACTGCTTCCAAAAAAAGAAAGAAAGAAAAATAGCTTACATTTACATAGCACTCTGAGGTTTACAAACCACTTAACATACATCTTTTCATCTGACCTTCACAAAATCAGATGAAGAAATTAAAGTGCAGAGTATTCAAGTGAATTTCTTAAGAGCATGTGAGCTGGGATTCAAACATAGGTCTCCTGATTCCCTATGACAAGACCAAGTCATGTTCTCTCTCTGGGTCTCAGTTTCCCCATCTGTTAAATAAGGGCATTAGATTAGATGCTAGCTAATGTTCCTTCTAGCTCTGGCATCCTATCCTGGTAGAGTTTTGGTCACCTTTTCAACTATACCCAGTAAATAACTGTTGTCCAACAACGTTCTAGGTTTGCCATTCTCATGTCTGTGACACTTTAATTTAGATTCACAGGACCACAGACTTTAGAATTGGGAGAACCCTTGAAGATGATCTAGTCCAATACTTTCATTGGTCACTAAATGTCCAATTTTAAGATCCATCCATCTGTACCCTTCAGACAGATACTGGGGACAGAGTCTGTTCTCCTAGCCATGCGGTCTATCCCTGGAAAACTGAAAATTAGTTTCTATTTGTGATTTCCTATAGTTCCTAAAGAACAGCTTTAGGCTCACAATCTTCTCTGAAATGTACTTTTTTTGGGGTCTATTCCCACAATGTCTTTGGTTTGTTTTCCCACTGTTAAAACTCCCTCTAACTACGCAGATAGGCAACTCAATGATAATTTATGTTCTTAGGACACTGAGAGATCACATGAATTTCCTTGTTCCATGGTCCCATAACTTTGAGAGGCAGGATTTGAATCCATATATTACTGATCTCAAGGCCAACTCTCTAGCCACAAGCTACCCATTGCCCTTTAAATGTGTTCCTAGTATAATGTGAATATCTTATTGTGCCTTTAGGCTATGTGTTAATTTTTTAAAATTTGTCAGCCTTATTAATTAACAGAATCATAGAATCTTAGAACAGGAAGGGACCTTTGAAATAACTTATTCTAAATTTGTCATCTTATAGATAAACAGATCTAGAGAAGGGAAGGACCCCCCTGCCCAACCACACCAAGGTCACACAGCCAGTCTGGGAATAAAACTCAAGCTCTCCTGACCCCCACCCCAGTCCAGCATTCTTTCCAGTTAAGTAAAAATAAATACTTGCTGTAATTGATTGGACCCTGTACCCAGTGAAGACTTGAGCTGAGGGTGAATTGGCTTTTCATCACTCAGAAGAATTAACTGGTGGGGTGGGGTATATCCAGAAAAAACTGAGATAAAATAAATTTCTTTAAAGATTCCCCCAATCCATCAGTGGCCAGATTTAGACCCTGGCTGGTTCCCTAGTCTACTTGCTCCCTTAATTTATAGGTTGGGGTGACAGCTGTAGTAAGCAAACTTTTTTTTTAAGGCAATTGGGGTTAAGTGACCTTTCCAGGGTCACACAGCTAGTAAGTGTTCAGTGTTTGGTCTGAGGTCAGATTTGAACTCAGGTCCTCCTGGCTTCAGGGCTGGTACTCTATCCACCGCACCACCTAGCTGCCCCAGCAAACAGTTCCTACTAGACACAAGGCACTGAGGTGAGTTCTTGCTGTTTTCATGCTGATTTTGTTGGTTCTCCGAAGGCCAGGCCATTATCATCCTGGAGCGTTTGGTGGCATTGGCCACTTGTGGTCATCCAGGTTCCATTTATAAAATGGGGCATTATTATGTGCTTCACAACTATGTCTGGCGCCTAATTACTCCAAGATTCCTGCACGTGCTTCTAGCTGGAGGAGGGGCTCTTAAGGGGAGTAATTCAGGGAACAAGCTGCAGACGTAGACTTGATGCAAGGAATGCTTTCCTCACAACTAGGGCTACTTTTGGGAGGTCGTGGGTTCTCTTCACTGGAGGGCGTCAAGCTATCTCAGAGATATTGTAAGAAGGGATTCTCATTCAGGTGAATTGGATTAGATGACTCTCGATATACCTCCCAACTCTATGATTCTGTGACATTTCCACCATTTTTAGACATTAGGAAAATGAGGAGGTGTTGCATATTAAAAAGAACACTACATTTGGAGTCAGAGGACCTGTGTTTGAATCCCAGCTCAGTAGCTTTGTTACCTTGGATAAGTCAATCTCTCTTCGGCCTCAGCTTCCTCGTCTGTAGGAGGAGGGGGTTGGACTAGCTGACCTCTAAAGTTTCTTCCAGGTCTAAATTTATGATTCTTGATACTGACTCAGCTATCTTCCAAAACAAGCCTTGAAACTCAGGAATTCCTACTGAACTGCACTCTGTCTGCTTCAGCCTCATGGACCAAGGTAGAACAGAATAGGTCAGCTGAACTTTCTACTCAGTGAGACAGTACACTAACGACAGCACAGCAGAACTTCAACTAACTAACACTAACCCTATTAGTTAAACAGAATTTTTCTGGACTGGAGTTTTAGGAGGAAATAAATGACAAGAAAAGAGGTGATAGGAAAACAGCCTGATATAAAATACTTCTTTTTTTAAAGAAAAGAAAAGAAATTTCAAGGGCATGTACTGGGACCAGTAAACATGCTACCCAATCAATCTTTCCTATACAACCTCATATCTACTATACTCCATAGACCTTCTGACAGCTCCAAGATTCTCCAAGATACTAGATCATTGAATTATAGAATTTCAAAGTTGCAAGGAACCTCAAAAGTCATTTAGTCCAACCATATCTAAGCAACATTCTCCTCTAAAGCATCTAGACAAATTGTCCTCCAGTCTGTACCTGAATGCATACATGATCAAATGAGTTTCACTTTACTGTATTTACTAAGGCAGGAAATTATATTCAAGTATTTTGGGAACATTTTCAACAAGTTCAATATGACAGTGTTTAGGTTTAATCCACAGTCAACTGTTATATTAAATTAACCAGAACACTCTGCCCTCCTTTGATAATGACCTTTTACCAGTTATACCATACACAGACCTTCTATAGCACTGTAATACACATATCATATGTTATTGTGCATTATAGTCATTTGAGTATGTCTTACTCTACTAACACCATAAGGTTCATAATGTTAGGTGCATATCTTAAATCTTTGTATCTTCCCTAGAGCTTTAAGTTTTTGTTGAATTGAATGGACTTAAATTAATTCCCCACGGAGGCCAGTTTGAGATTTTATTTTAAATAGGAGTAGTAGGTGCCTTCTGCCAGCAGGGGGAAAATGGTTGGTCTTTAAGTGTCCCTGAGTCAGCTCTTCTAAAATGTGATGCCAGCTGATCAGAAAAGTTGAAAAGGACTTCAGACAACATCTAATATAGTCTAAACCTGAAGAAGGACCCTCTTGAATTTAGCTTTGATGAGTTCTAGTTTAGTACTATTAAGAGCAAGACGTATAGTGCACAGGGAGCAGGATGGAAAAATGACGGTTATCTGCATAAAAGAAGACGTTTCTCTTTGTTTTGCATTTTGTTGGATGGAACAACAATAGTTACAAAAACTCATAGTAAAATTTCCCTTAACAGGTGGCATAACTTTGAATGTAGAGTGACCGGGAAAAGGCTTTCAAGAAATCTGAAACTTGAGACAATCTATGGAAAATGGGGTGGTAGGGACTGGTAACCAAAATTTGAAAATCATATGTATGTATACATACGCATATGTCTGTGGATGAGTACTATGTTGTTGTTTAGTCAATCCGACTCTTTGGGACCCCATTTGGGGTTTTCTTGGCAAAGATACTGGAGTAGTTTGCCATTCCTTCTCCTGCTCACTTTACAGATGAGGAAACTGAGCCAGACAAGGTTAAGTGATTTGCCCAGGATCACATAGCTAGTAAGTTTTTGAGGCAGGATTTGAACTCAGGTCCTCCTAACTCCTAGGTGGGTACTTTATCAACTGAGCTATCTACTTGCCCGTGTGTGTGTATGTGTGTGTGTGTGTGTGTGTGTGTGTGTGTGTGTGCGCCTATTTATATGTATATAGTTATATATAAAAAAGAATAAGGGGATGAGGGCAGCACAGCATTAATTTATCTACATATTGATGGTAAGACTTTGGTTCAGTTCCTGACCATGATATATTTATTGTCTAGCTGGCTATGGACTAGTCACTTAAACTAGCGATGCCCCCAGGTGACTCTCTAAGACTATAAGTTACAGATAAGTTGCCACTCTGATCCAGTGGAAGAAATTTTCAGTGATTTAGTCAACAAGAATTTATTAAGAACGTAGTTAAGCTCCAGGCATACAAAGAAAGGTAAAAGATAGTTCTTGTTTTCAAGGAGCTCACAATCTACTGGGGGAGCTATGCAAACAACTATGTGCAAACTAGATAGATAGAGAATAAATTGGAGATAATCAACAGAAGGAAGGTACTAGCAATAAGAGGGATTGGGAAAGGCTTCTTGAAGCAAGTGAGACTTTAGCTGGGACTTAAAGGAAGCCAAGAGAGCCAGGAAGCAGAGATGGGGAGGAGAGCAGGTATAGGGAAGAGAGGTAGCCAATGAAAGTGTGTGGCATCTAGAGATATTGTTGTTGTTTGTCCTTCGTTCTCGAAAAGGACCAGCGCTATCAGGAGGGTGATGTCTTGACTTGCAAGTGAATTGGATTTAAGTGAGGCAAGGCTGGACAAAGTCATCAGCCCCACTGTCTCCTCCAGAATCATCAGAGTCCAGTGGCAAGACATCAGTCAAGATAACTGGCAATAGTACAGTGGAGTCTAGAAATGGAGTCTTGCGCAAGGAACAGCAAGGAAGCCGGTACCACTGGATTCTGGAGTATGCAGTAGAGAAGAAGGTATAAGAAGACCAGAAAGGCAGGAAGGGACCATGTTTTAAAGGGCTTTGAATGCTAAACAAGATTTTATATTTAATCCTGGAAGCAACAGTGAGCCATTGGAATTTATTGAAGGGGGAGGGATTGTTAGATCTATACCTTAGGAATATCATTGTCCCCAAGTTAAGTAGATGGTGGGCTGGAGGGGGAGAGACTCAGGTTAAAAAGACCAACCTGCAGGCTATTGCAGTAGTTAAAGGTGATGAGGGCCTGAATCAGGGTAGCAGCGTCAGAGGAGAAAAGGGACTGTATCCAAGAGATGCTACAAAGGTAAAACTGACAGGACTTGGCAGCACATTGGATATGGAGGGTAAGAGAGTGAGGAGTAGAGGATTGTGAGCCTGGATGACTGAGACACAAACAGGGAAGTTCAGAAGAAGGGAGGATTTGGGGGAGGGGGGAAGATAATGAATTAAGTCTTGGACACATTCAATTTAATGTGTTTATAGCGTATCTAGTTTGAGATGTCCAATAAGAAGATAGAGATGGGAATATGAAAGATTAGGAGAGAGGTTAGGGCTGGATAAGTTGTTTAGAGAATCATCAGCATAGAGCTGATAATTGAATCCATGGAAGCATTGACTGAACTGATTAAATCAGAGATCCAGAAACGTGGCTCCCCTTCCCCACCCCACCCCCAATACTGAGTTTTTTTTTCCACCTGACAGTCTTGCAAGATAATGTATGTAAAGCCATTTGTGTACTTTAAATGGCTGTATAAATGCTATTATTATTATTAGGTAAGTAGTATTATTATCCCCATCACACATGAATAAAACAGAACAGCAACATTTGATGACTTGCTCAGATTATTAAACTGATTAGTGAGCTGAGACTAGAACCCAGATCTCCTAACTAATTGTCTAGTTGCTTGCATTTTAAACCAGGCTTTGAAGGATAAAATAGATAAATTAAGAGATTTCAAAGGAGGAGGGTGGTCTTAACTAAGACCCGGAGTCAGAATCCAGGAAGGATTCTGGAACACATGTATTTAGATACCAGATGTGCGTGGCTCTAGGAGAGGGACCACACTGGAAAATAAGGAAAGATGAAGCTGAAACAGTATTCTGGGGCCCTGGATGGTGTAAGTAAATAACCTTTAAGAATAGGCTGAGGAAAATGATGTGATGCCATTGGCAATGGGGAACCATTTGGAGGCTCTTTGAGCACGGGAGAAAAGATGAAAATAGCATTTGAGGAAGCTTCCTCTGCCAGCTTTACGTAGAATGGATTGGAGGGAAGACAATCTGGAAAGAGGGAGACCAGCTGTTGTAGTGGTTCAGACATGAGGTATGTGGTGAGATTCCTATTGGACCAGGTATTAGGACCTACCCACTTCTGTCTTCTAGTTCCCAAGTTCCATTATGTAGGTGCCTGGGTTCCATTTGCCAGCTGCCACCTCCAGAGAAAACCACCAGATGGAGCTCTTCCACACCTTTCTAGTATCACATGTCCTAGTAATGGTAGTTATCTATTGGTTTGCTCCCCATGGAAGAAGAGAGAGCCAGGAACAGTACTGGACATTCGTGAACAGGGAAGGGATAGAGTGGCTGGAGATAAATTAAACACACACACACATATACACACAACACATACATATGTGTATATTGTGTGTATAATATATGATATTACATATATGTATATATTATACGTACATAATATATTGTGTATATGTATCTATTACATGTATTGTATGTATATATCATCTATGATATTATATTGTGTATATACATATGTACATGTACATGCATGCACACACACATACGCACACACATGCACACACATATATGACTAGAAATATTCAGTTTAAGCAGTGTGGTATAGTAGAAATAGCACCATAATGAAAGTCAGAAGGTTTGTCTGCTCATAATTGCCATTTAATAGTGACCTACATTCAGCTCCTCTCCTATAAAGTAGGCATAATCATACCTGCCCTGTCTACTTTGTAGGATTGCTTGAGGTTTGGATGGGATAAAGTATATGAAAATGCTTTAAAAACTGTGAAGTGCTATACAAATACAAGGGATTTGTATACTATTATTGAAAAGCCCCTGTTTATAGCTTGAGGCTGTACCTTAGCCCTCTAAGTTTTCCACTGAAACCCCATTCTGCTCAACCCTTGGGGCTTCCTAGATAGTCTCTTTCCCCCCTGACTCTGCCCCTCCTAAATCAATACTCCCTTGATCCTTCCAGTCCTATCCCTTCCACTATGACAAGATAGACTCTTCGCCTGCACAGGCTGTGGAAACTGCCATACCCTTCCTGGAAAACTGGACCGCAGGTGGGCAGCCCTGTCCTTATGCCAGCTAAGCCCAGGCATAAAGCATACTGTTGCCTTCAGGCAGAACTGTGCCTAGATCAAACCTGATCAGCGAACGTATGTCCAGTTCTCCAAGCTCTCTGGGGAAATATATTCTATAACCTCTGGTGTTAATTAGCTCTAGTCTCTCACAGCTCTTAGAGAGAGAAAGTTGTGCCTTACATATATGCAACCTCAATTCCTTCCCTGTTGAAATAAGCCCACAGTCCCTTTTATTCTCTATTCAACCGAGCTAAATTTGCAGAACCAAAATAATAGGGAAATTCTTCTTCCCACCCCGTAGACTAAATACAAATGGTCAGCCAACATTTATCGATCACCCCCTGCTTGCATGCAGAGCCCCGTACTACGAGCTCAGCAAGAGAGATAAAAATATAAGCTGACATTTACGTAGCGCTTTAAGGTTTGCTAAATGTTTTATATACATTATCTCGTTTGATCCTTACGGCACTCCCTGTGAGGTAGGAAGTACAAGTATTATTATCACTGTTTTCCAGATGAGGAAACAGGTTCAGAAGGTTGAAGTGATTTGCCCGTGGAAGGGGTGAGACTTGATTCCAACCTTGAAGGATAGGTGGAACATGGAAGGAAGAAGAGAGGGCATCCCAAGTGGGGGAGGGGGAGCAGTAAATGGGAAGGAGAGGACTGATATGAGCAAAGGCAGTGAGCCTGATGTGCTTAGGAACAGTGAGACTGGACTGGAGGGTGCATTTGGAGGAGTAGCAGGAAATAACTTTGGACAGGTGTTTGTGAGAATGTCCCAGGGGAAGGAAAGATGCAAGTTCGGAGTAGAGGCAATCCTTTAAAAGAAGGACTTTAAAGCCAGACAGAAGTATTTGGAATTGATGTACTAGGCAATGGGGAGCCAGTGTAGGACTCTTGAGCAGAGGAATAACAGGAGGGAAGCAGGATTTAAGGAAGATCAATCTGGCAGTGGTGTGCAGGATGGATTGGAAGAACAGGCAGGCAAGGAGACAAGCTGGCTGGCTATCGCAGAAATTCAGGTGCAAGGGGATCAGAATCTGAAAATGGCAACAATTGGAACAGAGGAAGAAATGCATCTGAGAGATTTCAGAGGAAGACCTAGCAAGACAGAGTGGGTGTGGAGAATTATGGAAAGGGAAGGTGGAGATGCGTGGAATTCTCCTTGATCTGCATTTACACCTATGACAGAGAAGTAAAATGCACAGGATTAGAGATCCAGAGCCCTGAGTTCTCATCTCAGCAGCTAAAACTGGCTAGCTGTGTGATTCTGGGCAAGTCATCTCATTTCTTTGAGCCCCAGTTTCCTCATACCTAAAATGAGGGGCTTGGACTGGATGGCCCTCCCAGCTCAATAATTCTACAGGTTCATGACTCAATGTTCCTTTCACATGTATACCACTGGTCCAGGGACCCAGATTTCAGCATTCCCCCTGCAGATGCCATGTTTTGACCTTCTGAGACTCATTGCATTGGGGGAGCCCTCCAAGAGAAGCTTGAATTCAGGATGAGATAACCCTAATCCCTTTTGTCCAAGAAGAATGCAGGAGAGACAGAGAAACAGAAGATGGAAAAGTTCAAAACAGCGTCTCAGGAATATAGACTGAAGAGAAGCAAGTGAACAGTGATGTGATACAGAGTTGGGTTCATAGCATTGCTGTAGATGGATGGACTTGGGATAAAGTAATTAGATACAATCTGCTTTATGTTTTGAGGATTCCAAGGACTAATTTAATTACTGGGAGTCCAACAATCTTTTCCCACCCAGTACCCCACTACCACCACAGGAGATATATACTATACCTACTGTGGTGCCATCCAAATCCTGGGTACTCAGCCTACTCTCTTTCTTCCCTATCCCTCCCTCCCTTCCACATGTACAACTGCTGGCCCAATTCTTTTTGTTCACCTTTTTGACACTGCTTGGCCCTCTCTTGATGATGGGGCACTCTGAAATCTGTTCAGTATGGACAGCCAGGTGGTATAATGGATATAGTGCTGGGCCTGGAGTCAGGAAGACTCATCTTCATGAGGTCAAATCTGGCCTCAGACACTTACTAGCTGTGCGACCCTGGTCAAGTCACTTAACCCTGTTTGCCTCAGTTTCCTTATCTGTAAAATGATCTGGAGAAGGAAATGGCAAACCACTCCAGTATCTTTGCCAAGAAAGCCCCAAATGGAGTCATGAAGAGTCGGACACTACTGAAACAACCAAACCACAAATGGACATTGTGGACATAACATGTCCGTATTTTGAAGCCATGTGCTCTCTTTACTGGTGGAGATAATGACCCATCCATGTTTCCTCATCCCATGAGATTCTTGTCCTTGCCTTTCCGTAATTCCTTCATTAAGGATCTACTCAATACACTAGATCATTAGATAGCTCATGGATATTTCTGTAGCACCTGGAATATCCTGTTATCCCTTTCTTTGCCAATCTGATCAACTCAACTTATTGGGTTTTTTTTGTCAAAAATGTCCTTAATATTTTACATCCCTGTTTTCGTTTGAGTGATCATTGCTGATATGTTACAGTCTATTTACACTCCCCATTGCCCTTTGGCTCACAAAATAACAAGCTAAAGTAATAACACAAGTGTTCCTTGTTATCTCTCTGTTTTGATTTTCCTTCTTTTCAATAATAATAATAATAATAATGTCTAACATTTATATAGCACTTATTATGCATCAGGCAATATGATACATACTTTACAATTATTATCTCATTTAATCTTAATAACAACTCTGGGAGGTAGCTGCTATTATTATCCCCATTTTATTGATGAGGAAACTGAGATGAAGTGCCTCGCCCAGCATTGTACAGCTAGTAAGTGCCTGAGGCTAGATTTGAATTCAGGTCTTCCTGACTCCAGGCCCAGCACTCTATCTATATTCTTTTTTTTTTTTTAACCTTGTCCCCTATCTCCACTACTTCTTCCTTTTTTTCCCCTTCCTGCTGTCTCTTCTATTTCATTTCTTTTCCCCTTTCCTTTTTCTTTCTTCCCCAGTGAAGAAATTGATCAGGGCACCCTCAAACAGAAGACTCCTTGCTGTTTACCACTGGTAATTTTTTTTTTTTTACCACTGAACAATCCTAAAGTCTACAGGTTCTTTTTCCCTGGCCTGTGAAACGGTGGCATTTCTTCCTTCTAAAATTTCCCCCTCTCCAGCCAGTTTAGACTGCAAATCTACTTTATTACAGTGCAATGGAATTTGTGGATACAAAGTACACACAGCGATGGAATACAGGTATATAGTCTAGCGTTTAAGCCAGTTTGACCCTGCCAAACACACAGTGAATTGGGTTTTCACTCTTGCCTCTTAGTTTCACCTAGAAGGTAGGACTGACTGGATTATTCCTTAACCTGGTCCTCAAGCCACTCTGTCCTTTCTTGGTGGGCTGCAAGTGCACCAATCTGCTGGTTCCCCTGGATTTCATTCAGTCCCTCTATCAAGTCTCTCTTCTCTAATCTCTTTCTGTCCGGGGAAGTTCCCTTCAATCCACTCTGGACTGACCTTCTTCTGGCGAGCTGATGGACTTCTTTACTGCTATCAGGTACATCCTTGTATTCTTGACCAAATCTTCCGTTTATTGGGACAGTTATTAAGCACCTACTATGCATAGGGCACAGTGTTGTTTTTCTCAGTTTCCTCAACTGTAAAATAAGGATAATAATAGCCCCTACCTTCCAGGGTAATTGTGAGGATCAAATGAGATAATATTTGTAAGATGCTTGCCACATAGTAGGTGCTAGTTATTATTACTTTGATTCTCAGTGTCCCCAGGTAACTCTCTAAGGCTGTAATGTGCAGAGTAGGTACCCATCTGCATGGGCAGAAGGAGTTTCCTTACCATGAATTCTGAATGTCAGTGAAATCACAGACCTGGAACAAATGACCCCTTTTCCATTCCAGACCCAAAAATGTTCCCTTCTGGCCTTTTCCAATACTATAACACGAGAATATGTGGGATTCAATAGTCAATATCTTAAATTTCAGGAGCATGAGAAAACAGTAAGGTAAATAGTGAGGATCATGAGGATTTTCTCATTCTGGAACCTTGGCTAGTGACTATTAAAACTCTAGATCTGAAGAAATAGATCTCTCTCTCTCTCTCTCTCTCTCTCTCTCTCTCTCTCTCTCTCTCTCTCTCTCTCTCTTTTTGGCGAGGCAATTGGGGTTAAGTGACTTGCCCAGGATCACACAGCTAGTGAGTATCATGTGTCTGAGGTCAGATTTGAACTCAGGTTCTCCTAACTGGTGCTCTATCCACTGTGCCACTGTGCCACCTAGTTGTCCTACATTTCTCTTTCTCCAAAGTAGAGGCCTGTGCAAAGGACTTACTTTCTTTGCCTGTATCTAAACTGGGAGGGTTGTTATCTCCAATCTTGCCACTAACTTGATCATAAAACTGTTGTTCAGTCATTCAGTTGTTTCCTATTCGTCATGATCCCATGAACCATCCTATTCATGAGGTTTTCTTGGCAAAAATACTAGAGTGGTTTGCCATTTTCTTCTGCAATGGATTAAAGCAAACAGAGGTTAAATGACTTACCCAGGGTCACATAGCTAGTAAGTATCTGAGGTCAGATTTGAATTCAGGTCTTCTTGACTCCAGGTCCAGCACTCTTTCCATCAAGCCATCTAGCTGCCTGATCATGGGCTTAATCTAGTCCAACTTTCTCATTTTACAGATGATGGAATCAAGGCTCAGAGAAGTTAAGTGGCTTACCCATGGTCACACAGCTAGTAAGTATCAGTGGTAGGAAACACTCTTTCTACTGTGTGACAGTTGTTTCCATATTCCTTGCTTACTGACTGTGGGTGTCATGAAACCTCTCTGAGGGTGCTATGAGGGTGAATTAGCAACAATCAGAGCTATAAAGGACCTTTGAATTTTTAGAAGCTAGGGCACAGTATACATCAAAGCTTTCACTGTTGTTAGAATTTAAAGGGGCAGCTAGGTGACGCAATGGATAGAGTACCGGCCCTGGAGTCAGGAGGACTTGAGTTCAAATCTGAACTCAGATCAAACACTTGATACTTACTAGCTGCGTGACCCAGGGCAAGTCATTTAGCCCCAATTACCTCCCTAAAAAAAAAAAAGAATTTAAAGCAACTGTGCAATAAGAATGAGGGAATGGGGCTCTATCCATGCAGTATTTTTGCACCCCTTTATGGATGATAAGGAATAGGAGCAGTTGGGATTGAAAGAATGATGACAGTGGATTTAGGCAGACAAGAGTCTGAATCCTGCTTCTGATGCTAACCAGCTGTGAGACCCTGGGCAAGTCACTTCACCTGTCCAGACCTTGTTTCTCTCATCTGTACCACCTCACATGAGGTGGTGAGGTTCAAGTGACATGATTAACTCCAAGTGCTTCACAAATCTCAAAGCAAGATATAAGTGGCACATATTATAAAGCCAGTTCTTGAGCTGATGGAATTCTTAATCTGATTGGGAAAAGAAGATTATGAATAAGAGATAATTAGAGAAAAGCAAGATAATACCTAGAATCAAGTGCTAACCTGTACCAGTGATGGGAAAGATCAGAGATGGGAGAGAGCCAGCTGGGTCTAGAGGAATCTGGGGAGGCTTCCTGGAGGAGGTGTAATCTAAATGACACCTTAAGCAGTGGGTGGGATTTGAAGTAGTGGAGAGAAGAGAGAAGGGCATTGCAGGTAGCACAAGCAAGAAAGAGCAAAGTACCGATGGGAAACATTATGGATACCAATGGAAAGGATAGTTCCTGTTAGGGAATAGAGGGTAATGAAATTAGATAGGCTAGAATCATCAATTTTGGGGAGGGGGCTCAGAGACTAACACTCATTTGATAGATGAGGAAACTGACTCTCACATAGAAGTGACTTGCCAAAGGTTATGACCCTATGTCTCAGTTGTGTCATACCGGGGTTGTTGGTCTATATCTTCCGACTTCTAGCCCAGAGCTCTTTCTACTATACTTCATAAAAAAGGGAACTTGTGATGACATAGATAGGTACCAGGGAAGCAGAGGTGATGAGGCAGATCCTGGGTGCTGATGGGTACTGGGAAGGTGTTTGCTAGAGGGCCAGGCAGGGGCTGGCACTGAGTGTCTAAAACGTACTTTAGAAATGGCGTGTTATCAGATGGATAGGGCCAATTCTGTTTGGCATCACTGTGTTCAGCCCTCATGAGTATGTATAATGAATCCAGATTGTGTTCCCTGGAGAGCATGCTGGACTGAAGTTTTAGCCTGCTCCTCTATCTTCACCTCCACCTCTGACCCCTCCTCCTCCTTAGCACCCTAAGTTTGTTGTATCTGTACCTGGCTGGTTACAGGAAGGTGCAATATCATTATGGAATGTTTTGTGCAGAGACTGTAGTCACATCTGGACAGGTAATGCTGATAATTACTGAGCTGGTTACTAAATCAGACAAGCCAAGAAGAGGGGGAAGGTCTGCTGCTGTGGTTGCTACTCACAGCTTGGCACACCAGGGGGAGAAGTGAGAAGAAAACCAACAAAAGTGTGCATGTATGCATGTGTGTGTGTGTGTGTGTGTGTGCATGTGTGTGCACTTATGTGCTCCAGGACTAATTGAAATGACCTAATTATCAGTTACTTTCAGGCCCTCTGAGTTGAGAACGCTGAGACTGTTTCTCCCAAGATCAAACATCGCAGGAAGTATGCAAGCAGCCACACAGAGATGGAGACAAGAACCAGGATGCATTTCAGATTGGCTATCAGAATGGAAGAGAGCCAGCATGAAGTAGTGGATAGAGGGCTAGCTTTGGATTTAAAAAAAAAAAAGACCTGCATTGAAGTCCTATCCCTACTGCATGCTAGCTATGTCTCCTTGGGCACGTCACTTAACCTCAGGGCCCCAGGCAACCTCAGACTAGAAGTTGATGCAGATTAAATGAAATAATATATACAAGAGGTAGTAAAGCTTGAAACTGCACCAAGACTTTTGGGACATGCATCTGAAAAATGGGCTGATGGTCATGAAATGAAAGTGGAACAGACTGATTCTCAGGTTGTTTGGACTGAATCTTCTACTCCATAAAGGGATTCATTCAACAAACATTTACTAACTAACGCACAGCACAAGGTTCATGATGCAAGACAAAACCCAAAACTGTCCTTTTATTCAAAGAGCTCACATTCCAATGAGGAAAAGTGAATGGCCCCCAGAGCACTCAGAAGGTAGAAGTCCTATTATATCCCCTCCAGAGCACTGAAAGCTTATAGTTTTGTTCCTTGCATACTCCTAGGCATGCAGGGGCTTGGTCTCTATATTTCTAGTACCTCACCATTAGCTGTACACCAGATTCTAGAATGTAACAACCCCTTTCTCAGCAAGTTCTAAGAGCTAACTTTCAGGTTGACCAGGGAAATCTACACTAATGGAGGATGGACATATGAATATCAGCAATGGGAAAAACAAAAGCTATTAGATCTGTCCCGTGTCATCTGAGTGTGCATTTACTTCCTCGGTCCTCTCAGCATCCAGATCTCCAGCCCTTATGTTAGAAACCCTAGGCCTTGCCCAGTTCAGTTTGCTCATGTCAGAACCACTGATTAGGCCCATTGGTTCTGGACATTTACCTGGGCCAGCTCCCGGCCCTGGGAATGGTGCTGCTTGGCAGGAATGCCCAAGAACGTCCTTCTGTGGTCATGCCTGCCACGCGTCCCCCCATGCTTCAGAAATAGACGGGAATCCTCCCATGCCTTCTGCAGTAGATACTTTAGGGAAAGAACTCCCAGTGCGCACCAGCACCAGGGGGCCTGGTGGGGTCTTGGTGCCCGGGACCAGAGCAGGGCCAGCCCAAGGCGAGGGCTCTGGGGTTCAGGGGCGCGCTCTTGGGACTGGCCGGGGCTCTGTGCTCTTGTCCGAGGAGTCCAGCCGGCAGCAGCAGCCGCCGCCTTCTCCACTCCTTCTCCCGCACTGCTAACTCCCGCCCCCCGGAGCCGTCGGTGGAGGCCTTCTCTCCATACTAAACAGTTCCCGGGAGGGACTCGGCCACGTCCCCGAGACCGGATAAAGATCTGGCTCGGCTCCCGGGCTCCGCAGCCCAGAATCTCGCTATCAGCGTCGTTCCAGCGCCCGCTCCAGACCGGCCCGGCCCCGCGGTCCTGCCGGAGGCGAGCGACTGATCTTTACGGGTGGGGGAAACAAGGAAGGCAGGTAGGGGCGCTCCAGTCGCCCCCGTTGCCCCTCCGGGCGCAGCCCGCCAGAGGGACCCAGCCCCCGGAGTCCCCTCCCCTGGCTTCCCGGCTGGTTTCTCTCCCCATGGACTCCAGCTCCCAGCTCAAGACAGCTTCAGGGACCACAGCCCCGGGAGGAGCCCTCTTCCCCCCGCCCCTCTTCTCGCCGGGCCCTGCTGCCTTCTGAAGGTTACGAGAAGTGGCTGTGGGAAGCGCTCGCTGTACCGGGGAGGAGCGCTCGCTTGCCCCCCGCCCCAGAGGCCGCCGCTCCCGCTCCGGCTCCCGGGCCAGCCTAGCCGCCGACTGCCACCGCAATCCCGGCTACTAAATCAGCGCGGGGAGGCGGCCCCTTTGCCCCCCTCCCCAATGTCTCCCCCCCCGCCCCCGAATTCTCTTTCCTGCCATTGGCCGATCCCTCCCTCCCGCCCCCCGCTCCCCACCCCCCGGCTCTCCAGCCATTGGCTGCCTGTCTCCGCCAGCCTTTACATAAGCCTGGGCGCGCTCGAGTGGAGTTGTATAAAGCAGAGCGGCGTCGGGGCGAGAGGCTTGAGACGAGCCCAGGGCCGGGACAGGGAGCTGGAAGGAGGCGAGCGCCCGCCCTGTCTCCGCGACCCGTCTCCCCCAGACGGTGCGGGGGACGGAGGGGGCAGTGAGGATGGCACCCGGAACGGACGGACCCGTAAGTACCCGGCTGTCCCTTGTACCTCTCTTTCCCCCCCCCACACCTTCGGATGGAGAAAGTTTCTCCCATCCCTCCACCGTTCCTGCCCCCCCCATTTCCCCCAAGCTGGGCAGCAGGGACAGCAGCTGGGGTGAGCGAAGGGGGGAGTAGAAGGAGGCAGCGGCTTCTCTCTCAACTTGAGAAGGGGCGCGGGGTTCTTGAACCCTTATCTCTTGGCTAGAGACAAGCCATGCAGGGGGGATGTGGGAGGGGAAACCATTGGAGAAAGGGGGAGCTATGGAATGGGGAAGAGGAAAATGAGAGGAGAGGTGATGAAATTGGGAAGGATTTGGAGGGAAGGTGAGGGGGGATTGTTGGAGGTCAGATGTTTGGGGAGGGGGAGCTGGCTATAGGAGAGAGTGGAGGTGATGGGAGGGGAGCAGGTGAAGAGCACTGAGCTGGGGTAGTCGGGAAGTGACTGATTAGGGCGGTCTCAATCCCTCTGCTTTGGAAGCTCTTGTGCCTGACCAGGATGTCTGTGCCTCCAGTCGTTGGCATACCCTGGAGGGGCTGGAGCTCTCCCTTGGGAAGAAAAGCTCCCTTAGGCATGAAGCTGTGTGATGTACAGCTGCTGAGCCCCAGCTCCACATAGTATTACTGCTTGAGCTCCCACAGCCAGCCTCTTCTGCTTGGACTGAGGTGTGGTCTAACATTGAGCCTGCCTCTGACAAGCTAGATTGCTAGCTTACTAGAGGAAACTAAGTTGCCTCTCCTGGGGGGTAATGGAGGGGGGTGGGGAGCAAGGAAGCCTGGATTTTGGGGGCATGCACAGAAATGCAGAGGACTCCCTGGGCTATGTATGAGTTGAAGAGTCCTGCGAGAGTCCTATTTCTGCAGAGCAGAACTCAGGAATCCTAAGTCATCTCCCCCTGGATGGGATCCTACCAGCAGTGGTCAGGAGCTCCTATCAGACCTTGCAGGGAGGTGTGGGAATGCAGAAGAGATTCAGGTATAGCAGGTGTAAATGGCCATGTAACCTGAACTAATAAAGGTGCCCCTGGTATCTGGCTCCTGTGTGGCACTGTGGGGGAACCCAACTCTTATGCAAGGAAGGAACCAGAAGCTTGGAGGTAGACATGGGGGTGGGTGTGTTTTTGAGTCCTAACAGAGGTTTCTTTTGGGCCAAGCTGAAGGACTTCCAGAACTGGAGCCAGGCCCAAAGGAAAGACAAGGGACTAGACACTTGGTAGAACATTCTCTAGAAAAAAGAAGAGACATCATTGGGAGGCCTGGCTCTGGATGCCATGAGGGGTTAGAACCAGGGATGGTAAATCCTTAATTAAACCTGATATAAAGAACAACATTACCATATAAACCAATCTTTGGAGAGGATTGAGAGCTGGGATCATCCAGTCACTTCCAACATGGCTCTCCAGGGAGAGTTAATCTCTTTTCTTAGTAAAGAAAATCTTTTTTTTTAAACAACAGGTTCTAAAATGAGTTTACCAAGGCAGCAAAAGAGGAAATAGGGATATCACCCCTAATATGTTCCCAATTTCATTACTACCCGTTGAAAAACATGAACTTTGGGGGAAGGTTCACGCCTGTATAGAGGAAGAAGGGTTACCTGCTCTGAGTTTTTACCGGAAACTCAATCATAACTTGCTTTTGAATGTATCCTGTTGCCTTTGCCCTATCCCTGGACCTTGGTGGTTGTCATATATTCCTAGTAAGACTATTTCAGTCTGGAGGCTTAGTGAGTACGCCCTCTATACTCCCAGAAAACTAACTCCGTCATCCTCATACCTGCAATTGACACCTTTCTGGTCTGTTTCCCAGGACCATCACACACCAGTGGGAATTTGTGCAGCTAAATGCCTGCTTGATTTGGCCTCTCTTAGTGTCCACATGTAGGTTGTACCTGATGTTTGTTTTTTACTACTCTGATGTTCAATTATGAAGTTCAGGGAGACTACTCCTGGGGAATGCCCTTAAAGAGGTAATGTGGTATAATAGAAAGAACAATGGACTTAGAGGCAGGAATCTTTGAAATACATCCTGGCCGTGTTCCCTCTACCCTATCTAAGAGTTATAAGCGGGTGACCTTGGGCAAATCCCTTGACCTCTCTGACCCCCTGTTTCTTTATTTGTAAAATAGGGGAAATATCTTTCCTACCTACCCCTTAGAACTTGTTCAGATGATATGCTAAAGGTTAGGTTCTTTGTAAAGTAATGATATCTACCATTTATATTACACTTTATTGTTATTAAGTCTGTGGCCTGACTGCCTTTGTATTTTTAGGGTGAGAGTCCCAATATTATTTTTCCTTCCAATAACTTTTCAGGAGACAAGCCATCAAATCTAAAAAAAAAAATGCCTGGACCTAGTGCCTAATGGGATTTCAAATCCTGGTTTCAAAATTCACTAGCACTTTGTGGCCATGGATGGCCTGTCTGGCATGGAGCAGGTGTTTAAATGCTTTTTGATTGATTGAGGATCTATTTCCTTATCTGTAAAATGGGGATGAGCACATTTATACTACTGACCCTTAAAGAATTGTTGTGAGGAAAGTGCTTTATAAATCCACTAAACCTGAAATAAATGTAGGTTATTGTCAGTGATGGTAGAGCAGCTCACCAGGCCCCCTTAGCTTCTGTGTGGGGCAGGCAACTTGAGGTAACTCAGAGGCTACAAGAACAGCTGGCTTCTTAGATTTCTTTCCTTACCTTGCAAGGGTGAGAGTGACATATGACTTCTCCATTCTTGCTCTTATTCATTGTATTCACAAGGAGCCACAAGGAGTACCCTGAGTCTTGCTAAATGGTGCTTCAGATTAGACAAATGTGGGGAGTGCCCCCCAGCACACTGCAAAAGATGCTGAGATGTATTGACTCAGCTCTGCCCCCTTGCTGTGATCATTCCTTTGTGCTCAATGGGGATCTAGTCTTTTTCCTTTTTTAACTAGTCAAGAGCAGGAGACACATCTTCCTACAGTGTTCCAAACATAACCAGCACTCAGTAAAGATGAACAGACAAGAAGTTGGGTGATGTTTTTGTTTAGTTGGAGAAGGGAGCACTTCCCGCCCAACCTACCCCCTACACAATGCTTAGATTATGTAAATTGGATGAGGAGGAGGTACTATTCCCATAACTCATACAGAAAATCTTATTCGTGCCTCTATATGTTTTTTCATACGGTCATAGATTCAAGCTGGAGAGGGCCATAGGATTTGTCTAATCCAGTGCCGTCTTTTTAGAGATGAGGAAACCAGGGCCTCAAAAGGGCAAGTGACTTGTCCAAGGCCATACAGGTAAGTAGTAGGTGGCAGAACCAGTGGTCAAACTCATATATTCTGACCCCGATCTTGTACCTCCCTCATTGTATCTTTGCTCTCTGTCCTTTTTTTCTTTTTTGCCATCTCCCAAATTGTCCAAATCCATTTTTCAGAAAAGTGGTGGACAAACAATTTGTCCTTTCTTCCCTGAAAGTGTATGGGCAGAAATAGGAAATACCTTGCCCTTTCCTTAATATTGGTCTGGCTGAGACCAGTGTAAGAGAATTCTTCCTGACCCTTGACTAGGGAGATCTGGAATAGGAAGGAACTCACTGAGAGATGTCTTGTGGGTTCCACAGGACAAAGTCAAAGGCAGAAGGCAGAATGTTAATGGCATTCCCCTAGAGCTGTAATCCCTTTAAAGGTGGGGGTGGGGGCAATACACTGCTGGAAGCTTTACTGCTAATTCCGTCAGTTTAACCCATTCCTTACCACAACTGTGCTTGAGTGTTAGAGTGACTTAGTGTTTCCTGTTTCCATTTTGCAACTCAGGCCATCCAACCTAAACCATGGTAAGCTTGCAGGGGGCGGGGGGGGGCCGGGATTCTGTGGGGCTTCTGGAAGCTCTGGTATCAATGTATATGACTGTGAACCATGCAACAAACCATTGGTTCCTCTTTGTTTGGCCATTCAATAAATAAGGAAACATAGAATGGGAGATAATATCTGTCTTCCAAGAGCTTATAGTCTTTTGGAGAGATAAGACAAGTTCCTAGAAGACTATAATACAAGTTAGAATAGGAAAGAGCAAGAAGTACCCAGTGCTATGATGTTTTAGTGGAGGAAGGGGTTCCTGACTGAAGAGGCTCAGGGATGAGCTACCTAGCACAGATGCCCTTGAAAAATGCGTAAGAATGAAACAGACAGGACAATCCATGTGAAAGGGACAGTGTGAGCAAAGTCAAAGAATGAGGAAATCACAGAGCATGTTAGGGGAATATACATTTATAATCCATTTTCAATGAAGGGAAAAAGTAGAATTATAGAACGTTAGCACTAGGGGGAACTTTTGAGGTCATTTATTCCAATCTCATTTTATGCATGGGTAAACTGAGAGAGATCACAGAGGTCAAGTGGCTTATCCAAGGTCACACAGCTAGTTAATGACTGGATAATGCAGGAAAGGTTGATCATAAGGGCTTTGAATGCCAGATGAAGGAATTTGGAGTGTATTCAATAGGGAGCCCCTAAAAGTTTTAGAGCAGAGGAGACATAGGGTCAGAGCTGTACTTTTCAGATTAGAAGAAGGACAATTTTTCAGAACTTGAAGGATAATTACAATAGTCCTTTCAAGATGTAACTAGAGCCTTGACTTAAAATGTTGCAGTAAGAATGAAGAGGGGAGAAAGAGGTGTGAGCTACTGCAGAGGGAGTCTCACAAAATGCAGATTTCCTATGGATTGCCCTAAGGTCCAATGCCAAGACTGAGGACAATCTCTTCTCTTCTCCTCTCTACTGGGAGGGGAACAGGGACTCTCTAATCTCAGAATTTGAAATGAGCACCTCGTGTTTTGCCTTTGCATCCTCAATGTGCTAGCTAGGGACTTATGTTATGAGGATGGGAGCTAGGGTTTCTTGGCATACCTGAAGGTTGCTGGTACAGATTCTTAGCCTTCTTGGCAGACTGAGGTAAGAGAGCAGGGCCAGAGTTACGCTTTACTTTAATTCAAAGTAGGGCTTAGGGAGCATATGACTAGGCTTACTCCCAGGGACCCTCAGCCATAATGACACTAAAGAATCTGGACCTGCATTCTCAAATCTTGACCCAAGAGATAAGTGATGTCTTGATAATGTATAGCCTCAGAGAATATAATTCTGGTACTGGGATTCTGTGGAAATGGTGGAGTAGATTGGTTATATGTTCACCAATTTTGAAGTTTCATGAGGGGCTATTCCTTTTGCTTTCTCCTTAGATGGGGTTGCATCACAGCGATGCCCACTCTTTGTTAACTCACTGTTGTTTTCCCTGGACAAGTCATTTAACCTCTATTTGCCTCAGTTTCCTTAAATGTAAAATGGAGATAATAATCACACATACCTCCTAGGGTTATTCTGAGGATTAAATGAGATAATATTTCTAAAGCTCTCAGTAGAGTGCCTGGCACACAGTAGGCACTTAATAAATGTTTCCTTCCTTCTTTCCTGACAGGTGAAGCCAGAAGTGTAAGGATGTGGATACTGGCCTCTACTTGCAGCTATACTTTAGAATTCATATGGAAACAGAGCTGTAACTAGGTTGAGCCAACTGGGGGTTTGCCCCAGGGTGCTGATTGTACTTGTGTCTCTTCTGCAGCTAGAAACAACTGAGGTTAACAAGAGTTATTAGTTAAAACCAGTAGCTACCAGATAGTGAACTTCTTCCCCCATACCCTGCAGTTACAACCCGGATAATCTCCTTCTTGTGCCTTCTCTATCCGTTCTCAAGAAAGCCTACCTAGCAGAATCCTCATAGTTTCCCAGGGTCTTTACCCAGAGAGGTTGGAGTTTCAGGGTTGCCATACCCCTTCTCCAGCAGCTAGGTGGCACAGTGAATAGAGTGCCAGGCCTGGAGTCAGGAAGACTCATTTTCTTGAGTTCAAATCTAGCCTCAGACACTTACTAGCTTTGTGACCTTGGGCAAGTCACTTAACCCTGTTTGCCTCAGTTTCCTCATCTGTAAAATGAGCTGGAAAAGGAAATGGCAAAACCACTCCAGTACCTTTGTCAAGAAACCCCAAATGGGATCATAAAGAGTTAGATACAAGTGAAAATGACTTAACAACAACAACAACATCCCTCTCTCCAACTGAATTTGTCTTTTAAAAATAGATTTGATTAAGTGTTTTGTGCTGCTTGCCCCAAGCCCTTTGTGGAAGGGGCATTCACCTGGGCCTCTTAATCTCTTACCCCTGGGATTTTCATTTGTGAGTACAGACTTCCTTTGAAAGTTAAATTTTATAGGTATAACTTATGTTGTGATGGATGACATTAAACTATTGATTCTTAGGGAAGGATCTTTCTGTTGGAAGAAGCCTTCCTAAGGGCACAATGATTTAGGAGTACTGACAGCATCTGGGCATTCTATGGCTCCTGCATGCTGTAGATATGGGTTTACATGTCCAGCCAGTGGCCTTCTCATTACATGGAAGGCCTTATTGGTTGCCTCATTAGTTGTATAGGGGATATAAGCTCAAATACTTTTCTGTGGAGATGGTATAATATTGGTCAGTCACTACTACTGAGGTCATAAACACTGGTCCATACATAAAGTGAGAAGCCTATGTATAAATGAGAGGCTGTATCAAGTATAACTTTTTTTTTAATAGGAGGTAAAATAAATTGGAAATAGAAGAGTAAATGGTGAAAAGATGTGGGCTACAGTCATGATCTGTGGTCTAACTAAGATGGGGGTGGTGAGAAAAGAGATGGTATTGTATGCCATTGTATCTCATAAGACAGTTTCCCACTCAAGCATTCTCTGGCCTTGGAGTAAAATTTCCCATCATGGTCTACAGAAGGACGTTCAAATGGTTTTACTAATAGGAGCCTGGAGAGTTCTATTCCTGTCTCTCCCACTGACTCATTGTATATAATCTTAGGCAAATCATTTCTCCCCATCAGGCTCCTGTTTCTTTGTATAGTGTATCTACTCTCTGCTTTGCTTGGGTGTGGGTGCCTACATGCTGATGGTCATAGAATAAGTATAGTTGGTATTTTTAATAAGAAAAACCAAAAGATTTGTCCTTCAGAAACCCTAAGTAGACACCTTTTTTTTTTTTAAACGTAAGGGATTTTTCCTTGAAAGAAATCATGTTGACTTCATAAGAGGTAAAGCATTTCATTCTTGGAGACATTCCAGTTCCTTGGCCCTGAATGTTGGTTCCAACCCAGGAAATTTGATCAACATCCGGAGAAGAAAGTGATAGCTACACAGATGACAAATGACTGGATCTGTCCCCACTGAGAAAGGGAGATGGCAACTCCTCCTTCATCTTCTTCCTCCTTAGCCATCTCTGTAAGAGAGACGGTCCTGCATGGAACTTCGATGAAGAATGGGGAAGGGTGTTATTAATTAGTAAAAACCTTGTTTACTGAACAGGCATATTCTTAAAGATCTCTTTCGAGGGACGTTTTGACATGTTACTTTAATTAGCCACGGAAGAATCCTAAGTGTAGACAGTGTAAAATGACCCTTCCTGTTGTTTCCAGTTACTGTTATCTTTGTTTGCTCTCGACAAGCATGGTGACAAGGTCATAGGAATCCGTTTCAGAGCTCAGGCGGTGCAGCCCATCGGCGGTAAGTGGGACTGCAAGAGAATTATAATAATCTCATTTAGGTGGTGATTTACCATTACAGAAGTACACTCCTTCTACCACACTGACTTTATCATAGTAAGTGTATTGTTTTCAGCCTCATTCTTTCTCCTGTATCCCAGCTCTGTATTGCTGACAGTCTGGACCTATCCATTGGTATGTCCTGCCCATGCCTCAAACTCAACATGTTCCAAAACTGACTTCCTGCCCTTCCCAACCTACCCCTTCTCTCAACTTCCCTACTTATATTGATTCCACCACCATCATCGTCCCTGTCACCAAATGCCATCTTTTCTTCACTCTCCCATATATACAAACCCCAACGTATATCATTTGCCAACTCCAGTCAATTCTATCTCCATAATTCCTTGCATCTATCCCCTCCACTTTATATACCTATAGACAGGAGGTTCTAAGGACCTTGAAATGGTATTTTAACTAGCTCCCTGTTTCCCATGTCTCCAGTTTTCTCGTAGCTGCCAAAATCTTCCTAATACAAAAGTGTGAGCTACCTTGGCACTTCTCTGCTTAAAAACAACAACAACAGCAAAAACCTTCAGTAGCTCCCCATTGTCTACAGGATAAAATAAACTTTTCAGCCTGACATTTGAGGTCTGTTGTGATCTGACTTCAACCTACCTTCCTGGCCTGATTTTTACAGTATTCTTCATGTACGGTATATTCTAGCCAAATGGAACTACTAGCCATTCTCTGAGCTTGTTCCGTTCTTGCCTCCCCCTCTGCTATTACACAGGCCATTCCCCCTGATTAGAATGCACTTTCCTCCCCATTTCTTCCTGATAAATTCCTTCTCTTTATAGTCCAACTTAGGTGCTATTGCCCCTATGAAACTTTCCCTGATTTCTACCAGTTTTCTCAATCGAAAGTGGTCTCTCCTCCCTCAAATTTTCTTAATAAAAAAGTCTTTGTTTTGGACTGATCATTGATTGTTATTACATTCTAACTTAGCACATAATTATTTGCAAATTATATACACCCTAGAGGCAACTGAGGCTCCCAGGATAGAGTGTTGGGCCTGGAGTCAAGAAGGCCTGAGTTCAAATCCAGCCTCAGACACTCCTAGCTGCGTTACCTTGGGCAAGTCACTTAAACCTGTTTGCCTCAGCTCCCTCATCTGTAAAATGAACTGAAGAAGGAAATGGCAAAACCACTCCAGTGTCTTTGCCAAGAAAACGCATTGACATGCTATGGCCTATAGGATCATGAAGAGTCAGACCACAACCATACATACTCGACAAAATTACAAACTGCTTGAGGGGAGGGATTGTATCAATTTTTTTATTTTTGTCTCTCAAGCTTTTAACACAGTACTTTCCACATAGTAGACAATGAATACTTACTGAATTGAATCTGGGTTTCATGGAATTTGGAGCTGAAAGGGACCTTAGAGATCATCCAGTCCAATGCCTTCATTTTATAATGAGGAAACTGAGGCCCAGATAGTTGAAGTGACTTACCTAAGGTCACATCACTAGTACTAACGGCATGTTGGCCAAGAATGTTTACCTGCTACTTTTTAGTTCCAAAGCAATGAATTGTAACAGGAACTTATACCTCAAGATCAGAAAATTTAGAGATTATCAGTAAAACCCCATTTACTTTCTGTTCTTCGAAGTAATTCACCTTGTTCATTTGAAAACTACAAGTTACTGTGCCTTCTAAATATGTGAGTAGCATGTTGCATCTCTAATGTGTTTTTCCTTAATTATTTTTTGTGGCTGATTAGTGTATTCGCTCTCTTCTGTTACCAAATTTTAAGTTCAAGGGGCCAGGGACTATGTTCCTCTCCCTAAGAGCTTGGAAATCTTTGCACATAGTAGGTGCTTAATAAGTATTAGTTGAATTGAATCATTGTTTAATTGAATTAGTTCATTTGCTGCTGTAACAACTTGTTGGAAGAGGTGGTGTTAAATGATCATACCCATTTTATATGCAAAGAAACTAAATCTCAGGGAGGCAACCTCTTACTGTGGAAACAGTATTGGCCTGGAGTCAGAAGATCTGGGTTCAAATTCCATCCCTGACATTAATGGAACTATAGTAGGGTACCATCCATGAGCTGCAAGCCTCTTCTTAAAACAGAGCTAACAACTTTAATCAATACAGTGATCCAAGACAATTCCAAAGCACTCATGATGAAAAAGGGCAGCTAAGTGGTGCAGCGGATAGAGTGCCAGGACTGGAGTCAGGAAGACCTGAGCTCAAATCTGGCCTCAGACACTTTTAGCTGTGTGGTCCTGGGCAATCACTTAACTCCCTTTGCCTCAGTTTTCTCATCTGTAAAAAGAGCTAGAGTAGGAAATGGTAAATCACTCCAGTGTTTTTGCCAAGAAAACTCCAAATGGGGTCACAAGGGTCAGACATGACTGAATAACAACATGATGAAAAGTGTTATACACCTCCAGAGAGAACTGGTGAACTCTGAGTACAGATTGAAGCATACTTTTTTTGCCTCCCCAAAAATTAACAAATAAATAAGGCAGAGCGAGCAGCAAAAGAGGTACAAAGTCTGCCTTTGGTCAGTAGAGAAGAACCAGGTGCCTCTGACAGATCTTCCCTCTCTCAAGCTGTTGATAGGGCTGAAAGGCAATAACTCTACTGCCTCCAAGTTCAGTTCCCTTCCAATGAGTTCCCCAGAAACTATACCATCTTTTTCTTCAGCCATTCATCAAAGCAAAGCCTATCTTCCAATCAGTAGGCTCCCAGAACAGCAGTGGAAGCTCCTGCTGGTTTCTTTATACTCTTCTCCTTCACAGTTGGATTTTCTCCATACTCTCAATGCCTGAAATCAGAACCTCCTAGTAGCCAGTGAACTCACCTTTCCCTTATGAAGTAAAACTTAAGAAATACACCTTTTTGTCATCTATGAACCCAACAATCCTGATTTAGTCTTTCCATAGACTTTAGACAGTTCTTTGATTTGCCCTTTTGTCAGCTAACCTCTCAAACTCTACAAACAGCCACATGCAAATGAGCTGAGGGACCATAATGCCCTGCAGCTTCAGTCATTTCAAAAATCCTCCTAGTACATTCATCTGAGTGTCAGTTTTCTTGCCAGCCTTCTTAACAGTCTGTACCACTTCTTCACATTTTATTCGAGAAAATGTTTCTTTATACATAGATTTTATCAGTTTTTCATGCACAAAAGTTCTTTTTCTGCCCCTTTCAGCAACCAAACCGTTCACATATGAAAATATATAAATATCTTATACTTAACAACGTGTTATTTTAGGCAAGTCACATGCCTTCTGGGCCCTAGTTTCCTCATATAAATTTATCCTAGGTTACAGAAGCGGTGGGATCAGAACTTGAACCCAGGTTTCTGGCTCTAAGTTCTTTCTACTACACCACATAATCCACTCGTTCCTAAATAAGCCTACACCATAGATCAGGATGGCAATAGTTAAATTTCTGTCTTTGTATTCACAGAATCACAGAATTTTCGAGTTGGAAGAAACCTCTGTAGCCACCCAGTCCAACCTATCCACGACTGGAATTCTCACTATAGCATGCCTGTCAAGTAGACATCTAACCTTTGCTTAAAGACTTCCAAGGAAAGGGAACTCACCACCTCTGAGTCAGCCCATTCTACTTTTGGCCCTAATCGTTAGGAGGTTTTTCTTAACATCAAACCCATATTTGCCTCTTTGCAACTTCCACACATTGCTCCTGATTCTATCTTGTAGGGCCAAATGAGCAAGCAGCATTAATTCCTCTTCCATATGGCAACCCTTTAAAAAAGTGAAGATAGCTCTCTTACCCTCCATGAGTTTTCTCCAGGTAAAACATCTCCACTTCCTCCATCCAATACTTATATGATCTGGATAAAGGCCTACCACCATCCCGGTCACCTTCTTCTGTATTTTTTCTTGTTTTTAAATATCTTCCTTAAGCTGTGGTACACAGGACTGAAGGTGACCAGGGCCAAGGACAAAGGGACTATCAATTCTTTGTTACTGGAAGCCAAACCCCATGATACATTAGCTTTTTTGGCTCCTGCATGATACACTTGACTCATAATGAGCATGCAGTCCAGCACCGAGCATAGTAGACACTTAATGAAGTTTGTTTAATTGAATTTTAGATCAAGAAAAGACTTTAAAGATCTAGGCCAAATCCCTCATTTTGTATGTGAAGAAACTGAAATTGCCACTTGCCCAAGATCGTACAGTAACTCAGCTTGGGTTGGAGCCCCATGCTTTTGACCTTGATCTCACTTCTCTGCTCTTTCAGCTACACCACACAGACTTCAGGAAGTTATTCATTTGTTCACTAAACATTTATTAAACATCTATTGTATGCTAATAACTATGTGACAGACCTGGTGTGTGCTAAGGTTACAAAGATAAATGAGATCTATCCCCTGCCCTCAGGGGGCCTTAAAGCTTACCAGTGCATCCAAATTTGAATGTAAGTGTATAAGAAAATGACAAATAGTGTATAATGAGTTCAAATGAAGAGGTCTCTCCTGTCTGGGGAGATCAAGGAAGGCTTCATTTAGAATACAGCATTTGAGCGGACCTAGGATTGGGTCAACTTACTTCTACTTTTGCTTCCTCATTGGCAAGCAGGTGAGCAACAAGTATTTCTTAAGTGCTTATTATGTACCAGGCACTATGCTAAGTGCTAGGGATACAAATATAAGCAAAAAGAAATAGGGCCCCTCCCCTCAAGGAGCTTATATTCTTATGGGGGATGGCACCATATAAAAGGAAGCTGAAAAGGAGGAAGGGAGTCATGGCAAAATCCAACATCAGAAGTAGAGGCAGAGCTGGGAGGGAATGAAGGATGCTTGCTTGGGTCCTTCTCCAAAATGGAGGCCCTGAAAGAAACTCACCGATGGGAGGAGGGATATTCTCTCCCACCAATGGGAGAAGTCAAAGGAAATTCCAGGGTTAGAAGTCCCTAAGTGTGGAGGGAAATTCTGATACCTGGTTGCAAGGGCAGAGATAATGAGAGATCAGTTAATTTTCACTTGAATACTATCAGTTTCAAGGAAGTGGTGAGCTTCACCTCTTTAATTGGTAGAAATGGTCGCTGAGCTCCCTTGACAGCTGTATGAAACCAAAGAGTTTCTAAGCCAAGATATTACTTAAATAATATCCCTAAACATCTTCCTGCTCAAGTTTTTGGTGGAAGTGACTTCTGATGCCTTCTGGGATTGTGGAGTGTGGTCTACTGTAAATGGACAGTATGGAGGCACAGTTCACAAAGGCTTTGAAACTGCTCTCCCTGAAGTTACAAACCATCTTTGTTAACAACCATATCTGAAGGTCTTTGCTCAGTCTAGATGAGGACTGAGCAAATGTATCTGATGCATTGGACTTTGGTAACCAACCTCTCTTCCTGCGTGCTCTTTCCTCTTTGGAATTTTGTGATATCATTCTCTCCTGGCTCTTATCCTACCTGTTTGGATGCTCCACATCTATCTCCTTTACTGATACATCATCCACATCATGCCCCTTAATAGTAGGTATTCCCTGCTGTTCTGTCTTAAACCTTTTCTTTCTTTACACTTCCTTTTGGTGATCTCATCAGCTCCCATGAATTTAGGTATCATCTTTATGCAGATGACTCACAGATCTACAGATTTAGCTCTCGTCTCTCTCCTGAGCTTCAGTCCCACATCATCAGTTGCCTATTGGATATTTCAAACTGGATGTGCCAGAAATCTCTCACACTATGTCCAAAACTGAAATCGTTCTTTCCCCCTGCCCCAAGCCCTCCCTTCCAAACTATCCTATTTCTTTTGAGGCTACCACCATCCTACCAATCTCTCTGGTTTATAACCTTGGCATTTCTCTTGACTCTTCACTTTTCCTCACCCCATATATCCCATCAGTTGCCATATTTTGTTTTTCTGTTTTGCATGTGGCCCATTCTTTATATTCAAACAGCTACCACCTTCAGACCTTCATCCCCTCTTGCTAGGATTGTGGCAATAGTCTCAGGTCTTCTTCCTTCCCCCCCTCCAGTACATTCTCCATAATGCTGTCAAAGTGGTTTTTTCTTAAGCATAGATCTGACCATGTTACTCCCCTACTTAGACAACTTCATTGGTTTCCTGTTGTACCTAGAATCAAATATGAACACTTCTGTTTAGCTTATAAAGCCCTTCACAATCTAGCACTGATCTATTTTTCCAGCCTCACTGGACATTACTCTCTCTTCTACCCCCTGAAATCCAGTCAAACTGGCTTCATTGTTCCTCAAACATTCTATTTCCCATACACGTCCTTCTCCCCATTGCCTCACAGACTTCCTCTAGCCTTCAAGATGCTGTTTAAGTTTTTAAGATGCTAAAGCACCACCTTCTACATGCATGGTGTCAAATAGAAACAGGGGCGCTAAAGAGGACCTAAAGATCCCTGCATGCAGCATGTTGACTTAGAAAACCACCTATGAACATTATCTGGGTTCTATTATATTTTTATTTATTTTATTAAATATATACCAATTACATTTTAATCTTGTTCTGGTCCACTGGGGAGTGTTGCAGGCAACCTTGCTCTCTGGTATGTTTGATACCTCTGTTCTACATGAATCATGTCCTGTTCCCCCTCTCACAAAATTGCTAGTACCCTTCCTGCTAAACTATCTTATATTTAAATTACCTTGTATGTAATACAAAATACTTTGTATTTATTTGTATATACTTATATTTGTATAGTTTTTATAAATGTGCGTATACTCACGTGTGTGTGTGAATATACTTATTGTCAACTTCTTTTTCAATAGGGATTGTTTCATTCTTTGTACTTGTATCCACAGTGCCTGGCACAGAGTAGGTGCTTAAAAGCACATGTTGATTATTTGATAATTTTCCTTCTTTCTTTCTCCTACCACCCCCACTTTCTCAAAACCCTCCCCTCAAATTTTCTAATATTTAATTTCTCTGGCCTCCAGGGTTTCCCCCCCCCAAGATATTGTACTGAACATCTTTATATTAGGTTTTTATTGTCTTATCACTACATACAAGGAAACTGAGGCCCAGAGAAAAGAAAGGATTTATATAATAGGTCAATGGACCCTCTTGGCATCTCACTAGATTTCATATTCTTTCTCCTAACATCCCTTTCCCATCTTAATTTTGATACCCATTTTCTTCTTATACTTTCCTAATTAGTGCTTCTTTATACCCGTGATATCCCCATCAAATTCTTTGATGGTTACATAATGTCACCTGTGTAGGTATTCCCTCCATAGGTATAGATCCTACACCTCCAGACCTCGTTCTGTGTCATTCCTCTCCATGTCTTTCTATTTTTCCTCCCTAGAGGATCTTCATACAGTATCAAACACCTTCTTAGGGGTCTTCCAGTATTCAGTGGAGGTGGTTCAATTCTTTCCATGGTGTATCAACTTGTTCTTTGTTGGGTAGAGATGATGAATCTTGAGCATTTGTTAAGTTAATGTTTGTAGATGCGCTAAAACCTTTGTAATTCATAGCATCTTCTTAGCATCCATGGGAACTACACCAATAAATCCACAACTATTTGAACATCTATTATCCTCATAACACCAGCCTTATGTATCTCTCCATTCCTGTGCCCTTAACAGGTAGTAGATCATGGATTTTGGAAGGGACCTCAGTCCAACCTCCTCATTTTTAATGATGAGGCTCAGAGAAGGTATATGACCTATCCAGGGTGACCCAGGTAATAAATAACAAAGCCGAGATTCAAACCCAGGTCTTTTGCTTCTAAATCCAGTATTCTTTTGGGTGTAGACTATTTTTCCATCTTACCATTATCCATTGTGTCTTGGCAGTTTCTGTATTCTGTCTCTCCATTCTCACTACCCTCCCAGAAAGATAACTATGTGGGTGGACCTAGCTTTCAGCAAGTAGGATATCATAACATTTTGGACTTGTATACAATCTCTATTTCAGAGTTTGGGCAGCTAAGTTGTAAGAGAGCAAGTTTCCCCCGGGTGCATGAAAAATCTGTAGTGGAAGCAAGCCAAATATCAGAAAAGGGGAATAGAATAATACAGAGATGCCATGTGCCAGATACACTCCTAAAAAGTTTCTGTGAATCAAATTTTTATAAACTGATCATTTAAAATGCACTAGGAGAATTTGCTAAAGGTATATACTCATGAATCTTTTGGTAAAGTAATGAATCACCCTCTTGTCTATATTTTGTGCAAATCCAAGTCCATAAATATTTGTTGAATGTAGATTGTAAGAAACAGTTGCATTGAGAGGACTCTTGGTAATAGGCATGCTTCCATCTCTGTTTTTTCTTTTTTTCTGGGACCCAATGAAAGTTCCTTGCCCTCTACAATTTATTTTCCCAGAGGTCATCTGGTCTATGATCCCTGCCCAAAAATGTACAAGATGATAACACTACTGGAATTACTGAACCACCTCCAAAAATTATTGGAAAGCCTAGAAGTTTTAATTGGTTCCATGAAAATTCAGTTTAATTCAGCTGGGTTTTATTGAGTGCCTGTTATGTATAGGGCGCTGTGATAAATGGTGGAGATACAAAGAAAAGACCAAGTCAGTCTCTGTCCTTGACATTGGGCAGAATGATGTAACAGGTAGCTGTATAGGAAAAATGTTAGAAATGGGTGATTGGTTCAAAACAGGAAAGAATTCAGTTTAATATAAGAGCTAGAGCTTCAAAGCACACTAGACATCACCCAACCCAACTCTCTTGTTTTACAAATGAAGAAACTGAGAGTCAGGGAGATAAAGTGACCTAACTTATATCATATAGGTAGTAAGTAGCAGAACCAGGATTGAAATGCCGTTTCTCTGACTCCAAAGACAGTGCTCTGCCCACCGATAATGTTCAGATTTGGTTATTGGTTGGGAGAGTGTTAGTTGAGATCTGACTATAGAACAGAAGGTTGTAAGTCCAAAGGATGTATCTAAGGACAAATTCACAGGCTTTGATGACTGATTGGATATAGGAGATGAGGGAGAAGGAAAAGTAAAAGATTTCAAAGTTTCAAGGCTAAGTTATAGGGAAAATAGTGGTATAGTTAGCAGAAGTGAGGAAGTTGGGGACTGGTTTTGGGGGGAAAGGTGATTTCTCTTTGAATTGGCTGTTCTCAAACTGTGATCTGGGAACTCCTGGGATCTCTGAGACTCTTTCAGAGGGTCTGCAAGATCAAAACTATTTTCACAATGGTACTAAAACATTTAATTTCTAATATGGTGATCTGAATCTATCACCCACAGAAACAAAAGCTTTTTGTAGGATCCTCAATAATTTTTAAGAGTGTAAAGGGGTCCTGAGGCCAGAATGTTTGTGAACTGCTGCTCTAGACCACGTTGAATTGGAAGTGATAAGAGGACATTGAGATGGAGATGTACAGCAGGTGATTAGAAATGCAGGTCTCAATGTCAGGAAAAAGGCAAAGAAATTTGAAATTTACTAAGGGCCAATAGGGAGTTCCTGAATTTTTGAGCAGAATGACACGACTAGTTCTTATGCATAAAAAATAGTATTTTGGAAATGGCATCAATGATGGATTGGAGTCAAATTGGATGGAGATCTGTTGTTGGGTGCCCCAGGGATATGTTCTTAATCTTCTGTAATTCAACATTTTTATCAATGACTTGTAAAAAAGGTATGCTTGTCAAATTTCCAGCTGGACACTGTGCTGGGAGGGAGAGTTAATATGTAGGATTACAATTAGGCTCCAAAGAGATCTCACCAGGCTAGACTGATGGGCCAAATCTAATAAAGTTAAATTTAATAGGGATAAATGTAAAACTTTGAACTTGCAAAGTTGCTTTTTTGGAATCAAAGTATTAGAATGGGGATAGGGGGAACCTGGCTAGGAAACGGTTCATGTGATAAAGATCAGGGGATTTTAGTGGACCTAAAATTCAGGAAGAGCCGCCAGTAAGAGATGATTAAAAAAAAAAAAGGCTAATAGACCCTAGGCTGCATTGATAGGTAGAGAGGGCAGGGTCTGTCTATTGCTTCTTTCTGTGCCCCCTGTGCTTAGCACAGTGCCTAGCACATAGTGGGGGCTTAATAAATGCTTATTGACTGACTGCTCAGAGAAAGGGATATGATAATCCTACTGAACTTTAACTCAATCAGGCCACAGCTAGACTATTTTATTTAGTTCTAGGTGCCATATCTTAGGAAGGACGTTAATAAGCTAGTGAAGTCCTAGAAGAGGGGAGCTAGTATGATGAAGGGGTTGGAGACCATGCCATATGAGGAGTGATTAAAAATCTCTAAGGATCTTCAGGTGGGAGGAGAAAGGCAGAGGGAGGAGAGCATAAATATTTATAATTTTATTATAATTATAATAAGGATATCTTTAAATATTTGGAGGATCCTCACGTGGAAGGGGGATTAGACTTGTTCTTGGCTGTAGAAAGCAGAACCAAGGCAGCTAGGTGGCATAGTGGATAGAGCACCAGGCCTGGAGTCAGGAAGATCTGAGTTCAAATCTGGCCTCACATACTTCCTTGCTCTGTAACACCGAACAAGTCACTTCACTCTGTTTGCCTCAATTTCCTCCTCTGTAAAATGGGGATAATAATAGCACCTACTTCCCAGGGTTGTTGTGAGGATCAAATGAGATAATAATTGTAAAGTGCTTAGTACAGTACCTGGCACACAGTACATGCTAGATAAATGTTAGCTGTCATTAGAATGAGGAGCAGCCATTGAAATAGCAGAAGCAGATTTGGTTTGAAGAAGAATTAAACCTGTGTAAAAGTAGAACAGAGAACTTTGGGAGGGAATAGGTTGCTCTGTGCTGTCTTCAAGCAGTAGCTATATTGGTTATGTGTGTTGGCCATGATGTAGAAGTCATATATACAACGTGTCAGGCGCACATTGGACTAGATTGTCTTTGAGGACTATTCTAACTCTGAGATCAGAAGAGAGTAGAAGCTGGAAGACCTATTAGGAGACTACAAGTTCCTTGAAGGCAGGGGCAATTTTCATTTTTATCTTTCTAGCTTTAGCATCTAGCACAGTTCCTTACACATAGTTAAGTACTCAAATGCTTGTTGAATTAACTGAGGCTATTGTAGTTATCTGAGTAGATAAATAATAGATTGATTGAGAGAGCATCTATTAAATGCTTATTACCTACCAAGCACTATGCTACATGCTAGGGACACAAACAAAAGCTAGCAAGAGAATCCCTGCCCTCAAGAAGCTTACATTCCAATGGGTGAAGAGAATATGTAAAAGTAAGAAATTCAAGAGAGTGGCATGGTTTTGCTGCTGGTGCTGGGAGGTGAGGTGGAGGACTTGTTTCAGGCAAGATAAAGCAAAAGCTTACCTGACTGAGTCCAAGGTAGTTCTAGGGGCAGAGTCTAAGGTTCCAGGGGGAGAAGGTGAGGGTGATGGCCAGAGTGGAGGTGACAGGGTTTGGAGCTGGTAGTAACGAAAGCCTGTACTGTAGTTGTAATAGCAGGGATAGAGAGGAAGGGACAGATGTGAGAGGTGTGTCAGAGTTAGATTCAACAGGAGTTGGTAACTGTTTGGACGTGACAGGTAAAGGAGAAGGAAGTCACAGAAAATGGTCAGACTGAAAGATGATACGACAGACAGGAATAGTGAAGCCAGATGAAGCAGGTTCAGGAGGAAAGATAATAACTTCAAACAGAAGAGAATGGTCAGCAGCATCAAAAATGACAGAGGTTAAGGGAAAATTAGGACTGAAAAAAAGACCTTTATATGTGACAATTAAGAGGTCACTGGTGACTCTCTTAGTCATATGGGGGCACATGCCAGCATACAAGATTAATAGGAGAGTGGGCGGTAGAAATAATTGATATATGAGAAAAAGAGAAGAGGTTTATACCATTTGGTCCTGGTTCTGTCCTCTAGAGACAATGGGTCATTAGCAGTAGGTTTTACTCCAATGTAAAAAAGAGTTTTCTGTTAGAGCTATCCCAAAATGAAATGAACTGCCTGGTGACCTAGTGTTGACAAAGTGTTGACAAGATGACTATCTGTCTAGGATGTTATTAGGAAGATTCCTCCATTAGGTGGGAGGTTGGCCTAAATGACTCTAGGGCCCTGTCCAACTCTAGGATTATACAGTGTTTAATGAAGGCAGTGGGTATGATGACCAAATTCCTTGGTCTGGGAAAGGAAGGCAAGAAATAAGGTAGTAGATACATGGGTCTACAAAGCCATATTTCTTTTATTTTCACCAATAGAGGGGGAAATCATGCATGCTTCAAGATGGAAGAGAAGGAGCAATTAGAAAAGGAGATAGTGAAGATCCCAAAGGAGGCAGGAGAGTCCAGTACACAAGTAAAGAGTAGCCTCAGAAAGGAGCGGGCATCCTCTTTCTCTGAGAGGGGAGGAAAGGAAGAAGGTGAGGTAAAAAAGACAGAGGATGAGTTCTAGCACAGCAAGATTTGTTGAACAAACCTTATGCCCTTCCTGATTTTCTCACTTTGGATTGTCCTTTGTAGTTTTTTGAACTTGTCAGAATAAGGATGCAGAAGAAACCAAGGGCATTAATATTCTACATGTTGACTCTTCTCTTCTTCCTGCTGTTCTGTCCAGCTTATTTGGATGTACGTCCAGTGATTGGGCCTACTCTTGTGGTTCACGGTGCTCTCAGTCCAGGATCCATGGCTTTCTTCTTCTGCTCTTCTTGTCTGTGTCTAGTAAGTGTCTGCCTGAGCTCCACAGCCCTTCAAAAGCAGCTTTAGAAATGGCTGCAAGGTTTCCAGGCTCTTCCTTTCACGTGTAGGCAAGCACCAATGGTGTAGCAACATTGCCAGCTTTCAGTCATCTCCAAACAATTGTGGGTCTCAGAAATTGCCCTAAAAGGCTGGCTATTGATGCTGGCTTACTTTTTTCTACAGCAATTTCAGTTGTACAAAGCACTCTCTACAGCAGCCCTATGAGGTAAGGAGTGCCAGTAGTATTACTTATATTTTACAGATGAGGGAAATGAGGCAAAGGGATGAAATGACTTGTTCATTATTACTTGACTGTTAAGTGACAGGGCCAGAGTGAACTTAGATTTTTTCCTGATTCCAAGTCTAAGAAAATCTTTCTCTTCTTTCTCCTTTTCCTTCTTCTCCTTTTCTTCCTTTTTGCTTCTCCTTCTCCTTCCTTCTCCTTTTCTATTTCCTCTCTTTCTTCCTTCCGTCTTTCTTTTTGTTGTCTCCCTCCTTTCCATCTTCCTCCTCCTTCCTTTTCTTTTCTTCTTCCTCTTCCTGTCTCCTCCTCTTTTTATCTTATAATTTCCTATTCATTGTCCTCCTCCTCCTCCTCCTCCTGCTTCTTCTCTTTTTCCTCTGCCTGTTTCTCCTCCTCCTATGATGACAACAATGACTACTACTACTACTACTACTACTACTACTACCACTACTACTGCTACTACTACTGCTACTGCTACTGCTACTACTACTGCTTCTATAATTTGTAATTATAGCTGGCATTTACACAGTGCTTTAAGGTTTGCAAAGCACTAGACATACATTATATCATTTCACCTACACAACAACCCTGAGATGTGGCTGCTATTATTATCTGCATTTTGCTGATGAAGATACCGGGTTTTAGAAAGATTATGACTTTTCTGGGGCTACCTGGCTCCTCAGTGTCTGAGATGAGGATTCAGATTCAGATCTTTCTGATTTTGAGTCTACCTTTCTATCCTCACTGCATCAATGTGCTTCTCAAATATCCACACTAGCCTGAAGATCACAAAGCCTGGGTCATTGGCTACAGGTTTGCTGGCTGTTTATCAAAGTCATTAATCATAAAAGCAGTCCAACCCTCTCATTTTGCAGACCAAAAAACTAAGACCAAGGGAAGTAGAGTGACTTATCCCCAGGCCACATAGATAGTAAGTGGCAGAGTCAGTATTTAAGGGTCCACACCCAACAGCTTTTCCACTGTCCTACACTGCCCCATCCCTGAAGCTACAGTTCATTGAATTTGGATGCCAGTAGCCTACTGATGTCTAAAGATGCTGGTGGACTTAATGATGTACTGTATAACTACAAAGACTAAGTGCATAAGGTATTTTTAATGAATTAATTTTATTACTTTACTTCAGTCCTCCAAATTTTGTCAATGTGGGCACTTCTTTCACCAATGTAGATTGCAAACCCTTCATGCTTTGGTATGTGGTCTTCATGAGTTTCTCTTGTTGAAAAATTCATGACCAGCAGTGGCCAAACTTTCAGATATGAGCTTTTCCAAAATTAGCTATACTGGTCTGCCACCAACAAACATGCAGGACCATTTGCTAAGGCTTTCTAACTTTGTAAGACCATGTGGAGCTCATGCTCTGCTAGCGTAGACTTCAAGAACCCCAACTCACCTTCCTGACACAATGAGGAATTAGAAGGCAACAACTTATTGCTAATTTTCTATATGCTTTAATATTCAAATGGATTCATGATTTTATCAAGGGGGATCTTTCATCCAACAGATGAAATATAGTTCACCCATCCCTGCTCATCTTGTGCTACCTTTGTTGATATCATTCCATGATGTTATCATAAGTGGTCTACCAAATATAGTCCAGTAGGTTGAGCCTCCCTCAGTTTCTCTTGATATCATCAAGTGGGGCTATCACTGCAGTACACAGGTCATCTACCAGTTCTTCCTTTCTCTTGCTTCATGACCAGCCCATCTTCTTTCATTCATCTCTTTCTTTGTCAACACCTTTGGCTCTGGTTGCACTTCATAATTCCCTATTTGTAGTGTGCCGCAGCCAACTTCCACCCACCATGTGCCTCTCCATTACCCTCTGGGTGATAGTCATTTTCAGTTCTTCAGAGATTGTAGACAGAGCCTTACAACAACACTGGTAGAATGTCAGTCTTAAAAAGATGGGTCTTTGTTTCAGAGAAAACCTTTCTATATAACCCAACAGGTTCAATCGTTTATTGTCACTTGGAATGAGCTTTCTGATGCTAGCCCAATAAAATGTGGTTTTCCTCTAAGGTCAATATCACTGGAACCCCTTCTTCCTTCCCCAAAACTTTGCAGGTAGCTTTGTTAGACTGTGCTGGCTGAAAACATTCTTTCCACAAAACCAACCAGGCTGGCCAGAAATTTCTGCCATAAAACCAATTATTTTTTTTTGTCTGAGGTCCCATACACTTTGTCTGAAGAACTATGTGTCTAAGAGATCAGTCATTTTAAGCCAAGGGCCACCAAGTCACAAATGACTATAGCTGATCTGGTTTATACTTTAGCAATGAAGTTACTGTTTTATTATTTCATTTGTAATGTGTGCTGGGAATTAACCTCATAAATTTACTTTCTAAATAACTGTGGTTTGTTTTATATTCCCTCTCTTCACATAACCAGCTACTGTACAGTAGCCATTATTTGGAGGAAGGGTGGGACAGACAAAATTATTTTCCTTTCCACTTTTCCTCCAATTTCCTTCCCAGCTCCCCACAATCAACCAAGGCAAATGAAATTTTATTTCTGTATTCTTGGTGTCCAGTTGGATCGAGGGTCAGCCCCAAGACTTATAGATTCAGCCCAAGACAGCTTTTTTTTTGGGGGGGAGAAGGTTCATGTATAATTGGTTTCCGGACCTCAGCCCCATACTTTCTAGTCTCTTCAGTCTTAAACTGACCATTTCAGGAGATATTTTGGAACAGGTCCTTACTGGTATAGACATAAAGTTCTGGAAGTCAATTTGGAACTGAACTTACCCCAGTGGAGTGAGAGGATGCCTTTGTAGACCTTCTCCAGAGATTAATCACTAAAAAATGGACCTACAAACTGGCCATTTACCCATCAATAATTAGGCATCAAAGGGACTTATGATTTAATTGGCATAGGGAACTCTTTAGCAAGCAAACTTCCTCTGCCAGTGCAGGTTGGCACCTTCTCTGTGACTTGTATTCTTAGAAGTGGCTGAGAGACACCCAGAGGATTCAGTTTTCACCTAGACAAGTTAAATTACCTACCTAGGGTCATACAACCCCAGTCTTCCAGGCTTTAAGGTCATCCTATAATCCCCTGGAAAAGTCATTACTGGCTGTTTGGAGGCAGAACATAAAATGTGAGAGTGAAGTTCCTTTCCTGAAAGTTTTTACATGTTAAAGCAAGAGTCCTTAATCTTTTGGGGTCATAGACCCTTTTGGCAGTCTGGCAAAGCCAGTCTAGACCCCTTCTCAGAATAATGTTTTTAAAAGCATAAAACAAAATAAATATTAGAGTTACAAAGGAAGACAATTATATTGAAATACAGTTATTACAATATTTATTTTTAAGAAAATCAAGAACCCATGTTAAGAAGCCTAAATTATATACACATATCTTATAATATATTATTAAATAATATATATTATACATAGTTTTTGTATATGTATATATATATGTATATATATATATATATATATATAAAATATGTGTGTGTGTGTTTGTATGTATGAGGCAGCTGTGTGGTACAATGGATAGGTTGCTGGAATGGAGTTAAAGACTTGAGTTCAAATCCTGCCTCAAACACTTATATGACCCCAGGCAAGTCACTTAATTTCTCTCTGCCACAGTTTTCTGATTTGTAAAATGGAAATAATAATAGTTCCTTATGTCTCAGAGTTGTGAGGATCAAAAGAGATAAATATGTACAACATTTTGCAAATCTCAAAGAGCTATATAACTGCTATTATTATGATTATGATTATTTTCAAAGCATTAGAACTTTGCATTCCATCCCTTTCTAGTTTTTGCTCTGGGTACCATCATATCAATAGTGTCACAGCTTCTGGAAAGGACAGGCAAGTTGATCACCATTTGGATCACTATCTGTGACTCTCCAGACACTCCCATTGAAGGCCACTTCTCTCTTATATGTTTTGCTTTCCTTCATTTGAATATAAGCTTCCTGAGGGCAGAGACTCTCTAACTTTTTGTATTTGTTTCCTTGGTGATTAGCACAGTGCCTGGCACATAAGTGCTTAATAACTGTTTTTCCATTCATTCGTTCCTTTACTCAGTCCCCATTCTCTACTCTGATTGATAGTAGATCTAATAGGAAGAGTTAGGGGTTTAGTCTGACTACCTGAGTTCAGATATGGGCTTTTGTCCTAAATGTGTGATTTGGGGGAGCTCATGTAACCTCTGTGAGCCTTAGTTTCCTTATCTGAAAAATGGGGTTAACAATATTTGCACTGCTTGCCTTTACAGGCTAGGTTGCTGTAAAGAAAAGTGCTTTGTAAACATTAAAATTCTATATAAATGTGAACCATTATTTTTGAACTTTGCAAATGTTAGAGTTCAAAGCAGTGCAAATATTCTGTACTGACAGGTTCTTCTGGGGGATGCGGTGGGAGGGAAAAGCATTTGTACAGTATCCTGGAACTTTATCACGGGCAGATTTTGGGTTATTCTACCTTATGGTTGTTATTTCATGAACTCTCAAAGTTGGAAGGGACTTCAAAGGACATATAGTCCAATCCATGCCTGAGCAAGAATCCTTTCTAAAACTTAACCAGCAAGTGGTCATCTAGCTTCTCTTTGAAGACCTCCTGCCCATGGTATGTTGGTAAATGTTTAACAATCAGCTTTCCATGAGAGAAGGGCAAATACACCTGACACACTTTTAAGTTTAATCTGCTTAAATACACTTTAAAAAATTTAATTTTTTACATTTTCTCCTTCACTTTCTTAAGTCTAGAAAATCAACAAAATAATAAATCAAGCCTTGGCTTGTAGCATCTGCTGATTTCCAAGGTAGAGAGGCTCATGCTGAAAAACAACAATTAGTTCTAAGAGGTGGTTAGAGCCGGCTCCTGAATACTCCTGCCTCCAGTGCAAAAAAAAAAAAAAACCAAACCGTTTTGAAAGAGCTCATTCTGAAGAAGGGTTTGGTTTTACTTTGGTTTACTTACCTGAGGCCTAAATTTGCCTCACAGATTCTACCCCTTGCTACTAGTTTGGCCTTCAGGGGCCTAACAGAATAAATTCAATTATTCTTTTAAGTATTCAAATATTTTAAGATAGCCTATCACATCTTCCCTATGTCTTCCCTTCTTTGGGCTACATATCTCTAGTTCCCTCAAGTGATGCCTGTAAGACAGGAACTCATTTGCCAGGCTCTTCATCCTGGTTGCCCCTAGGCTGGACACTTTTCAGCTTATCAGTTTCCTTCCTAGAATGTGGTTCCCAGAATTGGATGCAATACACTACAGATGTAGTCTGATAAACTCAGAGTATGGCAAAGTCTATCACCTCGCTGATCCTAGACACTGCTTCTCTCAATGCAGCCCAATAGTGCATTTTGGGGAGGGGTGGGAGCCACCTTGTTGAACTACTGACTCATAGTGAGCTTGTAATCCCCTAAAATTCCCCAGTCTTTTAGAAATTGTTTTCTAGTTATAAATCCCCAACTTTCAGCTGAAGAAGTTGATTTTTTGAACCCATGTGTAAAACTTTACATTTATTGCTGATAGAAGAGGGTGAGTAAATCAACTGGGCCTCAGCCCCCTTAACCACTGAGAAAACAGACACTAAGTCACTCCCTATATGGTCACTGGGCCCCAGCCCATGAGCACATTGCTCCTTGCTCCTCCCTCCCCCAAACCCCAGTCTTAGAAAATATAGCCAGGGTCTGATGTGGCTGCCATTCCAGGTGGGCCCCCAGTCCCTAGACCTCTCCCTACCAGGCTATAGAGCTACCTTTGTTTACTAGCAAGTCTATTGTCCACTGGCTAGCAAACTTTCCTCTTCCTCCTCTCATAATTCCAGTGGTTCAGAATTGAAGGCTGTTTAGGTAAACATTTCCCTCTCTGCTCATCCTACCCACCTCAGCCCAACATCTCATGAGAGTTTGTGCTTCTCTGCCTTCCCCTCCATTGTTCCCTCAGCAACCCTTGTTTTATTGTTAACAAATTGCCTTTCTTGGTAGACCTCTCCCTCTCTCACTCCATGGAAACCTGGCTCCACAGAAGGCAGTACTTGGCTCAGGCTTCCTCTCCACCTCAACCCCTGCCCAGGTATTTGGGTCCCTTCAAATACCCCGGATTCATAGTTCATCAATTTCCTCAGCTCCCACAAGCTGCACTGTTGGTCTGCCTCAGCCACATACAGAGCCAGCCAAGCTCTTGATCTCATTGTTATATATACATATTCTATTTCTGCAATTCAGAATTCTGAAATGCTTCTGACTATAACTGCCTGTCCTTCAGTCACTCCATGTACCCTACTATGGCCTCACTTCCTCCCTTAGAATTAACCAGTTAACACTGCCCTCTGTCTTTGAATTCCTTGTTCCTTTGTCCTAGCATTGCTCATGCCTTCCCAAACTTCATCCCTAGGTCATCTCCACTATTCACCTCCTCTGTTCCTCCTCCTCCTTTGCTTACCGCTGTTGGTGAAAGCCATTCAACAGTGTTGATTGGAGCCACTATGAATTTACATTGCCTCATCTCAACTAGGCCTTTCTTGTAATAAGGCAATCATTTTGCTGTTCCCACTGGGGGCTCTCGCTTTCCCCGAAGTGGCTATTCTCAATGTTCTCTCTCATCAAACCACCTACACTTTCTCCCTTCCTTGTTCTTTCAGCAGAGGACCTCACCTAATACTTTACTGAGAATAAACATCATTCCTTGGAAGCTCCTTCTCCTACTCAATTCTATACTCAAATTCCCTCAACATCATCTATCTTTCTCTTCTACTTTGTTCCAATCTTAGAGGAAGAGGTTGCCAAGACATCCCCTCCTAACTACTTCGATCATTCTCTCTGGCTCCTTCCCTGATGTCTACAAACATGCTCAGATTTTTCTCATTCTTAAACCTTCATCTTGCCATGCCCTCAGGCAATCATCCTTTATCTCTCCTCTCCTTTGATAGTAATCTCCTAGAAAAACCATCTATGATTATGCCCTCTATTTCCTCACCTCTCACTTCTTAACTAATTGTGATATGGTTCCCCATCCATAAAACTCCATAAAATTGTCCCCTTCAAAGTCCCAATTACTGGGTTTTTTATTTATTTGTGTATGTGTTATAGCCCAGGGGTGGGGAATCTGTTGCCTCAAGGCTACATGTGGTCCTCTAGGTCCTCAAGTGCGGCCCTTTGACTGAATTCAAACTTCATAGAACAAATCCTCTTAATAAAAAGATTTGTTCTAAGACTATAATATAGCCTCTCTAGGAAAATAGAAGTTCCTTGAGGGCAGGGAACACTTCATTTTTGTATTTGTATCTCCAGTGACTTGCACATAGTAGGCCCTTAATAAATATTCATTGAATGAATTAAGTACATTTTATCCAACCTGTCAAGATCTTTGAGAATCCTGACTCTGTCTTCCAGTATATTGACTCTCCTTCCCAACACTGTATCATCTGCAAATCTGATAAGCATATTCCCAATGACTTTACCTAAGTCGGTGGTCAAAATGTTAAATAGTACAGGGTCAATGGACGCAGATCCCTGCAGCACTCCATTGGAGACCTCTTTCCAAGATGGCACCAAGTCCCAGCCAAGTCAACAAGCCAGCCATTCAACCAGTTCTGAATTCACCTAATGATTCATCTACCTTACATCTCTAGTTTGTCCACAACAGTAGCAGGAGAAATTTTGTCAAGTGCTTTGCTTAACCCAGTTAAATTGTATTTATACCATTCCCCTGGTCTATCTGTCTAGTGACCTCATCTCCCCAAAAAAGGAAATAAGGTTAATCTAAAATGATTTGTTCTTGGTTACCTGGTACTTCTATAAGTTGTAGAGTTCTCTAAGTGTAAACCATTTTTAAAAATTATTACTTAAGTAATTTAAGTGACTTAGTATGGTCCCATACCCTAAGTCTTCTTTATGAGTGAACAGTGTTATTAAAACCCTACTACTTGGTAGCTAAGGAATTGATGTAGACATGCACATGCACACAGTATGAGGACACAGGTGGATAGGTGGATTTCACCTTCCTTCATTGTATCCTTGGCAACACCAGTGCTAGGGAAAGAAGGATGACATTTATTAACAGTGTTTTCCTGTCCTGTCCTATGCTGGCCCTGAAGCTCTCTCCCTTTTGTCTACTCCCCTGTTATAGGGGAAGAAAAGAGTTTTTATACTTATTCTTCTCTACTACCACCCTCCATTTCCCAACTGTTGAGATGTCTAGGGTCTGTCTCCACTTCATATGGCCAATTAGAGTTGCTCACTTCTGGAACTTCACACCCTGGGCTCTTTTCATACGCTATGCCTCAGGATGAAGTGATCTGTATTAACTACCTCACCCTCCTCAGTGAAGAGGACCCATGACTCCCTATCCTTCCTTCCCTAGTTCCTTACGAAGGACCCCACCCTCACTTTGGGAGCAAGTCTGGAAATACAGTAAGTACTACTTAGGTTTGTTTTAGATTAAAAGAAGTGGCTTCTGATGAAATTATAAGTAAAACAGTTGGTAAAGACAGTCCTTCCCTTTTCTTTCTTGTCTTGTCACTTTGTCCTTCTCTTCTTCCTCTGTTCCCTTGTTCATGTTCCACCTGAGTCATTTGGCCAGAGTGCAAGGAATCTGATAGTTAGGGAGTGCCCACTGCTGGGCACCCTTTCTAGGGAATGAGCATTAAGGATCCAGCTCAGCTGGTACAATTCAGACAGGCAGCCCTTGGCTGGATCTGGAGTACAACTCTCATCATAGCTTACTTTCCCAGTTCTGGTACATACCTTATGGAGACACAGGAGCAATGCAAGCAGGGGAGTGCTAAAACCAACTCGTACCAGCTCATAAGAGCCAATTGTTAAATTTTCACTGTGATCATGTGCACTTTGGAAATTAGCAAATGCTACAAATCAGGGCCCGATTTGTTGTTTTGTTGATGGTTTAGACTTAAGAAAGTGATGGAGAAAATGTTAGTAATCTTTATTATTGTGTAAATAAGTGTTACAGAAATAATCTTTTTGATAACAAGGATTAAATTTAAAATTGCATACCTTGTTTTGGAGAGCTGATTATTAAACAAGACATAACACATACATTGCTATGGACATTCATGATTTTATGTACCACAGTGATGATAAAGTAGGGGAAGATGCCAAGGTCAAACACTGGCTGCCACAGCTGCACCACTGCTCCCAACCTCAACTGATCCCCTTTCCTTCCTACTCCCAACTCACCCTCTCATGGTTTTCTCATCTGTATAATGGGGATAATATCTATGAGAACTTTCACCAAACACTTTCTTACCGCCATGTTTAGGCTACTTGGAGCCAAGAGACTTCAGCTCCCTTCCCACTCTCTGTTTCTTTTTCAACAGCTGTCCTTTACTTCCTGTAGCCTGTACATCTGGTGCTGTATATTATGCCTGGTGTGAGGGGCCACCAGCACAGTCTTCTAGTTCTAGACCATGTAGCAGCCCATTTTCCCTACCACACTGACATGGGAGTTTTCTTTCCCTCTCATCTCTCCTCCTGTGGAGCAGGGCCAACACATCAAGAGAGAGAAAGAGAAAAGTGGCTATTCACAGCGAAATAGAGGACTGCTGAGAATGACTTGTTCTGAGAATACATAATCCATTCCCTAATAGCTGATAATAACAGCTAGCAATTGTATAGTTCTTTCTGATTTGCAAAGCACTTTACATACATTGTCTTTTGATCCTTACACTAGTATTCAGTTGGGAGCTAACAACTCTGAGAAATTGTAACCATTATTGTACCTATGATAAGAGATAAGGAAACTAAGGCTGAGGAGAGGTGACATGACTCTCCCAAGGTCACAAACTAGGATGTGTCTAGGGCAGAATTTGAACTCGGGTCTTCTTCACGCCCAAGTCCAGCACTCCATCTGCTACACTACCTAGCAACCCCAAGCTAATCAAGAATTGCAGAAAATTGGTAGCCAGTCCTATTCTGGGGTACAGCCAATGACTTCCTCGTTACCTCTGAGGAAATAGCTGTGTAACCGTGCTTAAACGGTCTTCAAGGAGCAAGCAAACATGGCAGGGGGCTAGAATGCCTGGCTTGGAATCAGGAAGACTTGAGTTCAAATTTGACCTTAGAAGCTTATACGACGCTGAGTAGTCTAAATAGGATAAGCTTCTGGGCAGCTCACTTAACCTCTGTCTGCCTCAGTTTATCATCTGTAAAATGGGGATAACAATAGCATCTACCTCACAGGCTTGTTTTGAAAATCAAGTAAGGTAATACTTAAAAACAAATAAAAACATATCAAAGAGAAGAATTTTGAAAAAAGTTGAGAACAACATGTGGGGCAAAGTTGGGTCTGGGTTCAAGAATAACAAGGGGTGAGGGGAGGCAGTGTGTTTGTAGAACAGAATCATAGCCTTTAAAAGCTGGACATCATGGTAAAGCTCAATCAGGACATTTTATACTGCAGAGAAGCAAAGCCTTAGATTCCTCATCTGCAAAATGAGGGAGGGAGCTTGGGCCAGAAGACCACTGAGGTCTCTTCCAATACTCAGTCAATGATCCTATGACAATATAGCTACCTTAACATCAATATAAATTCGTTTAATGAATGGACAGAGTCAAAGATGCAATCTGTCACAAAATTAAAGCGCTATCACTGAGTGGTGAAGTTCTTGAATAAGTTTATTTCACATTCTTTTGTGGTGGATTGTAAAAGATACTGGCTTTGGAATGATAAAGATCTGGGTTCAAATCCTGACTCTGGGGACTTTGGACAGTATTATTATTATTATTATTGATTGATTTGTATAGCACTTTGAGATTTGCAAGGCACTTTACATGCCTTATCTCACTTGAGCCTCACAACAGCCCTGCGAGTTAGGCCCATTTCATAGATGAGGAAACTGAGTCTGAGAGAAGTTAGATGATGTTCCCATAGTCATACAGATAATATATGTTAGAGGGAGGATTCATGCCTGGTCTAACTGAATCCAAGTCCAATACCAACCATTATTCCATGTTGAACTTAACTTCTCTGAGCCTCAGTTTCCTCATCTGTAAAAAGAGAGCATTGAATTAGATGATCCCCAAGAGCTCTCTATCGCCAATTAACTCTGTGACCCCCTAAAGCAATGAAGTGAAAGCTGTTATTCCCTAAGGATTTCCTAGTAATTTGGGGCATCTCACTCAGTGGAACATCCATTACTTTCCTTTTGAAGATGAGATTAGAATCTTCTTTCCTAAGAGTCGTCTTAGAAGCAATTTTCGGACCAGTAATTGAAGTCTGAAGGATTTGCAGCTTTAAGGGACCCTAGAGGTCATCTGGTCTGACTCTGTTTTGTAGGTGAGGAAACTGAGGCCTGAGGGGTAAAGCTCTGTTTTGGGAGATGTCTTTTCTCATGATCATGGGATTTAGCTCCAGGAAGAATGTGACTACAGGCAGGTCACTCAACCTCTCACAGTTTTCTCATCTGTAAAATGGGGGTGATATCTGTCATAATCGACTCATGAAGTTGTGAGGATCAAATGAAAATGAATATAAAGTGCTTTAGAAATCTTATAACACTCTATTAACATTAGCTATTATCATTATCCACTCCGACCTGCCTCGTTTTATGGGTGGGGAGCCTGGTCCTCCAAGAGGTTAAATGATGTGCACGCCGTGCCATCGCCACTTGTCCTGACTTTTGTCTTGCCACTGGACTTGGATGACCCAGAAAGAGAGAGTGAGGTTGATGACTTTGTGCTGCTGTGCCTTACTTAAATGCAATTCAGGCCCAAGTCAAGACATCGCCCTGTGACATCATCGTCTTAGAAAATGAAGGATGAACAAAGGTGGAAAGAAAGGCTCTCGAGGCAGAGGACCTGGGTTCAAATCCCATCTCTGACACTTAACTTCCTACGTGGCTTTAGGCTAGTTAGTAACCTTTCCATAAATGAGGAGGTTGTATTATGTGGCCCATTCTGCCTGTAAACCTTCAATCCCATGACTTGCCTGCGGCCACCTAGCTAGGAAGTGCCTGGGCCAGCCCTTGATCGTGTTCTTTTTACTCCAGTGAAGCAGTGCAGTCCTCCAGCCCCGGTGAGCCTCTGGCTGCTCCCCGGGTATGCCTCGTTAGAGGAGTGTGTGGTGTGTGTGTGTGTGTGTGTGGTGTGTGTGTGTGTGTGTGTGTGTGTGTGTTTGTGTGTGTGTGTGTGTGTGCTTCCCCACGTGAGGACCGTCTTCATTTGTATTCGTCTTCATTAAGACATCAGCCTGACTCAGACCCAGATCTTGCTGGCTGATTTCTCCCCAGTGCTCTGACACACCAGAAGGATTTGTTCCATCCAAAAGGGGTGAGGTGCCTTCTGGAAGCTAGCAGCCACGACATCCCCTTCGGGGGATTTGGTCCGGGCAGCAGTTGTGGGATGGGTTCCAGCTGGGCCTTTAGTCCCCTCAGTGCGGTTTCTTGTGCCTACCAGAATAGCCAGCTTGATGCTGCTATCTATAGGAACGTAAGTGTCTCCCTTGATCTAGCATAGAGAAGGAAGGAGGGAGTTCCTCCTTTGGCCTTCTGCATCTGTCTCTTGGGTGTGTGCCATCCCTTCCCATGGCCCCAGGCAGCTTGGCAACACTGTGAGTTATGTTAGAGATATAATAATGAATTATACAATGTATTATACATAATTAATTTATAATAAAACACGCATAAGATGGTTTAATTTCTCCAAGTGACTGAGGCAGCGCCAGCTAGATTCTGCTGGAATGTCTGCCCTGGCTGCAGTGACTTTGTTTCCTGGTTTCAAAGGTAGGGCCCTGGGCAGGGGTGGAAGCTGGCTCAGACAGCTATCAAGTAGTAAATTCCTTCCTGGCCGCTTGTTGGAATGTTGTTGCCCAGTCTTTTTCAGTCCTATCTGACTCTTTGTGACCCCATTGTGGAGTTTTTCTTGGCAAAGATACTGGAATGGTTTGCCATTTCCTTCTCGAGCTTATTTTACAGATGAGGAAACTGAGGCAAACAGGGTTAAGTGATTTGCCCAGGGTCACACAGCCAGTATGTATCTGAGAGTCTTCATGACTCCAGGCCTGGCACTCTATCCCCTGTGCCACCTAGCTTCTCATTGTTGGAACAAATATCATCTAAGGAAGTCTCCTTTACTGCTGCTGATCCCTAATGACTTTGGCTGCCTTGACCTGAACCTCTAGGAGATTGAGACAGCATGATGCTGTGGGAAGAGTCCTGGATTTGGAGTCAGGGGACCTGCTATTTATTACCTATGTGACCCTGGGCAAGTCACTTAACTCTCTGGGCCTCAGTTTCCTCATCTGTAAAATGGAGGGTTTGGACTGGATGAATTCTGAGGTCCCTTCCAGCTTCCAATTTCTGTCCTCGTGATCTTCTGTTTTCCTTTGTCTCTTTCATTGCTTGGATTTGAACATCCTGGTTGTTGATTAAGCTCCTTGTGTAGTGGCTGGACGTGTTTTAATCGCATCCTATTTATATGGGAAAACCTGCCTGGGCCCCCATCCTTCCCAAGATCAATGGCTTCCCTTTGAAGCTTGTTGTCCTGGGTTTCAGATGCTGCCTAGGATGCTGCTGCTGCTGCTGCTGCTGCCAGGGTGGTTCCTGCCCCACAGTGAGGGGTCCCAGAGAGCTGAGCCCATGTTTACTGCAGTCACCAGCTCCGTCCTGCCGCCCGACTACGACAGCAACCCTACCCAGCTCAACTACGGCGTGGCTGTCACCGACGTGGACCACGATGGGGACTTTGAGATCGTGGTGGCAGGGTAGGTGCCGTCTTTTTTGCGCCTTCTACCGAGGGTCGTCTGTTTGCCTTTGCAGAGAGAGCTCTGTAGAAACAGTCAATCCACAGCTGACTGAACCCACTGCAAACTTGGGTGCCCCGGCTCATTGAACCTCCTTCTCTTTCCACTCTGACTCCCTGGGGGTGGAGGCTGCTGGCATTTCCTTTTTGTCTGGGCAGCATAGGTAAATTTATCCTTCTTAATACCTGCTCTCCAGCCTCCTGGGATTTCTGGAATTGTACTGGGCCCAAGGAAGGTGGTTGCTGTTCAGTCATTTCAGTCATGTCCAACTCTTTGTGACCCCATTTAGAATTTCCTTGGTATTGTAAACAAAATTCCGAGAGACAGTTTCTGGATATTAAAGAGAAATCTATTGATGAGACTAGCCAATAGTAAATAAACTAACGGTCAGTGGTTTCTCTTAGTAACCAAAGGCCGAGAGGCAGGGTCTTGAGTCATCTTGAATGCCCACCTGTCTTCCCGACAGCACATTCTTGAGTCCTCCCCGATGAGAAAAACGGCAGCCCTTATTGGCAGACACTTTATGAGGATATGGGCTAAGGGTCCTCAGCTCCTCCTTAGAATGAGGGGAGGAATGAGGGAATGGGCTTGGTCATGAGTTTTAGCAGCCTCCAGCAATCCGGGCAAGCAAAACCTTTCCGGATCAGGATCTCTCCAGCTTTACTTCTCCTCCGTGAGCCAGGCCTCCCCCAACTCTAGTGAAGGGAGCGAGGTCACACAAATGGCTCTTGGTAACTCTTGGTAGTGAAACCAGCTCAGTGTAGCTTTGGTTTATGGGATAGAGAATCCCAGGCCAGGTGCTGGGAGGGGCTGGTATGTAACCACATTCCTCAGCTTCTGGAAATGTTTTTTCTATGTGAGCTAAAACTAAGAAGTGGGGATTTTAAACAGAGAAGGGACTATTACAAATTAATATTAATAATCAAATGATAGAGCATTAAATTAATTTTGCTTATTGGTAAAGATACTACAGTGGTTGGCCATTTCCTTCTCCAGCTCATTTTACAGATGAGGAAACTGAGGCAAGCCATGTTAAGTGACTTGGCCCAAATCACTCCAGTATCTTTGCCTATTTGTAGATATGAAAGGAAACTTAGAAGCCATCTAATCCTATCCCTTCATCTTACAGATGAGGAGGCTGAGGCCCATAAAAGTGAAGTGATTCACCCAAGGGCACATGGGTAGCAAATGTTGCTGAGTCATTTCAGTTGTGTCCAACTGTATGAGACCTCGTTGGGGTTTTCTTGGTAGGGAAACTGAAGTGGTTTGCCATTTCTTCCTCCAGTTTATTTTACATATGAGGAAACTGAGGCAAACAGGGCAAAGTGACTTGCCCAGGGTCACACAGCTAATAAGTGTCTGGGGCCAGATTTGAACTCAGGAAGATAAGTCTTCCTGACTCTAGGCCTATCACTGAGAAAGATACCATTGTATTTATTCTGGGTGGGTGAGAAGGGTAAGTCAGGTCTCCCTCCACCCATACATGCTGCCCTTGTATGTGCATGTGTATGGATGTAATCTTATGCATGTATATTTTTACATATACATCTATGTACAGATATACATATACATATATGGAGCCTTCTTCTTCTGCAATAATGGTGGCAGAGTAAGAGAAAAGAGGGCAGAGGGTGCTAAGAGTGCCAGTTTTGGTTGGGACTGTGTATAAGCCTTACTCTGAGCTGGTCGGACATAGATAAGAGCTACACGAAGTGAGAAGGTGTGGACAAGTTATCATGTGCATTGTTGTAAGGAACATTCGAATAGGTGAGATCAAAGATGGGGGCAGTTGGAGGAAGGAAGAGGGGAAGGGGGAGTGAGAGGAGAAGAGAAGAGAAAGGGGGAGGGGGAAAGAAAGAAGAGAGAGAATGCATGTACACACACATACACACAAGAGGCAGGTGGTAAAGTGGGTAGAGACTCAGCCTCTGAGTTAGGAGAGGACCTGGGCTTAAGTCCTGCCTCAGTGGCACCTTAGTATGAACCATGGGCAAGCTGCTTAACCTCTTGGTACCTTCAGACAACTCTCTAAGGTTTGAAGTTGCAGAGAAGGGAAGAGGAAGGGAATACGCATCTTTTAAATGCCTACCATGTATTAAGCACTTTGCAAATATTGTCTCATTTGATCCTCAAAACAATCCAGGGAGGGAGGTGCTATAATTTGCCCTCTCCCCATTTCATAGTTAAGGAAACTGAGGCAGACAGAGGTAAAGTGCCTTTGCCTAGGATCATGTGGCCTCAGATACTTGCTAGCTGTGTGACCCTGGGCAAGTCATTTAACCTCTGTTTGCCTTTGCACAGACTATCCTTCAGATATGGAAAGCGTTCCTTTCTTACCTATTAAAATCCTTAGCTTCAGCTCAGGCTCCACCTCCTCCAGGAAGCCTTTTGTGATCCTCCAATCATTGACACACTCTTTCTCTTCTCCAGCGAGCTTGGATCTATTTATCTATTTCCATGTTGTATCTCCCAATAGCTCATTGGCTTCTCAATGACAGGGACTTTTTAGTTGTCGATTCTCACACAGTGCCTTTGCTCATAATAGTCATTTAATAAATGTTTATTGAATGGAATTGACTCTTGTAAGAAAGGGTTTGAGCAACCAAAGCTGAGACAGAAGACTAAAAAAGAAAGTTTCTCAGCCAATGAGCAAGGTAGAGCAATAGTTCTAGAGAGGAGAGCTGAGTTTTCAAGGCTGCCTCTGGGGCTCTATCCCTTCTGGTCCTTAAATGGCTCTGGTTGGGGGTGAGGGTAGGAAGAGTGAGTGAATGACAGCAGGAGAGCAACAAGAAAAAAGAAAATAAGGTTATTGGAAAAAATTTTAATGCCTAGAAGAGCACAGAAAGAAAGAGAAAAAGAATCACAGATAAATGGGACAGCTTTGAAAGTTACATGCTGAATGTATTATGTAGGCAGCTAGGTGATGCAGTAGATGGAGTGAGGTCAAGAAGACCTCAGTTCAAATTCTGCTTCAGATAATTACTAGCCTTGGGGCACTGAACAAATCATGTAACCTCTCTCAGCCTGAATTTCCTCATCTGTAAAATGGGAATAATAACAGCACCTTACTAGCACTATCTTGTTGTGAGGATCAAATGAGATAATATTATAATATATAGGTAATATGATTACATTATATAATATATAACTATAATTATGAGATTATATATTATATTATACAAACATTAAAACTCTAAGTGCTATTTCTATCTTCTCTCTCTCTCTCTCTCTCTCTCTCTCTCTCTCTCTCTCTCTCTTCTACTACGTACACAGAAATGCTAGTTTTATTTGATGAGTGCTAAGCTCAGGAAAAAAATTCTTAAAACAATAAATAAATGGTTCTACTATGCCATGCTCTTGGGACCTCCCTCTACCAAAAAGTTCCTCTAACAAGCAGACTGCGGTTGTGCTCCTCTCCCAGCCATGCAGCCAGCTCTCATGCTGCATGGGGAATGCTCCTTAGACTTTCTGTCCTGACCATTCAGCTGATCTCAGTTTTTCCCTGTTCAGTTTTTAGGGACCAGTAAAGTCCCTCTCCCAGCATTCCATAGAGAGAGCCTGGGGTTTGCACAGTTGAGTAGACTTTATCTAAGCTTCAAGGGAAGAAGCAAAGACAGCCTGGTGCTGCTTGCTTGCTTTTTTTTCTCTTTTGATTTATAGCCCCTTGGCAGCTACCTCAAAGGCAAACTGAAATAGCAAAGTCATGGGCCATATTATACCTCTCACAACTCGTCTTTCAGGTGCAAAGAACAAGAATAAAAAAAAAAAACCAACTCGGAGGTCCTCTTCCAAAGACCTTCTCCTGTCCTCCCTTTCTCTGGGAAGGGATTTTGCTGAGAGCTTTTTAGTCTTTCTTTCCCTTAAGTTTCAAAGATGATCGGTTGACCATTGTAGCAAAGTACAAAAGTTTACTGAGGTCAATACAGCTAGGACTCTTATCTGAACATATGGGGGCTTTCCATGTCACATATCCATTCCTTCTCCTGCATACTACCTTCAGGTTCTTATTCATTGGACTTGGCATTTCTTGTCATGTATCTGGAAACTGCCTCTTTTTCCTTTCCAAATGCTAATTATTCATTTTTGTGCTTTTCCCTTCTTATATTTCATTTGTTCTATAATTTCATCAATGTAAAATACATCAAAGTACTCCCACCAAAGGTATAGCCCATTCATGACACCTTATCCCACCCAGTTCATGTCCACATCCTCCTAAAAATCCTTTAGAGAGGATCTGACCAATGTGCTAGAGACCTTCTAGGTATTTAACATTTTGTAGTTAGTTACCAGTATAGTACTGTCCAACTGAGGTCCCTCACTCTGGCTACATGACCAGCTCACCTTCCTTGTTTGATCGTTTCCTGGATGATTTTCCTTATGTCAGGATGATAGGTCTCTTTTCAATGGCATTTTTTTTTCCTCCACTGGGAGCTCAAGAAATAGTTTTTCTATGTCCTAAACAGTAGAGAAGCAAGTTGTCGTGTGTTATCTATCTTGTGGATTATCTACAGCAAAGTTGGAAGTGCATTTTGTGTGTGTTCATCACCTCTTTCTCCGATTGCCACCTTGGGACTACCCTACATTGAAACAGAATTTCACATCTCCTGGTCTTGGTTCAGTTCCTTGAAACACTTTCAACAAAAGATACTTAACCCACATTCCACCTTTCTCCTCCAGAAAAGACTGTATGAACCATTCAGATAAATTTTAGAGGTGCTCAGGTTGACAGGCATCCATCTGAGAGGTGATACTGTATCTCTCCAGCAAGGAATGGGAAGCAGGACAGAAGTTAATCAGAATTCAGGATGATCCAACTGGGTAGCTTTCTGGTTCCTGAGTCAGGCTTTCATTGTGGCTTCATTATCTGTTTTGAAGTGTGGTAAATTCCCAGAGCATTAGACACACTCATGCTCATTTAAGTACAAAAATGAACTCCAAAGGTAAAAATAACTTTTTGTGTTGTCAAAATGTTTTTCTGTTGAATCTTCTGTTAGGAATGATTTGTCATTGTTTCCCTTCCTTTAGGCTGGGTAACCAAGAGTTGAGTACCTAGAAATACTTAGAATATAAAGTTATGAAGTAGAGGACAGATGGTCACTTACCAAAGCTGTTGTAGAAGGAAATTCATCCCTCAGATGAGGGTTACACTAGATGATCTCTTAGGTATCTTTCAACTTTAAGATCCACTGACCCTTATGAGATTATCTAGGCCCCCCACTGCTTTGAAATAAAATCACATCTAACCCATCTCCCAGTCTTTAAGACTTAAAGGGAAAGATCTTAGAGTTCTTCTAATTCATTCCAAGGTTTAATTACCCTAGCTTTCAGGAACTGGGGCTCGGGAGGGAACTAACCTAAATCAGACTTTGCCACCGTTTCAGCTGCCTCCTTCTCTTTCCATGCCTGCTATCCCTTCTCTCATAGGTGAGTCCCTCCCAAGCCTCCATTTTGGGGAAGGGCAGGTATCTTCTCTCCTCCTTTTTCAGCTCCCTTTTGTGTGTTATATCCTCCCATTAGAATGGAAGCTCCCTGAGGGTAGGGACTGTCTTTCTTTTTACTTATATTTGTATCCCTAATCCTTAGTACAGTGCCTGGCATATTGTTGTTCAGTTGTTCAGTTATGTCCTACTCTTTGTCACCATCCTGTTCATAGAGTTTTCTTGGCAAAGATACTGGATTAGTTTGCCATTTCCTTCTTTAGTGGACTAAAGTAAACAGATTTTAAGTGACTTGCAAAGGATCACATGGTATCTGAGGCTGGATTTTAACTTGGGTCTTCCTAACTCCAGGCCAGTGCTCTATCCATTGAACCATCTAGCTCCCTCTACAGGCACATAGTATGTGCCTAATAAATGCTTGTTGACTTATTAACTAATTCAGGAAGACTAGAATTAAGGTACATTGACAGTGGCTTTGTTCCTCATACTGACTCTGGTCCACTGGTGATAATTCCAAGTATGACCATACCTTTATTTCATGGACTGAATATTCTTAGAGGTGAAAGAGGCCTCAAGGGATTTGATTCCGTCCTCTGCCTTCAGGTAAATTAAAGGGATGGTTATACCCACCTTTCATACAAGGCAACTTCAGTTCAGAAAAGTTAAGTCCAGGGTCATACAATGATTTACAGCAGAATTTAGACTAGAACCTAGCTCTTCCCCCTCCTAATGTAACCTGCCTTCCATTGCAGCCTCCTCCTCCTTCTCCTCCTCCCTTCTCCTCCTTTCCCTCCCCCACTCCATCATTTTCCCTTCTTCCTTCTCCTCCTTTTCTTCTTTATATTCCTCCTCCTCCTCTTCCTCTCCTTCTCCTTCTTTTCTTCTTCTTTTCTTCTTCCTCTTCTTCTTTTCTTCTTCTCCTTCTCCTCCTCCTCCTCCTCCTCCTCCTCCTCCCTTCCTCCTCCCTGCTTCTTCTCTTATTATTGACTTGTTTTGCTTGGGTTTCTCAGGGGTCTGATGTCTGTAGGTAACATGGTAGTGTGGGAATACTTGGAGTCAAAAAAACTGGGTCCAGTCCCTGTTTGGGTTTTTACTGTGATATTGCACAAATCTTTTAACTTCTTTTGGCCTCAGTTTTCTTGTCCATAAAATGCAAGAGTTGGCCGAGGTCCATCTGTAAGATCCCTTCTAGCTCTAAATCCTCCGCTCCTCCTCAGTTTGATGGCTGAGCCTATATTTGATGAAGGGGAGGGTTTGTACGTAGACTGGAAGCAAGATAGTTGGCCTTTTGAAAGTGCCTGCACTTCAACTCATCTTGGGTCCATTGACCTTGTGGTGGATTTTGTTAGGAGGCCGTGTGATCTGCTCTTTGCAGCATGCAGAGGGCTGCTGCTCTGAGTGTTTGCTCTTCAAATAGGCTTTTTTGGTATCTCAGTTCTGGGTATCGATGCCATTGATTTTGAGCATGTTGCCAGTGAGTTTGTTGTGTTTCAGATTCTCCTGTTAATTGTGATGGAGGGAGTGTGCGTGGGTCTGACTCAGGGTGGAACAGAAACTGACCACTTTTTTTTTGTGCTGTTTTTTTTCCCCTTTGGGTCTACATCACCATCAGCCAGGGGGATGGTCTGGGCTCAGCTTTCAGAGCCTCTGCTGGGAGACTGCCTATGCATGCTGACTGCATAGCTGTTCACCTGCAGGTGCAAAATTTCTCTTGGCATATTGTCTCTTCCATGTGTTCTGTGGGGTAGCAGGGGCTTATATTTTGGAGAAATATATGCCTTCTGGTCACGGGAGATTTTGCTCCCTGGCTCCCCATGTGTAAATTGCAAAGCCAGGTGCTTCCCTTTCTCCCATTAGGAAAAGCACCCACTCCAGGGGCTCCTATCAGCAGACTAGAAAAATCTGGTTTTGCCATTCTTGTCCATTGCAGAAATTGCTACTTCCTTTTTTATTCCCAGAGGTCTGAAGTGATTTTTCTGCCAACCAATAGGAACACAGGTCAAATTAACAATGTAATATATAAGTTTCTTGAGGGCAGGACAATGACAACTGTCACTGTATCCCAGTGCCGGCCTTAGTGCTTGGGCCATTTATAAAGGCTTGAATTGAATTGAAACAAACTGTAGGGTTAAATCAGGATTTAAATCACTAGTTAGTTCCCTCTTCCCCACTTTGTGCCACCTCAGCCCCCCAGATGAACTACATTCGTGCTTGTTGACAAAGTTTTAACACCTATTGGGTAACTCATTTTGATTGCTCCGTGCCTCAGTTTCCTTATCTGTAAAATGCAAAGATTGGGCTGGACAATCTATATAAGGGGCCTTCCAGCTCTCAAGTTTCATGACAGCTTTTTCATAGCTGAGGGAGTGGTTTCCTTTAAAGGGGAATGCCGTGCTTTAAAACAATAGCTTCTTTTGATACGCTTCCTGTCTAATTTTAAGTCGCATTGGAAAATCGATCCTGGTTTTATATGTCAAATATGATTTGAAGCAGCCACTCAGTTTCTTGTGAAGTGAACCCTCTGCAATTCAACAGACTATGAATATTTAGAGAATGCTTTGCTCTACTGTACTGGAAGGACATCTCCCCCATCAGAAATAAGACATTTACATGAGATTCTCATAACTGTAAGAGCAGGAAGGGAATATAGGCCAGGGGCGTGCTGGTAAACATTTTAACAACAGGCTCTCCAAAAGGAAAAAAAATGCAATGGATGAACTTTTAAATTTAAACTGCATTATTCACATTTTCTTCATCACTTTCTTAAGTCTAGACAATTATCAAAACAGTAAGTGGAGCCCTGATTTGTAACTTCTAAGGTCTAAATGACCACACTGAAAATTTAAAAGCCATTTGGTAGCTGGTTAGAGCTGGATCCCACACATCCTATCTAATTCAAGCCCCTTGTTTGCCAAATATAGTAAGCATGACACGGAAGGGAAGAGGCTTGCCCAGTGCCACACAGCTAGTAAAAAGCAATGCCAAGATACAATGCAAGGCCTCCAGCTCCAAATCTAGGACCCAACCCTCTGTACCCTAGCTCTGCCTCTTATTTAAGTAAAGCAACATTTATGTATGCTAGATGGTTATCCCCCCCTACCACAGAGATATATAATCATTTGAACAAAAGAAGTTGTAGTTTTTAACTTTGTCAGAAATGTGTTTTTAGAAGATGTTAATTGTGTTCACATTGACATAAGAAATTTAAAATATTGGTTTGTGTAGCCAGCTCAATCTTTAACCTATTTTTTCTACTTATCCATGAACTAGAGAAGAAAGATGAGTTTTTTCTTTCTTTTTCAATGCCCAAATGATTCCTATTTAGAATAAATTAATCTGAAGGAAGAAAACATTACTTCTGCTTCTACAGAAGAAGCTAATAATGTTAAAAGCTGACTTGCAACACTTAAACCAGCTTTGACTCTTTGCACTTGATAATTTGGACCAGGATGACCTTCTTTAAAATCTCATCTGCAAAAATGTATTTCAGAAATGGTATATTATAGAATTTTGCAGGTAGGAGAGACCTGAAAGATCATTTAGTCCAAGGGGTCTTCTTCTTAATATGTGTTATGGAGCCCACTGGGTCTGGTGAAGCCTTTAGACTCCTCCCCAAGAATAACAGGATTATAAAGTTACCAAAGGGTCATTAAAATAAAGATGTAGGTTTTTTCCCATCCAAGTTTGTGGATCCCCTGAAATGTATCTACAGACCTATTGTGGGGTCCATAGACCTTAGATTAAGCAGCCCTGATCTAATCAAAGCCCCTTGTTTTGCAACAGAAAGAATTGAGAACCAGAGATATTATGTGACTTGTTCAATGTTGTATGCTAGTATGTCAAAAGCCAAGACCTGAAGTTTGGTTTTCTCATGCCTAAGGGAGAGTTCTTTCTCTTACACAATCCTGCCTGCATCCTCTTCACCCTGAAATACATTACCATTGGTGTTATAAAGGCATCAGTGCTAGATGTCGGTGTTATAGCCCATTCTTATTTTGGCTAACTATGGGGCTGAATATTGAGAATAAGGGCCAGGGCCAGAGCCAGAGCGTGCCCTGCTGGGACTATTTGTCAAACTTCTTTTAAAAAATTGGGTCAGGGTCAACAACCTATTCCCTCCTGATCCTTGCTTCCTAGCCCCCCCCTACACACACACACACACACACACACACACGTCTTACATATGGTATGAATGGAGCCAATAGAAACTGTAGAGACTGTGAAATGGCCAGCCTAGGAGATGATGGCATAATCACTCCATTTTGGGGAACAGGGGCGGAGACTTTTAATCTGGTAGCTTTGCAGGAGGAAGGGAGTAAAGCGATTTAAGGGGCTTGGCTATGGCTAGACTCTCTAACAGCCTGAGGTCATCAGAGGGTCATTCCCTGAATAAAATCAGCTCGAGAAAAGAGAAAGCTTTCTTTTTCTCCTCCCTCAGGCCTCTCTCTACCACCAGAGAGGCTTTAGCTCTGAGGTGATACACTCTCCAACCTCATCATCCCTCTAAGGCAGAGGTTTTTATGCTGGAGTTTGTGAACTTTAAAAACAATTTTTGATAACAATATTTCAACATAATTGGCTCCCTTTGTAATCCTATGTATTTTAAGCATTTTAAAGCATTCTTCTGAGAAGGAGTCCATGGCCAAACTGCCAAAGGGGTGGTCCATGACCCAAAATAAGGTTAAGAGCCCCTGTTCTATGGGATTGTTTCCTTTTGGCCTTGTACCAGCTTCCTGGGTGAAGAAGGATTTAGTACTTACCAGCTTTGTGATGGCAAATGTTGAATCAATTTCACCTTCTGGTCAGGGAGCTGGGGTGGGGTGGGGGATGATGGAGGCAGAAATAAGAGTGGGAGTGATAAAAATAAACATCACTTGATTCAAGGATTCTTAATATTTTTTATCCTGTGGATCCCTTTGGCATTCTGATGGGACCTCTTCTCAGAAGAATGCCTTCGGATTTTTTTTATTCGTAATTGAAGGAAATTCTAAATTTCAGTTAGAGGTTAGTGAAAATAAAGCTGTAATATTTTTGCAATCCAAGTTCATGGACCCACTTAAAGTCTCTCCCTGAATCCCTGTTTAACAGCCCCTAGTGAAGATTTTGCCAGATCTAGCCTAGATCACCTGCATTTGTTCTCAGCTAGGTGAAAGCTATGCAGGTGATCTAGCCTAGATCACCTGCATTTGTTCTCAGCTAGGTAAAAGCTGTGCAGGAAGGTATTAGTGGCCACGCCAGATGTCACAGAATGTCATGTGTAGCAAGTGCTTTCTTTTTGGCTGCTTAGAAATGGCGGAATGGCGGAATGTTACTTTGCCAAAATGTCGCCGTGTCACAGGCACGAAGAGCAGGGGTGGAGACAGCGATGTGTGGATGAGAAGGAAAGGAAAAGAGAAGTATGTGCATAAAGCTGCTTGCCTTGGAACAAATCCATTTGCTGCTGCCTCTTGGCAGAGGAACATTGAAGATTTGAGACCCTAGCTTTGAACAATCCCATCCGACGTCATGGGTATTTGACGGTGGAATGTCCGGGAAGTTCACGCACAGGGCAGATTGAAAAACATTCTGTCTCCCTTAGCCATCCACTCTGAACATCATTCATTCTTCCAAACATTTATTAAGCACCTACTTTGTGCTAGGTGCTATGCTATGGATACACAGCCTAAAATGAAACAGACCCTACTTTCAAAGAGCAATTAGAAGGTGGTTCTGGAGCCTCAGTTTTGAAGGGAATTTGGGATCCTAAGAGGGAAAGATAAGGAGGGTGAAATGATATTCCAGACATAGGGGACAACCATTGCAAAGGCACAGTGCCAGAACACGGGAGGCTGTGTGTTAGGAAGAATAAGAAGGTCAGTTTGGCTGGACCATAGACTGTATGAAGAGGAGTAATAGCCAATAAAGCTGAAAAGATAGGTTAGGGCTGGGTTGTGGAGGGCTTTAAATGCCAAGCAGAGAAGTTTATATTCAATTCTGGATGTAAGAGGGATCCATTGGAGTTTATTGACCAGGCTAGACTAAGGAGATCAGTGTCATGGTCAGACATGTGCTTTAGGAAAATCACGACGGCAGCCATGTGGAGGGCAGATTGCACTGGGGTGGAACATGGTTTACAAGCACTAACCTCATGAGGCCATGATCAAAAGCAGAGCATTTCTCTTGTTCCTTTTGCGCTGATGTCACCTTTGTTTGGGATGTGAGCAAGAAGTTGAGACTTGGGCCCCGAGAAGAAATTTGGGAGCTGAGGAGGTGATGGTATTCCAAGATTCAGCCTGGCCGTGCCTTCATTGGCACATGAGGCAACCCCTGTGAAGGGGGGGCAGGAGCTGGTCTGGACTATTCCAGCCGTTGGAGATGCCTGCTGGGGTTTACTTATCGCCAGTTATGACCATCAAGCATTTTTAAAAACCTCTTATCTATAGGGGGTGGTGAATTTAAAATTATAGTCATTTACTGAGCCAAAGCAAGGATCTTATCACAGATCTTATCAGAGACCATCTGGTGTAACCTGTTCCTGGTCCTGAATCCCTCCTGCAACATGTATGACCTCTTATAGGGGAGGGAGAGCCTATGATGGCCTGAGACCACCCTACGCCACTTTTGAACCATTTTGATTTGGGGGAAGCTTTCCCTTAGATCAAGTCCAAATCTCTTCCCTTGCAGTTTCCACCCATTGCTACCCTGATCACAATCTAGCCAGAGCACTGCAGGCCAGACCACAATTCCTCTTCCCCATCCCCCGATGAGGTGATCCCTTTCAAAGAGCAGACTTTGAAGGTCTGATAAAGGCTGTGAATAGTGTTTAACTTATTATTTTACTGACGGATTTATTCCACTGAGTGTGGAAAAACTATCTATTATCCTGACCAAGACCAAACTAGAACAAAACCTGGATCAGATTTGGAAAAATAAAAAGGCCTCAAACAAAGAAATACAATACCAACTCTACCAACAAAGAGCTCATGCTCCAACAAAACATTTTGTTGCTAGAATTACTGCCACCAGAGCAAGAAATAATACAGGAGGCATAGGGATGCACTCCAGGACAGCGAAAGAGGAGGGGGTCTAGAATAAAAAATATCACGAAGCACTTACTAAAATAAGGATGTGACTTAGACAATGCCCTGAATGTTGAGGTCATCAATTAATCAAATATTTACTGCGTGTCTACTATGTGCAAGGGCTTCTGCTCACTCTCTTTTTGTATGTGACTTAAATAATCATTTGTTGACTGGCTAGCATTGTTGCGCTGATCCTTCTGGCTGGTCTGGATTCCTCCTGTCCCCTTGCATGATTCTTCATATTCATGGGAAGAAAAGAGCTCTGACCTAGGAGCCAAGCCCTGTGACCTTGGGAAGGTCATTTAACTTCCCTGAATCTCAGTTTCTTTATCTGTGAAATGAGAGAGTTGGACTAAGTAATCATTAGATCAAACAGCAAGAGTTTATTAAGCACCTACTATGTGCTAGACACTGGTGACAAAAAAACCAAAAAAGAAAAAGTCAATCCCTACTCTTGAGGAATTTACATCCTATTGGGGAAGATGATGTAAACATATGTTAAATATATAGAGAATAAATGCAAAATAGACACAAGGTAGTTTAGGGATGGGGAGGGCACTTGCCTTTGGAGGGATCAGGGAAGACTTTATATAGAAGGAGAATCAGCTGAATCACGAAGAAGGTAAAGGACTCCATGAGATGTCAATAAGAGGGAGAATTTTCTAGATAGAAGAAGATCTCAAAGGCACAGAGATGGAAAATGCAGTGGTTGTGGGGAAGGAATGGGAAGCAATGTATGATGAAACTGGAAAGGTTAGGCTGGGGCCATGTTGTGAAGGGCTTTGAAAAGCAAATATAGGAGATTATATTTGATTCTAGAGGCATAAGGGCCATTGGATTTAGGATGGGGTAAGGAGTGACATGGTCAGAAATATACTTAAGGGAAATCCCTCTGCCAGCTGTAAAGAGGATGGATTGGAGTATGAGAGACTTTCGGCAAGAGATCAATTAGGAGGCCATTTTAATAGTCCAAGTGAAAGGTGATAGGGGCTTGAACTAAGGTGATAGATGTATAAGTAGTGAGAAAAGGATGAATGTGAGACAGTTTGTAGAGAAAGATGATAAAATTCTTATAAATTATAAAATTCTCACAATCTATGGTCTAAGAATCTAAGGGGAAATCTCCCAAAGTGTATCAATGGCCAATTGTACAACCCCTACTGTTTTTATTTTTCTGGTGAACATCTGACCATCAGCTTCTTCTGACATCCCCCGCTCCCAAAGGTCAGCAACATCTCTCCTCAGAAAATCAGTCTATGGGAGAAAAAAAGGAGAAGGGATGAAAAAGACCAGATATCCGTGGTTAGGTACTATCTCCTCTTTGTAGTCTTACTTGAGTCTCTACAGTTAATTATTCCTCCCTTCTCAAATCTCTCATGCTATTCTGTTTAAACTTTCCCAATTTATTATTAACCATTATCATCATCTCTCACATTTCTATAGTGCTTTGTAGTTAATAGAGTGGTTTCCTCACCACCCCATGAGGTGGGGCCTGGAAAGTTGTAGTATCCACATTTTAGAGATGAAGAAACTGAGGCTGAGACTAAACGATTTGTTCAAGGACACAGCATGGTTAGTGGTAGAACAGGGTCTCAAACACAGGCGTTTTGATTTAGAGCCCAGTGTTCTTTCCATTCCAATGTTTCTACGTATTTAATAATATTTTAACATGTTTTTTAATATGCACCCATGAATAGCAATAATACATTCAGTACCACCACCACTAGGTTATAGGATCTTATGGTCTTTGAGAGTAGGCCCTGTTCTCTTTTCGTATTTGAAACCATAGCACCCAGCATAATGCCTTGCATATAGAAGGTTCTTAATAAATGTTTGTTGAATTAAAATGTTAAATTGTCTTAATAAACGTTTGAACTGAGTTGTATTTTTATCTGTTTTATCCAGGACGGTTATAATTTAGCTCCCTAATTTTCCAAGATTCTTGACTATGGTTCCTTGCCTACTTATCCCAAGACTGCCCACAGCCTTTGAAGTACCTTCCTAGTGGGCCGGGCTATATGATCCCAGAAAGCCCTCAGCCGGGTTTTTAAGGCCTGTCAGCACTTTACTAATGGACAGCACCACAGCCACTGACCCAGTGCTGACTCGAATGTCCTCTCTTCACGCCCAGGCAGCCCAGCTTCCACAAATTGTAAAGGTTTTTGTTTGATTCCTGGTTTGTTTTTGACATGGCCTGCTTTGTCATAAAGAAACTTCATTTCCATAGGATCTGATGATAATAAAGTTCTCTGTAAATGTTGGTTTCGAATGTAACCCTCAGCCTTGCATAACGAGGTAGCCCAAATCATTCAAATAAAGATGGGACAATCTGTCTGGTATGGATGTCAAATGGACTTTCAGGCAACAATAAGTCAGTCAGTCAGTAAGTATTAAGCGCTTACCATGCGCCAGGCGCAAGGCAGTCCTTGCTCTCAAGGAGCTCACAATCTAACGACAGTAATCTTACTTACAACAAGTAAGTTATCAGACCGTAAAGTCTATTTTTATACACATCTTAAGAATTCCATGGCACAAGAAACATTTATTTCAAGAGTAAACTTTGAATTTGAAAATAAAAGTAGGCACATTATTTCCTGGTGAACAGAAGGTCTGTTTCTCAATTGCGGGTAAGCAAAACACTCCAGAAAAGAGGGGTATTGACTGCTTTTCCAGATTTGCTGTCTAGTGTTAACTCGAGCTTTAGCTGACAACACAAGAGAATGAGTAGTCTTCTTCCCCTCCCGTAATTGTCCATACTATGGAACCAGAGGACAATTTTAACTTGATTCAAAAAGCATTTATTGAGCAGCTGCTACTATTTGCAAGACACCATGCTAGTTATATTTATTAATTACATACTACTTGGGTTTTTTTGCTTGAAATACTCTAAGCTGAACGTTTGTATATGTTGCGATCTAAAAATTCGACAGAATTCCTTTTTTATCTGCGCCCTTTTCTTTTGATAGATTGTTGCCCCCAACTAGAAAAAAAAAAAAGTTATTGGGTCTCTTGAGGGTTTTTTCTTGGTTTTTTGATGGTGGTGGTGGTTGTTGTTTTTGGTGAGGCAATTGGGGTTAAGTGACTTGCCCAGGGTCACACAGCTAGTAAGTGTCAAGTGTCTGAGACTGCATTTGAACTCCTGACTCCAAGGCTGGAGTTTTATCCACTGTACCACCTAGCTGCCCCTGTTTTTTTCTTTTTTACCCTTGCTAGTTAACAGTAGATTCTTGATTATTCTGCTAATTGGATTTAGGGGAAGACTAGATAATTGAAATTCACAGTTTATTCAAGAAAATCTCATTCTTACCAATAGCTCCTACCTGCCCTTGCACCAAACCTTTTACCAGAGCTGCTGACCTACGGCTATATTCACCACTTCTTCCTGCTGCTGCCCTTCCGTGGTGAAAGTGATAACAAGGAATTCAGAGATCGCAAATATGACAAGAAGAGAGTAGCAAAGGGTCTAGGCAATTCAGGAGCTAATTAGCACCTGAATAATTAGGATCTCACTATTAAAAAAAGATATCATGGTTCATGTCACAAAGAAATGAGCACGTACAAAGGCGGGGGAGGACAGGTAGAAATGCAACAATTCTGAAAATAATCTCAGAAGCCATTTTGTCCCGTGTTTAACATAAGTTCCTTGAGGGTAGTGACTGTTTCGTTTTTGTCTTTGTCTCCTCCGTGCCTTGTGCATTGTAAGCATTTAATAAAGGTTTGTTTGAATTTTTTTTTTGAAGAGGAAAGATAAAAAGAAAGAACAGTAGGTCAGTGTCTCTTCTTTCATCTTATAACATTAAGCAAGTGAAAGATGTAAGGATTAAGTATACCAAATGCAGTGTAATTATCTGGTACGCTCAAAAAACCCAGCAGGGAGGGAGGTCAGGTGGGATCATCCCTGTTTTGCAGATGAGGAACCTGGCTCTCAGAGAAGTTAATCTACTTACCCAAGGTCACACAGCTAGGTCTCCTGATTTCTAGCTCCTAACAACAACAACGACAGTGACAGACACTTACATAGCTCCTTAGGGTTTACAAAGCACTTTGTATATATTGTCTCATTGGATCTCAACAGCACTGTGAGGTCTACGGTTATGTTCTTGTCCTCATTTTATAGATGAGGAAACTGAAACTGACAGGGGTTAAGTAACTTACCCAGGATCACTGTTTGAACATCTGAGGCAGGTTTTGAACTTGTCTTCCTCATTTCAAGACAGCACTGTCACCCCTATGCCACTTTTATTCCATCACAGTTTACAGACACGGGCATATATCAAATTTGACCATTAGGAATAGCTATGGAAGTGCCATATTATCCCTAGGTAAAGAGGCAAATAAAACTTTATCTATATTTTAAAGAAAGTTTGCATGCTCGGATGTGCATTAAAGGCAGAAAGGTTTGAAAGATAGTTCCAGGGGCAGCTAGGTGGCACAGCGGATAGAGTACCAGCCCTGAAGACAGGAGGACCTGAGTTCAAATCTGGCCTCAGACCAAACACTCAACACTTAACTAGCTGTGTGACCCTGGGCAAGTCACTTAATCCCAATTGCCTAAAAAACAAAAACAAACAGACAAACAAAAAAGAAAGATAGTTCCAGAGGAAAGAGGAAAAAAGAGAAATTATATCCCTAAAGGTCCAGTCAAGGTATAGTCTTCCCTGGATAACCACAGACCCCAAAACTCTTGAGATAGTGCTGATTTTAAGAAAAGAAAGTGTATTCCACATGTGAGATACTTCAAAAAGGATATCCTTTGTCAGACCATGTTCCAGCAGGAGTTTGGAAAACCTGGTGATCATGTCCATATCCTCTTTGTCCTAGTTACCATTCATTCACAATCAGTTCTCATCTCCCTTTGAGAAGAATTCAATAGAGTGGAAATAACCATGGACTTGGAGTCAGAAGTCTTCAGTTTGATCTTTACCTCCACCAGTTCCTAGCTGTGTGGTCTTGGTAAATTGCTCAACCTCTCTGAGTTTCATTTTACTCATCTGCAAAATGACAATTAAAAAAAAACGGTACTAAGTAAGAATCACACAGGATGAGGTGTGGATGGGGTCTGGGCTGTACAAGTGCAGGTAGTACCCGTACTTATTACAATACCAATCTCAAAGGCTTGTTATAAGACTCAAATGAGAAGGTAAAGCATCTTGTAACCATAAAGCCCTCTGTGAATGTAAATGTTATTCATTCCTACCCCCTGAAGGGTCATGCTTGGTATATAAGAACTCATTATTTCTAACTATGATTAGACCACCATTCCTAGGTGTTTCCAGGCTTTCTTTACAGACTCCAGCCCTGACTCCCATGCAGTGATGCAGTGGGAACATTCAGTGACGACATTAAAAAAAATTTAATTGGCTGAGACATACCTTTATAGCCCTCTTCTGGTGTGCTGGCTCAGAAAGGTTGCCAGGAGAGGATAGAGGGGGAGGCAGTCAGCTGTGTGTTTTAGCCCTGCACATCTGCAGCCAGTATGGAGATGGAATGGGCACACTGGAGCTTCGTAGCACAAGATGCTATCTGGATTCAGTGAGAACAGGAGGGTTAGGCTGGCTGCTGTATGAAGGGATATAAGAATAAAAACCACATATCTTTACCTATTTCTGCATGTGAGTTGGAGGTTGTTTTTGTGAGAGGTGGACATCCTTGTGAGTGCAGAATATTCTGCCAAACAGTCTATTCCTCAACAGACCAGGAGCTGTTCTCATTCCTGTCTTCATTTAGTGACTAGAGCAAAGTGTGTGTGCAGTTTGGCTGCCAGATGTGGCCTGTAGTAGATGTGAAAAACACCTGTTATACTTGTTAAAAACTGACGAAGAACTGAGCTCTCTTTTTGTAGGTTTCTGTCTTATGTGTTTATATCACTAGCTGCCTGGTGAGATGGAAATGAAAGGTCGGCAAAGAGATGATCAGAGGTGCCTGAAAAAGGTGGCATGACTAATAGGCTGAACATCTTTGGTAATCTCTCACTAGATGAAGATGATGTCTTTTGGATGATCCCCTCCCCCCCACCCTGCCATGTTGAATATGGCTAATGTAAAGTCTCATTTTGCAGGTAAACCTATTTTTTAAGCAAACATATAAAATATTCTACACCCCAATGAGGGGTCTGTTTGGGAGGCTGTGCATTTATTTCAATAATGTTGCCATTGCCCAAAGTGTTTTGAGAAAATCTCTTTTGGAATTACCTTCAAAGCCAGTTTAAAAGCCACACAAGAAAATCAGTCCATTTACATATAGCAACACTTTATTTTTAACCCCAAACAATATTCTCTGTTTTGATAGCCGTTACTACATTTGATTCTGAATGACTTTGGGTTATTTCCAAAAAATCAAATCCACCTTCAAAGGAACAAGATTAGCCGCTACTGTGCTCCCTTAAAAGAATGACACTGGGCTATTCCCGGAGGGAAGTTCAAGAAATGAGGGGAGCAAGAGCAGCATAGGCTCGTAGATTTGGAGCTGAAAGAGACTGTAGAAGCCATCTAGTTCAGTCTCCTCATTTTACAAATGAGGAAACTGACACACATGGAGGTTAAGTTACACAGGTAGTAATGAGTCTTGGAGCTTGAACTGATGATGTCCTCTGCCTTCCAAGCCATTATTCTTTCCATTGGCCTACTTGAAAGAAAAACACTCATTAGAATGTATAAGTTCTGGGGCCTTAAATCAGTTACATTACCTTATAGGCTCCCCCCTCCTATATCTGGGACAAGTTTCCCATCGGAGATAGTTATTCCTTGATTGTCGATTGTTTTATCTCATTTCTTCTAGACTTAGTTTCTCTCCTTTTGCTTTAGGAAATTGCGTTGCGAGTATCCTCATAATACATTCCCCTCCAAATGAAATAATCTCTAGTGGTGGTCTTGCCCACACAGGTGAATATTGCCTCTGTACCTTTTGGGGGTTTTTTTATACTTCTTAAAGTTATTTCTCTGCCATTCTCTTAAATTTATCAAACTGAGCAAAGTAAACTCATTTTAGGTATTTAGCGAAGGGAATGCAAACAGCATGACGTAATGAGCAGAATTGGCGCTGGTGGATCAGCATCATGACCCTAGCGTGCAGAAGGATGGTAGTGCTTAAGTGAGGGTATGATGAATGATTCTGAAGACTTTTTTTTAGCAGATAAGGTGAGTGGTACTCCTCCAGTACCTTCAGATCTCATGGCTGTTGTCTGGGTCACAGCATAATTCAATATGCCAAGTGAGTCCATAACCTTTCTGTAAATTGAACATTGTGATCTTTGAATATCTGTTTTCTCAGATAGCCAATACCTAAATTTACACACTCACATTGCTTTCTTGGAATTCTCTCCCTTCTTATCTCTGACTCCTGACTTCCTTGGCTTCCTTCAAGATCCAGATAATATCCCCCCCTTCTACAAGAAGCCTTTCCTGATCTCCCTTAATGCTGCTGACTTCCCTCTGTTGATTATCTCCAATTTATCCTGTATATAACTTGTTTGTACATAATTGTTTTTGTGTTGTCTCCCCATTCGACTGTGAGCTCCTTGAGAGCAGGGGATGTTTTTGTTTTAATTTTTTTTACTTTGCATCCTTAGCATTTAGCACAGTACTTCGTAGGCACTTAATAAATGCTTGTTAGCTGTCTGACTGACTGATGTTGGTCCTTGTGAGGTTAGTTTCCACAGTATAGAAACTTTCTGAATTTCCTAAAGTCTCACTCAGTCTGAATTGTCAAGTGTGGATGGATTGAGTTTGATGGAGAGGCTCGTGATCTCCAAAGTGGGTACCTTTCCATTTTATTATACGTCTTGGGAAAGATGGCCACACTCACCTGGAAATCTGCTTCTAGATAGTGCAGCATCAGCAATATCCTGGAGCTCAGGTACTTGATTAGATTGCTATTCAATCTACATCAGATTCAACTGAGATTTATTATCCATTGAGTGATTTGCCTTCACCTTTTTGTGGGTGAGCTAATGGACCATAACGGTAAGAACACTTAGGAAGAGAATTCGACCATGTCAGGAAAAGTCCTGAAGCAAAACCCCAAACTTGTTTTAATCTCATCTTAAGCTCAAAGGGTTGGAAATGCACCCATTGTGTAGGTCTTCCAGTGCACTCACAATCATGGAGGATGTAAATATCACATGTTTGATTGGAATCTGTTCTAATAAAGAAGGAATGAAAAAGCACTTACTATGCATTCACTAGGTGCCAGGCATTGTGCTAAGCACTGGGAATGCAAATTAAAAAGTGAGACATCCCCTGCCCTCAAGAAGCTAACATTCTAATAAGAAGAACAACACACAGAGGGCAGAGGATGGCAAGGGAAGTTCATTTTGGTCTGAGAAGTCACAGGGATGACAAGTAGAGCAATGGAGCAGTCACTTGACACAGGGTGGGAGTGCTAATCCTCAACATGATATGCCAATTAAGTCAGCCAACAGTTTTTGTTAGATTAAATAAAGCTACTCAAAATTGGTTTCTGTTGCTAATTTTTTCCAGCAATTAGCAGGAGGTAAAGGGAGTCAGTCCTATTTCAATGGGACACCTCTGCTGAGGATCTGGAACCAGTAGGAGCTCAAGGAGAGTCCCTGTAGGATCCTAGATTTAGAATTGGGAAGAACTTCAGAGACCATTGAGACCAGTCTTCTCACTTTACAGATGAGATACCTGAGGCTGAGCAATTCAATATTCTAGAAGACTGAAAGACTACGGTCAAACAAATTCCAGTCGAGTGACAGAATTATTTTGTCCCTTAGCTTCATCTGCCCTTGCCTTTTCTTCTCTCTCCCTGGTTCCCCTTTTCTGCCCCAGAGGGAGAAGGTGCACACTCTTAGTTGAGGTTTCTGAATGTTCACGAAAGGTCTTCAGTCTTACATAGTTTCCTCCCTCCCTCTGGAAGCTGTTTATTTTGTAGTGAAGAGACTTACTGTTAAGTATCTGAGGCAGGATTTGAACTTAGTTCTGTGTGATTCCAAGCCCAGTGCTCTGTGTACTGTACCACCAAGCTGTCTTAAGGACACTTTTTAAATAATGCCTTAACTCAAATTTCCATAGTGGACTTTATCTCTTTAAAAATGATTAACATCTAGGAGGGCACCAGCGTCCTCTAGGACTCCAAGTACTCAAAGTTGAGAGGGTACAGAAAACTTACATGCATTTCTGTTGCCTTGGTTTAGAAATTCTCAGCAAAAAATGTCAATGGCCCTAGATGTCTTGTTTTTTCTTTGCTGGATGACTTTCCTTACCATGTCAAGAATCAATGGTATTCTGAGGATACTTCTGCTTGGGTGCTCCAAGAAAGAGATGAAAACACTTCCACAATTGAGTTTTAACTAGGGTCTTTGAAATGTATAGTTCAGTGACAGCTTTTTCCTCTAGCAGTTCTCCATTGCTATAGCTCAAGGACATCAGTCCCTAAGGCTTGGGCCATGAACAATGCGGTACTTACATCTCTGCCTGTCAAAAGTGTTGGTGATATGTTATATCACCTGCATCTTGTCATCCTGTTCTTCATGCCATGAGTTTTTCATTGAGCCTCTGCCTCGGTTAATAGAGGCTTCAATTTCTTTCACTTTTACTTGATGTCAGTGTGCCAGGTGCCAAAAGCCTTCTACTTGGGTTCAATCAATTCCAATATCTCTTCATCATTCCCATCAACCCAGTCATGGTATTTCTTGGTGGTGAATCTGAGAGCCTCTTCATTGGTATTAATGATGGTGGCAGCATCATTTACTGAGCACTGGTTGTGTGCAAAGTACTTGATGGAGGGATAATAGTAAGGTTAGCCTATGTTTGTCCACTGTTTTACAGTTTACAAAGCACTTCTGGCTGTGTTATGTCATTTGAGTCAAAGAAAAGTGGTAGACAGGATCCCTGTCTTCATGCTACGTATAGTCTAATGGGGGGAAATAGCATGAACATGTAATGAAGAATATATGAAAGTATATGCAATAGAAACACATATGAGCATGTAACTGGTCAAAGTCACAAGGTTTTATATATGCATGTGCTCTAAGATGGTTGCTGAGTGACCAGATCCAAGTGGTTTGTCTAGGGCACTATTTTTGTAGATTAAGAAAAAAAAATCAAATCAATTAATTCTAATGAGACACTGATGAAAGAAGTCCCAACTGATGCCAGCTGATACTTGTCCAATCTCAAAGCACTGTGGGTACAAATCCCTGCAATGAGAGGAAGCCATGTGATGACTGAAGATCGGAAATTAAGGCTTGGACTATAATGTCACTTGCCCACAGTCACACAGCTAGTAAGTGGCAAAGACCAATATTTAAACCGAGGTTTTCCGAATCCAAATTCAATGCTCTTTTCTCTATACTACCTTGCTGCTCCCACGAATAGATCTTCTTTGAATTGGGGCGTTGTGTTACAGTGGAAAGAGTGTTGGATTTGGATTTAAATCCAGGTTTTGCCGCTTAGTACTTGTATGAGTTTGAGCATGACAGTCTTCCTCGGCCTTCATATCTTCATCTGGGTTGGACAAAGATGGATTGTAAGATCTTTTTCAGTTCTGAAATCTATGATCAATTAATTGAGCATTTATTGAATACCTACTATGTGCTAGGGGCTGGGTATACAAAACCAAAACAATCACCACCTTCAAAAAGCTTGTACTCTAACAATATCCCCAAACCCTGTGATATTGCCCTGAAGCTGTCCCCATAGCTGCTTCTTCTCTGGTCGTTTGATTATGGCCTTGGACATCTTGCAGTTCTGGAGGCCGAGTCCGCTTGACTGAGCCTTGGATCAGGTACTAGGTGCTCTGACGCTGCTTTTTAATCAGCATAACTTTTGCCAGGGTCCTTCGTTCCATTTCCTAAGGGCCCACCGATGAGCAGAGCACTGTGCTAAGTACCAGGGGACATAGGCTATGTTGAAGACACAGCCCCTACCCTGACTTACCATCCAGCAGGGGAGCTCAGACCTGTATACAAATGAGAATTATGAAAAGTGCTTAAGATAAATATAAAGTGCTGTGAGGACAAATGAGGGGATAGATCACCTCTTGGAGCAAGGAGCTGACTCTGCCATTTAGGATTCCGTTTAAGAGACATAACCAAGCGAATGAATCATTAGTCAGTCTCATATCTTATAATATCTTATATATATATTGGTTCTTGGCATGGCTCGTGTAACAGATATATTTGTAACCCCAGGCATGGACATTAATATAATATTGTCTTCCGTTTGTATGGCACTGTGCAATTTTCAAAGTCTGTTCACGTTGATTATCATACTTCATCCTCATAATAAGTCAGGCAAGGCATATGTTATTATCCCAGTTTTGCATATGAGGAAACTGAGGCCATCACTTGCTTCAGATCACATAGCCAGTGAGTGGTGGAGTTTAGACCAGAACCCAGATCTCTCACTCAGTTTTAATTATAGTGGCTGAATCTCATCCCTCCCATCTCTCCTGGGTGCCAGACAGCCTTCTTGTAACTGTTGCCCTTATCCCCAGTACATGGCATTCCAGCATGATGATTTTGCTGCTTGCTAAGATGACTTTTAACAGAGGAAATAAGGGGAGGGGGGGATGAGCGAGGGAAGAGATGAGGGGGGCCTTTGTGGAGACGACAGTCTGCTCTGGGGGCGGTCATGCCAAGGGATGGAGTACCCAGTACCCTTAGATTGTCCCTGTGGCACAGCTGATGGTCCCCAACCCACGGGAGGGAAGTAGAAGGTTCCAACAGCAGGGCAAAGAGAGCTCCATCACAAGGGCCAGGGGAGAACTGTAAGTCAAAGGGACAGCAGAGAGGAAACATACCCCTTCCCAGCTGCCCCACTGCAGTCATAGCTCTGACTTTGTAGCTTGACTTTTGGTCCAGTGTTCATACTGCTGCAATATACTCCAAATGCCAGTGCTTAGCCCACAAATGGCTTCATGATGTTTTACTTGGCATAACAGTAATAATAGCTGACATTTAGCTAGCACTTTGAAGTTTGCAAAGAAAGGCAGAATGGCATAGTAGATAGACAAGCTGTCTTGAAGTCAGGAAGAGCTAGGTTCAAATTTGATCTCAGATCTATGCTGGTTGAGTAAGCACAGGCAAGTAACTTAACTACTTAGTGCCCCCAGCAAGTCTCTTAAGACTAAATTACAGACTAGTAGCCAATCTACATTGGTGGAGAGAATTTCTACACTGGGAGTTCTCTACACCGATGATGAAAATAATAACTAGCATTTCAAGATTTGCAAAGGATGTTTTTTAACTTCACAACAACCCTGGAAGGTAGATGCTATTATCCCTATTTTACAGATAAGGAAACTGAGGCACACAGAGGTCAATTAACTTGCTTAGGTCAATTGACTTGAAGGAAGCCAGGAAAGCCAGAGAGGGAGATGAGGAAGAGTAGTATTCCAGGCTTTAGAAATGCCTAAGGTCTGGAGATGGATTGTTTTGTGCAAGGAACTAGGGCAGAGAAGACCAGTCTCCCTGGACCACAGAGTACACGGTAGGGAGTAGGGAGTAGAGAGTGAGAGATTGCAAAGATAGAATTTGTGCTGGGTTGCGAAGGACTTTGAATGCCAACCAGATGATTAGCTGTTTGATCCTAGAAGTGACAGGAAACTACAAGAGTTGATTGAATGGGGTGGGGGGGGAGCGACACAGCTAGTAAGTGTCTGAGGCCAGATTTGAACTCCAGTCCTGGAACGGGACTACTTTGTTCCTGTTGCTAAGTAGCTGCATGACCTTGAGAAAGACACAGCCTTGAGCAAGTCCCTCTGAATTTTTGACTCCAGGTCTGGTGCTCTCTCCACCGCCACCTAGCTATTCATGAAAGAGTATTATTATCCACATTTTCCAGATGAAGAAACCAAGTTTGAGTGATTTGCACGTGGTCACAGAGTGTCAGAGTTGGGACTCAAACCCAGATTGTTTCTGGCTTTGAGAGAGGTGCATTTCCCCCCTACTCCTCAGAGCTTGCTTCTCGATCCCTTCATGCTCCCACATTAAACCATGCAAAAGCCCGGGTCTGTGTCTCCACCCGAACGGCAGAAAGGACGGAGTCTTCAGTCTGCTATAACCTTCCTCCTTTGTCTTGAAAGCAGTATCCAGAGTCAGGCCGTACATACTGATAATTGTGGCATATTGGTTCTCTGCCAGTTTGATATAGAGTCATGAGCTGATCATCAATTCCAATAGGGAGTTTGTGAGTTAGCTTAGGCTTTCATTCTTGATGGCAAAACCAGTTCTATGAAGCCAGTGTTTCTAGTGCTGGTTCTCTTCCCAGAAGACGGTGTAGTGATGTCCGTTCTCATCAAGCTGTCCCTCTCCTATTAACCTGAGCAAAAGTGAATCATAGGAGCTTGCCATCGGGAAGATCGCCCAGCCAATTTGTACATTGTGATTTCCCCAACATGCGCTAGAATGAAAGCTCCTTGAGGGCAGGGCCTTACCCTTATCTTTGTCTCTTCCTCAAGACCAGCGAGCTGGGGAATGAAATGGCAAACCACTCCAGTATCTTTGCCAAGTAAACCCCAAGTGGGGTGATGAAGAGTTGGACATGACTGAAAAAGACCGAACAACAGAAAAACACAGTAGGTGCTCAATAAACATGAGTTAAATTGAAGTGACATTGATGTTCAGAGTGACTTTGCTCAAGGCTGTGTCTTGCCCAAGGTCATGCAGCTAGTTAGCAACAGGAACACAATAGTCCTGTTCCAGTCCGTCTTCTCCAGTCTACACGCCAGCCGCCTGTTTCCACCTTTCCTCATCTATTCAAGATCTAAAGCTCTTGACCAAGTCCAGAGGGTTTCCTCGTTCCTGTGTAAAGGAGGAAGTGGGGGGGGGGGTGTCAGTCAGTCAATAAGCATTTATTAGGTACTTAGCAACTTCAGGGCACTGTGCTAAGCACTGGGAATACAAAGGTAGACAGAAAGATTGCTGCCCTCTAGGGGCTTACATTCTAATGGGATACAGAATGTAAATAACTAGGTTCATGCAATGTGTAGATGGAAGGGAATCTCAGAGGGAAAGCATTAGCAGCTAGGGGTTGTGGGGACTAGGAAAGGATACCTGCAAAAAAAAAAACAGATTTGAACTGAAATTTGAAAGAATTCTGGGAATCCCAAAGACAGAAGTAAAGGGGGAGATCATTCTAGGCATGGGAGAAGCCAGTGCAAAGGACAGGACAGGAGGCATCCCCACCTCTGATCTAATGGACTGGGATCTTCAGGGACAATTCCCATGAGTGGGGATGGGTCTATGAGGGCCAGTCCAATAGATTGGGGTGAAGGGAAGGGCTCACCTGCTTACCCCTATTACATAGTGGGTCAGGTGATGTGGAAAAGAGTGTAAGATGTAACTGGCAAGCATCGGGCCTGGGAAAGCCACCTCCTACAGGATGTAAACACATTCTCTCCTTTCCTTCCCCTCAGTCAGTCACTGAACAAGCATTTATTAGGACCCAGGGGGCCCTCAGCAGGTCCTCAACAGACTTGTGTTCCAACCTCCCCTAGGCATGCTACTGCATGTCCCAGGCAGCTGATACCCTTCGTCCTTTCCTCCTTCCATTCATTCAGTAAATATGCATTAAGTTCTGCTACGTGTGAAATAACACTTCTGATGACATTACATTTACATGGCATTTTCTTAGACATATTCCTCAAAACAACCTTGTGAGGTGAGTGGGTATTACAAGATATTATTATCTCCATTTCACTGATATGGAAACCACAGAGCTTGAACCGAGGCCTTTTGGGCGTTGCATTTGCCAGAGCTGTATAGCCACCAGTTAAATTTGTCACCCCAAATTCTTACAGTTAGGAGGTTCTTAGAACCCTTTACAATATTTTTGAATAATGCTTATGTTGAACTACAAAGGACAGTAGCTTAAGAGACTGTTTTCCAGGGCTGGACAACCAAGTTAGGGGATTTTGTGTGATGCTCTGACTTCTAAAGACTGAACAGAAAACAGGTCCCAAGTAAGGACTGCCAAGCATTACTGAATCTTCCTCTCAAAGCGCCAGGAGCCATTCTTGTAACTGCTGCCCTTGCTCCACACGTGACAATTTTGCTGCTAGTTAAAGTGATGTTGTATCATTTCATGAAAGAGCTCTACGTTTGGGGTCATTTTAATAACTCGTCAAAGCACTCTTGGGACCTTCCCCACTTTTAAGGGATCGCCTTCAAATGTGCTGATTCAGGAGAATCCATTTCTAATTTAGGTAAGAAGCCTCAGGTCAATACTCACAACACAGAAATATTTAGTGAATAGATCTGCCATTTGCTATGACATTCACCCCAAAGGTCAGAGAATAGTGTGTATGGAAGTTGCTAATACGTACTTAGCACTTTATATAGTGATGATTCCTGGGCCCAAATAACTGAAGTGAGTGAGCTTTATATGCCAGTAACAACAAAAGCAACAACGATATTAGAATATATAATGAATATAATAATATGTAAATAAACATATAAGAATATTAGCTAGAATTTATATAGCAACTTAAATGTTTGCAAAGCGATTTTCATATGTTAGATCATTTGATCCTCACAATAACCCTGTGAAATAGGTACTCATATTACCCTCATTTTACAGATCAGGAAATCGAGGCTAAGCAAGATTAAGTTACTTTATGTAACAACTACATAAGTGTCTGAGGGAAGATTCAGATACAGATCTTTCCAACTCCAAGTCCATCCTTCTATTCACTGTACACCTGGGTATCTGCACTATTTAGTTATATTTAAATTTGAAATAACTTTTTAAAAAAGTTTCTTATTCTTTAAATCTAATACATCACATAGTGCTTTCTTCAAAGCTCAGTGAATAATCACAGAATTGCAGAGTTGGAAGGAATTTCAGTGTCCATCTAGACCAGGGAGGGGGAACTTGCAGCCTTGAGGCCACTTGTGGCCCTCTAAGTCCCCAAGTACGGCCCTTTGACTGAATCCAGACTTCACAGAACAAATACCCTTAATGAAAGGATTTGTTCTGTAAAATTTGGACTCAGTCAAAAGGCTACACCCAAGGGCCTAGAAGGCCACATGTGGCCTTAAGGCTGCAAGTTCCCCATACCTGATCTAGACCAACCCATATCTGAATGGAACCCTTATTGGTAGATTACCCAGTCTTTGCTTGAAGACTTTCAAAGAGGGAAGACCCACCACCTGCAAAGGCAGTCCAGGCCTCACTTGGCCTCTACAGCTTCCACCTTGGCTCCAGAACAGCCCAAGTAGAAACAGAAGCAACATGGTGGAAGTTGCAAAGGAAAAACTTCTTGACAAGAGCTACCCAGAACTGAAATGGCTGGAATGTAGTGAGCTCTCCTTCACTGGAGGTCTTGAAGCCAAGGACTGGATGTCCGCTTGTTGGGTACATCATAGAGGGAGGGGTTCTTGTTCAGGTACGTGTGTACTGGAAGCATCATGGGTAGTGATTAGAGGAGCAGCCTTGGAGTCAGGAAGACCTGGATTCCAACGTTGCCTTCAATACTTACTAGCTACATGACTTAATCAACGTTGTTGGATCTCAGTTTCCTCATCTATGAAATGAGGAAGGGAGAGGATAGACTCAGGACATCCAAGATCTCTTCCAGCTCAAAACTGTTGATCCCATGACCTTATAGACATCTAGGTGGTACAGTGGGTAGAGTGCCTGGCCTGGAGTAAGGAACACTCATCTTCATGAGTCAAATCTCGTCTCAGACCCTTCTTCACTGTGTGACCCTGGGCAAGTCACTTAATCCTGTTTGCCTCAGTTTCCTCATCTGTCAAATGAGACGGAGATGGAAATGGCAAACCGCTCCAGTATCTTTGCCAAGCAAACCCCAAATGGGGTCATGAAGAGTCAGACATGACTGAAATGACTAAACAACAACCACAATGACCTTATGACCAGATGGCCTCTGGGATCCTTCTAACTCGGAGATTCTTTCATCTGGAGTAGGAAGAACTTAGGACTAGGATTCAAAGACCTGGGTTTAGTCTCAGCTCTGTCACTTACTAGCTGTGGGAACTGGGACAAATTATGTAACCTCTCTGAGTCTCAGCTTCCTCCTCTGTAAAATGGGAACAGCAGTACCCACCCCGCCTACAGGCCTTAGGGTTGCTTTAAGGTTCAGATGGGATCATCACCCTTGTTGTTATCATCATCCACCATTCCTAAGCAAGCAGGGCACCTCATCAGCCGCTCATGGGAGCGAACTGCAAGTGAACTGGAGTTCCCAATGGGCTGCTTTTCTGCTCCTCAGGAATGAGGCGGGGATTAGATTTATGACATCACAGATCTAGAGCTGACAGGGACCTCAGAGGCATTCAGTCCAACCACCCTCCCCTCACTTTACAGATGAAGAAACCGAGGCCCCAGAAGTAGAAGTAACTTGCCCAATGTCACATGAGAAGTGACAGAGGTGAGATCTGAACCCAGGCCCTCTGACTCTAGAGCCCGGGGTCTTTCTATTACCCTCAGTTGCCTCGGATTCTAAGAACACTTCCCTGAATAGGAGTCTTCGCTAACCTTCTAGTGCCAACTAGGCAGTACATGGTTGTGATGACCCAGGTTCTTTCGTTGGTTTATTCTGACAGCAGGAGGAAAGAAACAAGCATTTATTAAGCACCTACTATGTTCCAGGCACTGTGCAAAGCACTTTACAAATGTCCTATTTGTTCCAACAACCTTGGGAGGTCGGTGCTAAAATTATCTCTGTTTTACATTTGAGGAAAGGAGGCAGACAGAGGATTAAGTGACTTGCTCAGTGCTGGAGGCTGTATTTGCTCTCAAGTGCCCCTGGCTCCAGGCCCAACGCTCTAACCACTGCTCCATCTAGCTGCCTCTGAGATGGTGGCATCCTCTCTTTGGGCTGTTGGCTGAAGTGAGGAGCATTGGTGATAGGTGCGGGCACATCTCTGACTCCTGGTGTCACCATCACTGGTCCTGTGACTTCCCTGGCACAGGAAGGCAGGACAGGAAGGGTCTGGGAGTCTGATCACTGAGAAGGAAAGCAGCCAGCAGAGGCTATGCATGAAGGGGGGGGGCACTATCAGAAATAACAGAGTTAGAGCAGGAAGGTACCTTAGAGATCCTTCCCAATTTTACAGATGAGAAAACTGAGGTCCACCAAGGTCCAACGATTTACCCAGGGTCATACATGCAGTAAGCATTGGAACTGGGAGATATGGCATTATTAATTAACCTTCCCTGGCTTAGTGACTAGGATCTATTAGAATATAAGACTCTAGAGAAGGAGTTAGATTTCAAAGGATCAATGAACTTGAGAAAAAAAATTACATCTTTATTTCAACATAACATCATTTCCTTAATAATCCTATGTGGCTTATTTTGTACATTTAAAAACATGATTCTGAGGAGGGGTTCATAGTTTTCACAAGTCTGCCAAATGGTCCACAATACAAGAATGGTTAAAAATCCTGGGCTAGGGGATTGGTTCCCTCTACCCTGGAGGGGGAGATGTCTCCTTTGTGCTGGGTGCATCCTTTCTTTGGGTTGGGGGTGGAGGAGGGGGACTGGTGGGAACCAGCAGGTCTTTAATTCTTGGCATGCATGTACAGAAAAGAAACTCACTTCTAGGCCTGGGTCATGTGGATGAAGCTACTTCATTCCAGATGCTCTGCAGACAGGCCATGGGTTTGACAGCACCAGAGCCCCTTCAAGGCAGCCTCCTGGGTCTTGAGAGAGAAGCTACACAGTTCTTACTGCTCATCTAGTCCAGAGTAATGAAAGGGTTAAACCTCCCTTTTCTTTGAGGCTCATAAGGTTGGACCCTCTGCAGTAACTTCCCTTAAGAAGAAAAGGGAACATTTCTGGCACAGAGAAGGAAGGAAAAGAAGCTTTGAAAACTCTCTTTCCTCAGCCCCCAGCTGTCCCCATCTTTAGGAGGGAAGGGGAAGGGAGGGAGGGAGCTGAGAGCTTCTGAATTATAATCTGTGAACTAAGGAACCTCTTTCATCCCTCTCCCCTCTCTGCTCCCCAGTGGGGGATGGAGGGGAATGTGGAAGGAGGGGGACCAAGGGAGAAGAGAGAGAGGCAGTCAACCAGGGTCTGAGATTTCTTTCCTTTCTGGGATTGGTCCAGAACCATTTTGTGTTAAATGCCGACATATAAATTTGTAGACAATCTCCTTGGGAGCGAATTGGATTCCTTCATACGGCCCTTAAGCACTACCATTTAACCAGATTTCACAGGAGTGTCTCCACCCCCACCCCTTCCCCTTTTGCTGACCCTTCCACAGCCACCCAGGAATTGATCTCAGTCCAGCAAACTACTGGGTTTTGCATGGGGCTCCTGGCTCCTATCAAAAATGCTTTTCACAGGTCCCTGCCTCTTCTCACGCAGCCCTTCTTTCTTTTTAATTCTTCGCCTCCTCTCTGCCTGTCTCTTTTACTCTCATTTCCCTCTTTCTCTCCCTCTTTTCTCTCTCATTGCCTTCCCCTCCCTCCTTAATATCTCCCTGCCCCCTTTCTCTCTCTCCCTCCTCTCCATCCCTCCCTCCTCCTGTCTGAACAGTGGCAGCTGCTTCCCAATGCAGCGAAATGCACCAATTCATTCAGCCTCACAGACGCTTTAAGGTCGTTACTAAATATATCAAGTAGAAGAAAAGGGTCTTTTTTCCTATCTCTGAGTGTGGAGCATAAATTCCGGCCTTAGGATCCTGCACTGTCCTCACTGATCCAGAATGGGGAGGAAATCCAAAACCCGTCAGTTTTCCCTCTAGCCCTCCCCCACAGCTAGTGTATCTATCTCTGCAGAGGCTTCTCTCTCTCTCTCTCTCTCTCTCTCTCTCTCTCTCTCTCTCTCTCTCTCTCTCTCTCTCTCTCTCTCTCTCTCTTCCTCTTTCCTTCTCTCTGGCTCCCTAGGGAAGGTGAGTGACGCAGGAGAGGGCAGTGATGGAGGTGAAGTGGATGAGGAGAGTGGATACTGAGAAGGCAAAATTATATATGAAATCAATTTCATATCTTCAAGGAACTCAATACCTTTAAAGGTATTCAAACGGCAAAGAATGAGCCAGTCTCCTCTAAATTTCTATTTCTTTCCCTTTAAACTTTTTAAAAAGTAAATTGGGAAGTGTTGAAAGGGATTGATTTGACAGTCCCAGAGAAGGAATTCTATTCAAATGCTCCAAGCCATACGTATTCCCTCTAATTTTTGAAAATTGCTACATGAGTAAAAAAATAGTGAAGGCTGAAATCTACATGAACCATTTTGCATTGTAATAAAATTAAACTTACCTATTTCTTGACTTCTCAGTGGGTGGGGGAGGGAGCACAGGGTAGGAGAGAATTTGAAACTGAAAATAAAAATTGAAAATAAGGAATTTTTAAAAATAAATCTAAACTTACAGCAAAGTCAAGCTTTTGAAGCTAACTACCTATGTGACCTTAGGTAAATAATTTGGTGTCTCTCAGCCTCAGTTTCCTTATCTGTAAAATGAAAGTGTGGAACTATATGGCCCCTGAGGACCCTTCTTCTAAAGATTCAGGATCCTAAGATACATGCAATACAGACTATGGTTTATCCCTGACAGAAAAATATGGAGGCTAGCCTGCCTAGGTAACCAAGAATTATGGATCTGGGATTTTGGGGGGGGCCTCAAAGCATTCTCTTTTCCTTCCTTGATAGCCAGAGGAGCATTTTGGAGGGAATTAAATGCTTCTTTTCCTACCCTTTTCCACAGCCAGCCTTATACCCATAGGCTGATACTTGACAGAAAGGACCTCCACCCCCCCACCCCACCCCCACACAAAGACACATATTCCAATTTCCTTGATACTGCTTGAAATTCTACCGATTCATTCATTTGAATTAACAAGAAAGGTGGGAGAGTTGTGAATAACTCAATGGGGATTAATTTAATCAGATTGCTTTCCTAGTCTAGATGCACTAAGGAAATGGGACTTCTGATGCTGGAGGAAGGGAAGGATGAGAGGCAATTTGGAGACATAGGACATTTCTAAGGAGGGCAGGCCTTGTGGGAACACCAAAAATGAAGGGCTTTGAACAGGTGGAAAGCATTGGAGTCTCAAGGGTCAAAGGCAAATGTGGCTTGTTTCAAAATTTGTCGATGGCTGGCATACCTCTATCTCAGCATCTTTTCTTCCTCTTAAAGACTACACTGGGAGGCTTTATAACCCTTGTGAGTTTTTGATCTTCCTGGTCTTAGCTTACCTTACATGAAAGGGGAGGGGAGGGCCAACAGGCCAGCTTCAGGGAGCTACCTCAACAGTAGCATGAACAGAGAAGTCAGAGTAGATTTTGCCGAGAGAAGCCACTGTGTTAGAAAAACAGTGTTCGTGGGGATCTTTTGTGGCATGTGTGGTCATGCAAACAGTTTAACAGGAATTATGGCTCTGAGGGAGCCCAATTTACCCTACCTAATAATAACAACATCTGACATTTATAGAGGGCTTTAAAGTTTCCAAAGCACTTTACATATGCTATCTTGTCTGGATTCTCATAGCAATTCTGCGAGGTAGGGAGTGTGTGTGTGTGTGTGTGTTTTATTCCCATCTTAGATGATTTTCAGCAGCTGCCACAGTAGCAGCAAGGGTACTACTTCCTTCCTACCTCTCTCTCTCTCTGAGGCATGCCACAGCCTCATGCAAGACCCATCTGGCCTCATTCTTTTAGAAGGCCTAGCCCAAGCGAGAGGAGCCCAAATTAGATGGTGGGGACAAGGTAAAGAAGTAGCTGGTAGAGCAGGAACTTTAACCTGAAAGCACAAATACGTGACTTTCCCCAGGGTCATAAAGACACCCAGGGGTATGTCCAGAAATTCAATCCTAGAATCCAGATCCTTAGTCTAGCCTTAATTATTTCTCAGTTTTCTTTCCCAGTAGAATGTAAGCTTCTTGAAAACAAAGACTGTCTTTTTGCCTTTCTTTGTATCCTCATTTCTCAGCACAGTGCCTGGCCCGTGATAAATCCTGAATAAATGCCTCTTGACTTGAAAATATTCACCCATAGGCCCAAAGCACCCAGGTTCTTGTGCAAGTTGAGTAGATTTTCCCTAGGATGTTCCATGAAGTCTTCTGATGGTGCCTGTTCATCTGGCTACGTCTCCTGGGCTTGCCAAATGTCTCAGTATTCTTCGGCAAAGCATTTTTCTCCTCCTAGGGAACATAGTAATTGGGTGGGCAGTGCTAAGACATAGAGAAAAGAAACAGAAAAAAGATGGCTCAGTTCCCCCTACTCTATAATAGTATAAATAGATACACATACGGATGTGTGTGTATGTGTGTGTATTTTCCACATGAAATCTTCTGTGATTGCAGCAGTCTTAGTTGGCAAGCCTAGTGGCTAGGGGGCTATGATGGTATCTTTCCTTAAGAGACAGATGTATGCCTTATTGCCTCTCTCCCCAGAGCCAGAGAAGGTCTTCATCCACTAAATGACTTCATTCTGAGATAAAGTGAGCAGAGACATGCTAATGTCTGCTATTTCCATGAATATCTTCAGTCCATGGAAAGTAAGGTAAACCAATACCCACAGGTGCTATTATCAGGTATCCAGATGTAGGCAAGGAGAAGCAAAAGGGAGAGAGGAAGAAAGGAAAGAAAGGAGAAAAGGATGGACAAATACAATAAGAGTAATCATTGCTTCCGTTAAATTCCTCACAGATTTGTTTCAACTCTTTTCATCAATCAAACTTTTAGCCACACTCAGAAGCCCTACACTTATGTAGGTGACCTACTTCACTGAGAAGATTGAGATGTCCTAATGATGGGGCTTCCCTTGACTTTTCTCCATCACTCCTCAAGACTTTTTCCTCTCCTTTCCTACTTTGGAAGGGGAATCATAGTTCTCTCCTAAGTTAATCTCTCTATCTCTGCTGGTGACTCCATCCCCTTCTGTTGCCTTTTTCAGGACATGGTTTTAGCTTTTTTCTCATCTTTCTTAATCATCTGTTGATCCTATTCCAGTAGTCCCTTACCATCTGCCTAAAGAAGTGCTTAGATCTCCATAATTCTAAAAGAGCTTTTTACTTCACCTTTATCTCATTCAGTTACCATCCCATCTCTTCTCTTTCACAGAAAAATAGTCTACTACCCAATGCATCCATTTTTCACCACCTCCTCTCCCCTCAGCTTCTTGCAGTATGGCCTCTGTAGCCACCACTTTTCTGCTCAAAGATCACCATTGGCCTCCTGAACACCAAATTAATTGCCTTGTCAGTCTGTTTTCATCCTTCTTTGATCCTGATGAGTACCCCACTTCTTGAGACTTCTAGACCCCACACTTTCCTGGTTCCTTTCCCTCTCAAAGCTCATTCTGGCTCTTTCTATGGCTCCTCATTCATTTCTTGACCCCCTAAGATGGGTGTTCCCCCAGGTTCTATCCTTGGCTTTATCTCCTCTCTCTATATTATCTCCCATGCCAACCTCATATCATTCCCCTTGGCTTCAACAATTCAATTTAACAAACATTTGTGTGGTGTTCCCTATGTGCATTCTGCTATATTCTAGGGGCTGGGAATTCAAAGATGAAAAATGTCACAATGGCTTCCCTTTAAGAGCTAATTCTCTAATGGGAAAGAAGATTTATACACAAAAATGTGTGATACGAGGTAAAATGGAAGGAGGGCAAAAGAGAGAGCCAAAGTGCTCTTGGATAATTTGAGGAGAAAGAGAATACTCTTCTTTGGATGTGGGAGTGGGACAGGGGAGAGGAATCAGGGCAGCCTTCTTGGAGGAGGCAGCAACTGAGCTGAGTTTGAATGGGAAAGAAGGATGTTGACAAGCAAGGTCACCCAGATGACCTTGGGCAAATCACTTCCATGGGCCTCAGTTTCCTTATCTGTAAAATGAGGGATTTGGAGTAAATGGCCTCATAGTTCTCCTCCAGTTCTACATCTATGATCCTATAATAACATACAGAGGAAATGTGTTCCAGGCATGGAAGTTGTCCTACACGAATATTTGTATGTGAAGAGGGCAGAATGAGATTTAAGGAAGAAAAAACCTAGCTAATTTGTAATGTAAGGTATTTGGAAGGTAGTACTGTAAAATAAAGCCAGAAAGTTAAGTTAGAATGCAGCTAAGGCATTGATAATTGATCCTGTGGTGATAGAGAGCACTAGACCAGGTTTTCTAACAGGAGAATGATATGATCACACCTGTGCATTAGGAAGATTTATTTGGTAGCTATGTGAAGGATAGGGGGCAGGGCAATGAGAAATCGGGTACAGAGATATCAGTAGCTATTATGTACAGGAACATAATATATATTATACATATGTACACATGTACAAGTGGGAGGTGGTAAATGTCTAACCTAGGGCAGTGACAATGTGGATAGAAAGGAGAGAATGGAGGAAGAGATATTTCAGGGGAGAATTAGTAGGACTTAGGTATCTAATTGTATGTAGGAGTATGAAGGAGAAGGGAATATACATTTAGATGGTGTGCCTACTATGTGCAGGCACGTGCAGGCTTTTTACAAATATTATCTTATTTGATCCTCACAACAACCCCGAGAGCTAGGTACTATTATTATCCTCATTTTGCAGTTGAGGAAAATGAGGCAAACAGAAGTTAAATGACTTGTCTGGGCCACACAGCTAGTGTCTGAGGCCAGACTCAAACTCAGGTCTTCCTGACTCCAGGCCCAACACTCTATCCACTGCATTACCAGCTGCCTCAAGTGGGCAAGAGGCAAAGAGGACTCCAAGATTTTGAGCCTGGGTGACCAGGGATAGTGGTTCCATCAACATAAATAAAGAATCCTGGGGGAGGGGCAGGTTTGAGGGGGAAGATGATGAGTTCAGTTTGGGGCATGTTGAGTCAGAGATGTCAGTGGTACATCTAGGAGGAACTGTCCAGCAAGCAGTTGGAAAGAGAGAAGGGAAGCCAAGGGAAACATAAGCCAGAAAAAAATGATGGTCAGCAGTATCAAATTCTGCCTAAAGATCTAGGAAGTTGAGAATTGCAAAAAGTCCCTGAATTTGGTAATTAAGAGAGTACTGATGATCTTAGAATTTGAGTACAGCAGTGGGCAATAGAAGATACACTATGGAGGCTTGAAAGGTAAGTGGTTGGTGAGTCAGTAAGTGTAAACTAATTTTTAAAAAAACTTGGCATTAAAAGTGAGGCGAGATCTAGAATGATAGCTTAAAGAGGCAGCAGGATCAAGGGAAAGTTTGGGGTTTTTTATTAGATGGGAAAGCCTGAATATGTTTATATACAGAAGGAAAATAGCTTGGAGGGAGAGAAATTAGGGAGGGAAGAGAGAGGAATCAGAAAATAGAAGCAATGCAAAGAAAGAGGGAAATGACCTGCATGTATAAAAACATGTACTGCAACTCTTTTGTGGTGGCTAAGAATTGTAAACTAAGGGGGTGCCTGTCAATTGGGGAATAGCTGAACAAACAGTGGTATATGAATGTAATAGAATACCCTTGTGCCATAAGAAATGATAAAGGGGATGGTTTCGGAGAAACCTGGGAAGACTTGTATGAACTGATACAGAATAAAAGGAGCAGAACACTTTATATTCTTACAATATTATGAAAATGAGCACCTTATTGATTGATTGAACTTGAAAGACTTAAGAATTTTGACCAGCCATTATTCCAGAGATCTGATGATGAAGAATGTATACCCACCTGCTGATAGAGAGTGGTGGACTAAAGATAAAGAACGTGACACACATTTTTGGACATGGCCAATGTGGGAGATGGTTTTGCTTTAGACACGCATATTTGTGACAGTGGCTTTGTTTTTATTTTTAGTGGGGGTGGAAGGGAAGGACAGAAAAGATGTGCTTGTGAACTGAAAATAATGTTTACTTTATAAAGAAAATAGACCCAGTGGAGCAAGGTCCCAGAGGAGACAGAAGGGGTTAGAAAATGATGAGATCGGGGGCAGGTAGGTGGCACAGTGGATAAAGGTCTGGCCTTGGAGTCAGAAGGACCTGAGTTCAAATCCAGTCTCAGACACATGACACTTACTGGCTGTGTGACCTTGGGTAAGTCACTTAACCCCAATTGCCTCACCCAAAAAAAAAAAAAAGAAAGAAAAGAAAATGATGAGATCAAGGGATTCGCTTCTGCACAGGAAGGACCAGCTCATCATCTGAGACGTAACTTTTTCCAGCAGTGCTGCATAACTTACAAATAGGAATGGGATCAGGAAGAAGACAAGGGGCCAAGGAATTCAAGAATGAAGCAGAAGGACATTGCTGAAGTAGTTGATTATAGGGTCAAGACACTGTAATCTTGGAAGAGAAGGGAGAAGAGTAAAGCTAGAGCAGAAGTGTAGGCCTGAAGGCCAGGATGAGGGCAAACAGCAGGAATGAGGCAGTAGAAGAGAGGAGAACTACAAGTTCAAGATCTTTAAGGAGGGTACTCTCAGTTGATTGTGGTAACAATAAAATAATAACTGACATTTATAGAGCCCTCAAAAGTTTACAAAGTGTTATGTGTACGTTATCCCATTGGATCCTCATAATCCTGGGAGGTAGAAACTACACGTATTATTGTACCCATTTTACAGATAATGAGACTGAGGCTCAACAATGTTAAGTGACTTATCTATGGACACACAGCTAAAATAAATATCAGAGGTGAGATTTGAATTTAGTTCTTCCCGACTTCAACTCCACCACTCTATCAACAACCCTATGCTGTCTCTAAAGTAATAAGGTGTAAGACAGGAGTTCTTAACCTGGAGTCTGCAAACTTAGATTTGTTTTTAATTTGATAACTGTTTTCAACACAACTAGCTTCCTTTGTAAAGCCATGGATTTTATTTTATGCATTTCAAAGCATCATTCTGAGAAGGGGTCCACAGGCTTCACCAGATTTTCAAAGGGGTCCATAATACAAAAAAAAATGCCAAGACCCCCTGATCTAAGATGTAGTCACCTCTGTGGGCGGCTGACGTATAGAAATGTAGATGTCATGAAAGTTAAGGAGGTCGAACAGAGAGATCAGAGTGGTCCAAGGGTTATCAACATGAATTTTGAAGTCACTGAGGATGGGATAAAGAAGGAGACAATGGCCCAGGCACAGTTTACCCGAGGAAGGTGGAAGAATGATCTGAAAGTTTTGTGGATGACAGTGACAGTAGGATGATATAATTGGCTGGTGTGAGCTTCAGAGGGGGAAAGGTCGTTAATAATAGCAGCAGATCAATCCATCGATTAGTCAATCAATAACCAAGCATTTGTTATTAGTAAGTGCTTCCTATGGGCCAGGCAGCATGCTAAGTGCTAAGTGCTATGATGACAGAAATGAAACTATCCCTGCCTAAGGGTCTGAATGTGGCAATGGAGAACGAAGGGACAGAGAGAATCCCAACTTCTTCATCCTCCTGTGAGTTGAGTGAGGCACAGCAAGCACTGGAGAAGGTGGTAAGGGATCTGGTGTCTTCAGAAAAATACAGGTTTCATTTAGTGCCAGGAGGTGGAAGGATTGCAAGAAGAGAGATCAAAGATTAAGGAAAGTAAATTAATTTTATTAGTAGGAGGTAGTCTAGGAGTGGGGTTTCAGGAAGGGATATGGTGAGAAGGGAGATTCCAGAAGACACAGATCAGGAAGGGGGAGGAGGGCAGGGGCTCATGGGAACTGTGAGGAGGAGGAGGATGGGGAGCTGAGCTGCATAGGTATAAGAGTACAGAAAATAAGAATTCAGGAAGAGGAAGTAAAAAAAAGGGATTTTCATCGAAGCAGATGGTGGTGCCAAATGATGGAGATTTGAAATCTACTAGCCACAGGGCAGGGGAAGGACCAAGTAGTCAGAAGCTTATGCAAACGATAACAAAAACAACAACAGCAACAGCTAGCTAGCATTTATATGCAATAAAGTTTACTGAGCCCTTGTCATCCATTATCTCATTTGATCCTGGCAATAATAGTTATTATCCCATTATCATCCTCCCCTTTAGAGTTGAGGAGCTAGGGTGACTTGCCCAGGATCTGAGTGCTGATTTGAACTTAGATACTCCAGGCTCCAAGTCTATCACTCCATCCAGGATGACCCCATCTGTATCTTAATTAGCACCAAGGTCCTGGTCAGACTGTTGGCAGAATGAAGCTTCCACAGGTGCCTTATGGAGGAAGGGTCAAAGAGGTCTGAGAACTTGAAAGGGCTGTCTCAGATACCATCTCTCAGGTTTCTCCTGCTGGGAAGGACTTCAACTGTGATCAGCTGTCAATCTAAATTTAGAGCCCTGACCTCTCTTCTCAAGTCCCAGATTTACATCTCCAGCTATAGCTCTTGTAGATGCCTCCAGGACATCTCCCTCTGACACTCGAACTCCATAAGTGAGTTTATTTGTCTACCCTCCCCCTTTTCTTGTTGTTCACTTGTTTTCAAGTCATGTTTGACCCTTTGTGATCCCATTTGGGGTTTTCTTGACAAAGACACTGGAATGGTTTGCCATTTCCTTCTCCTGCTCGTTTGACAGATGAGAAAGTGAGGCAAACAGTGTTAAGTGACTTGCCCAGGGTCACCCAGCTAGTAAGTATCTGAGGCCAGATTTGAACTCATGAAAATGAGTCTTCCTAGTTCCAGCGCCCAATGCTCTATCAACTGTGCCACCTAGCTGCCCATCTAGGATCAAATATCAAATCCTATATGTCTGACTTTTAAAAATCCTTCACAACCTGGTCCCCTCCTCCCTTTCCAATCTTCTTACACCTTACCCTCCCCCATGGCCACCCAGCTGTCCCTTACACATGACTCTTCATTTCCCTTCTTCAGGCATATTCAGTGGCTGTCCTCCATGCCTGAACTCCTCTCTCTCCTCATGTCCACCTCTTGGCTTCCCTGGCCTTCTTTCAAGTTCCAGCTAAAATCCCACCTCCTACAAGAAGCCTTCTCAATCCCCCTTCATGCTAATGCCTTCTCTCTAAGATGACCATCCATTTAACTGGACTATATCTTGTTTGTACATACATTGTTCTTTGCATGCTGTCTCCTTCATTAAACTGTGAGCTTCTACAGAGCAAGGACTGTCTTCTGCCTTTCCGTGTATCCCTAGTGCTTAGCACAGTGCCTGGTACATAGTAGGTGCTTAATACATGTGTGTTGACCTGATGACTCCTGACTGCTTCCTTTCAGTTGCCCCGGTTTCCTCTTTCAGGCTTCGAAGTAGGAGTACCAGTTCTTCCTTCTGGGCTCTTGAAAGTTGGAAGGAGACGAATCCTTTCAGAAAGGTACAAACTCCCTCCCAACACAGCAACCTGGATTGGGTGAAGGAGCCAGGTCTGTACCAGTAATAAGGGTCTTAAGCCAAGCAGAATTAAGTATCCTCTCTTTCCACACTGGTGTGAACAACCTTAAGAGGTGGCTACAGATCATAACAACCATCTTACAAAGGCTAATGGCCAATTTCCTTTGGTTTTAAAGACAAGCTCGTCATTTCAGGGACATCAGTATAAATCATCGGCCTGAGCCCCATCTAAAGAGGAGGTGGAGGTGCTTTCCATGAGAACTCACAATCAATTAGATCCGTGTGTTCTTTAAAAGGACAATTAAGGTCAGGGAAATACATTCCATGTTAATAACTTCATTGGCACTACAAGGTAGGCAAGTCTTGCCAGAGTCAATAAATATATCAAGTATTTGTGTCTAGAAGCATGTGTCTTCGCTTCCCACTCGTGCCTGTATATTTGGCAGCAGCTGATGGTAAAACCAGAATTGTTTCTGCTCTGAGGTTGGGGTTTTTTTTTCCTTTTAGGGGTTGTTCCCCCATCCCCACCCCCTTTTCCTCTTCAGTGAGAAGCCTTAGGGCCTGCAATAGAGCTGAAGAAAAAATCCTCCTGCTTCTTTGTTCTTGGCCCATTCCTGGAGACTGCCAATGCCAACACAAGGCTCAGTCCCCAGGCTGGCTGTCCATGAGTGAAAAGGCCATATCTGAGATCCTGTCATCTTCCATGCAATTTAAGGAGTAGTGTGGAGAATGATTAGATTGGAGACTTAGGGAGTACAGTGGATAGAGCACCAGGTCTGGAGTCAGAAAGACCTTAGTTCAAATCTGACTTCAGACGCCTACTAGCTGTGTAACCCTGGGAAAGTCACTTACCCCATTTGCCTCAGTTTCCTCATCTGTGAAATGAGCTGGAGAAGGAAATGGCAAACCACTCCAGTATCTCTGCCAAGAAAACCCCAAATGAGGTCATGAAGAGCCAGACACAACTCAACAACAACAACGTCTTCCATGCCATAGAAGAAGTTATGTGGAGGGCCAGAAAGCCCTAGGCTTGGACTCGAGACCTAAGTTCAAGTTGTACCTCTGATGCTTACTTGTAGCACTTAGCACTGTGTCCAGCACATCTGGGCAGTCAATAAAGGTTTATTGACTAACTATCTGGGTGATCCTGAGGAAGTTAATTGACTTCAGTTTCCTTGTCTGGGAAACAGGGGTTATGGTGGCCTGCCTACACTATCTCCCAGGGATGCTGTGAGAAAAAGGCTTTGTGAAAGTTAGAGTACCATATAAATGTAAACAGTTGAGGGGCTGATCCCTACTAACTGGTCTCTTCTTCCTCTGACCACTACTGGGGTTTCCCCTAATGGCCCATGCTATTTGGGAGGACAGACATCTCCTATTCAAAATGTCACTGACACAGCCACAAGAGAATTCACATTGGGATCAGAGGATCTGGGCTTGAAGCCTCACCCTACAAGTCCCTGAACAGTCTGGGCCTCTTTTCTCATGAGTGGATTACACTAGATGACCTTGAAGGTCACTTCCAGCTCTGATTCTATGGTACTGTCATCTTGTGAAAGTTGGCTTCATCTCACCCACCTCTCACTGGAATCTCTAAGCTTCTAAACATGGTCTCCTCATAGCATCCTAGAATGCCAGTGCTTGAAGGAGCCCAAGGGCCCCTTATTCTTCATGTGAAAAAATGAAATGGCTAAAGTAACACAGCTGGTGAATATTAGAGCTGAGACCAGAAACTGGGTCTTCAGACTCCTAGGTCAATGCTCTGGCGGCCAGGTTGGCACTCTGTTTTACCTGCCTTCCTTTTGTGACTCTGCGCTCCTTCGAGGAACCAAATGTTACCTTGGCACACTTGTCGATGGGCGTGGGAGCTATGTGTGTGGTCCTATGGGGGCTCCGGGGCCTGGTTGGCATATTTGGTTACTTTCGTGAGGTGCCCATATCTGAGGGTTTTTTTTAAGGTGTGGCCTATTTCCCTTATCACCGTTTGTACATCGGGAGAGGGCCATCTGTCTCTCTGCCTCGCATCCATGCCCTGGATGCTAATGTTGTGGAGATGTGAGTGGGTCGCGCTCTGCTTGAGTGCCAGAGGTGTGTATTGAATTTCTGTTTCAGATCATTTAGTGCGTTGTGACAAAGGGAGCGGATGTTGTTTTGATTCGTGTGGAACCAGAACGGAATATTCCCTTTCTGTTCTCTGTGCTGTGACACGGCAGAGCTTCCTGGCGGCCGGCGGCTTCCTGAACGGGGGGCACTGGTCCCATTTTGTAGTCAAACCTCCTTGTGAAACCCAGTGGAAAATTGGAAATATGGTGGCAGGTCTTTGGTAACATTAATTTCATTTAAACCCTTCCCAAACCCAGGTTGTTATTGAATTAAACATTGAAACAAATAACAATCAATGATATAATAATATAATGTGCTAAATTGTATCACATTTAACAACCATTGTGTGTCCCTTTGAGGATGCAACGAGCATGCATGTTCACTAAGCAGTATTCAGGCTTAATTCTTTAATTACGAAAGGTGGTTCTGAGCATTTTGTACTGAAATGAAGTGTCCAGCTTAATATAGGCTAGAAGTAAAGGGCCTGTCCTTCCAGGAGGCCAGTCATGATTAGGCCTAGTTTAGCCTCGTCCAGGGGAGGCCTCATTACTGATCAACTTCCTTTGGTGGCTAAAGTGAATTATATTTACTGGTAGATGGAAAGGGAATAGGAAGAAAGACTCTCCTTGCCACTATCCTCCCTCTATTTCCAGGAAGATATTTGGCACATAAGAGCCCTTAGGTGGTGCAGTGGATAGAGCACCAACCCTGGAGTCAGGAGGACCTGAGTTCAAACCCAGCCTCAGACACTCACTAGCTATGTGACCCTGGGCAAGTCACTTAATCATGTTTGCCTCAGTTTCTTCATCTGTCAAATGAGCTAGAGAAGGAAATAGAAATATCTTTGCGAGAAATCCCCAAATGGGGTCACAGAGAGTCAGACACAACTGAAACTACTCAGCAATAACAATTTGGCACATAGCAAGCCCTTAACAAATTTTTTTTTCATTCATTTATATATGACATAGTGAATAGAGAGCCAGTGTGCATTTAGAGTTAAGAAAACTTAAATTCAAGACCAGCTTCTGGCACTTACTACTGTGGGACTGTGGCAAATCTCTCAATGCCTCAGGCAACTCCCTAAGAATATGTTACACGTGAGTTGCTAATCTTCATTGGCAAAGGAAATTTCCACACTTGGAGTTCCTTATACCAATGAAATCACAATTCCAGATTCATTATGTGATGACAATTTCCATTTATATGATGCTTTAAAGTTTGCAAAGTGTTTTACATACATTATCTCAATTCTCACAACTGTTTTGTAAGGGAAGTGATAGCTATTATTATCCCTATTTTACAAGTAGCAATTAGGTGGCATAGTGGATGATAGAGTGCTGGGCCTGGAGTCAAGAAGACTCATCTCCCTGAGTTCAAATCCAGCCACAGACACTTATTAGCTGTGTGACCCTGGGTAAGTCACTTAACCCTGTTTTCCTCAGTTTCCTCATCTGTAAAATGAGCTGGAGAAGGAAATGGTAAACCACTTCAGTACCCTTTCCAGGAAAAAAGGGCTAAGTGACTTGCCCAGGGTCACACAGCTAGGACGTGTCTGAGGCTGGATTTGAGCTCGGAAAGACGAGTCTTCCTGACTCCAGGCTGGGCGTTCTATCTGCTGCACCCCCCAGCTGCCCTTAGGGATTTATAATCTAAGAAAAATAAATGAAGTGCCTTTGGAATCAGAGAAGCCGGATTCCGGTCCTGGCTCTGAGTGTTACTAGTTATGTGACCTTGGACAATTTGATTCATCTTCAAAAAGAGAGACTCCAGGGTCCCTTCTACCTCTAATCTACGCTCCTGTTACCTGTGTAGGCATGTGTAGGACAAACAGCTGAGTAAAAACAAATGTGCAAAGAGCCAGAAGGCATTTCTGAGGGTGTGTGTGTGTGTGTGTGTGTGTGTGTGTGTGTGTGTGTGCAAGTAATTTTACAAATCAAGTTAATTGGCATGGTAACTGCCCATTGGGAGCCTCTGATCAGAGCAAGACAACAATGAAGTGGGCAGTGCCACAAACAACTGAGTGAGCGTGGAACAAAGATAGGCCTTCAGTGAGTACGTGGCATTAAAATTAAAGGTGGGCACCAGCGTGGCATGAGGGCATGTTGGAAAGTGAGGCAGGACAGGCAACCATGGGAGGTACCTGGCACTGGTGCTTGAGAGACACGGAAACCTTGCAGTTGGCCATTTCCACTCTCCGTGGAGGAGAAAAGAAAGGGAGACAGCATTTCATGCCCTTTGTGACATTTCCTGATTCCCTTGGGTTTGTGAGGCCAGCCCCACAGAGACTGATTATTTCCTCCCTGGAACTATGCCTGCGTCCTCCCCTCCCTTGCTGTGGAGCACATGTGCCCCATCCCCCAATGTAGGCAATCTAGCCTCTACTTCCTTTGTCTCTAGATCCCCAATGCATATTTCACATTTCTTAGCCTATTTGATATTTTCTTAGTATTTAATGATATTTTCTTACCGTAACTCCCCTTTCCTGATGCCCTAAAATCTTTCCCTATAACTCCTATCTATGATGCAAGAAGAGGTAGTCCAGTACTTGGCGAAGATGATGTAATGTTGACAGCTGACAGAAAAAGAAGGCAAAACTAATGATTCATCTCCGGTTTTGCTCCCATCTTTCCCAGCAAGGACTATTATCCTCACACTAGAAGTAGCTGGCCCGCAATGTAATGAGGGTGTGTATCAGGTCATGGTAGGTGAGGGCACTTATGTTGGAGGATGATCAAGTATTTTATATGTACCATCTCACCTGATCCCCACAACAACTCTAGGAGGTAGGCTGCTTAGGTATAACTAACTCTCTTTTACAGATAAGGGAATTAAATCTCAGAGAAGTTAAGTGACTTGCCCAGGGTCACACAACTGGTAAACTACAATGTCAGCTCTCTCCCATGTTTTTTCCATTACACCATACTGTACCACCTCCCACCCTGGGAAATAAGACAACTAGCCTTGTTAAACGGCTTTTTCTCCAGGCCCAGAGATCATGTCTGATTATTACTCCCTGAATTTAAATGTGAAGGAACTGAGTACAAAGGTGAAATTTTTTGCCCAAAGTGATGCAGTTGTAAGGAGCAGAACCAGGCACACTGTTCCTACAGGACTAGCAGGCAAAGTTGGTCCTTGGGCACGGCATAACCTGGACATCAATAGTTAGCATGGCCCTTGTTTTGGTGACACCACCATTTACCTGGTTTTCCAGTTTTGCAATCTTAGTATTATCTTTGACCCTTCTCCTTCCCTTCCCTTTCTTATCCAATCAGTTACCAAGTCCCCCAAGTTTCATCTCTGCAATCTCTCTCTTCTCTATTCTTACTGTCAATATCCTGGCTCAGGCTCTCATTACTACCTACCTAGATTATTGCAGTAGCCTCATAGAGGGCTCCCTAAATCTATTTTGTTCTAGCTCTGAACTGCTCTTTATATGGGTGCCAAAATAATCTGTCTTGTGCATAGATCTGGCCATGTCACTCCTTTGCTTGTATCCCTTCTGCCTCTCTAGTGAGGATCAAATTCCCTTGTTAGTCTGTGAGTCAACAAACATTTATTAAGCACCTACTATGTACCAGGCTCCGTACCAAGTGCTAGGGGCACAAAGAAAAACAGAAAACAGTCTCTACTTTCAAGGAGCTCACAGTCTAATGGGAGAACTATCATGCAGACAACTACGTGCAGACAAGCTATATACAGGATAAATTCGAGATAATCTACAGATTATCTGACACTCCAAACCCTGAATGATCCAGTGCTCCCCATATAGCCAGCCTTTTCTCTTGTTTGTCTCCCACTCACCACCCTATGCTCACCCATAATGGTCTAGCATCTGTTGCCTAGATGTCCTAGATACTCTCCCACTGCCACACCTTTGTTTATGTTGTTCCCTGTGCCTAGGATACCGCTGCTCACCTCTTAGCCTCCCATCTTCTCCATGAAACCTTTCCTGATGCTCCAACCTGTTAGCAACCTCTTCCTTCTCGGACCACTCTGTGTTATACTTACCTGTGCAAATGTCATATTTCCTAACTCTCCCCTCTCCTGTTCCAGTAGAGTGCAAACTCCTTGAAGACAGGGACTATTTTTTTTCCTAGCACAATGCCTTTCATAAAATCAGGGTCTAATAAATAATTGTGAAATTTAAGTGACTCTGTTCATTCTTTGAACGCCAATGCCACTCCTCCATAAGGCTTCCCCGATCGCTCTGGTTAATAAGAACGCATCCCTCTAATATACTTATTGTATAATGTTCTCTATGTGCCTTTTTTATGGATAGTTATTTGGACTTGTTATCTCACTACTTGACTTCACAAAAGCAGAGAACATCTCTTATCCAAACTTCCTATGTCCCTCAATGGATAGCAGAATACTTGGCATAAAGTTGGTGCTTATTAAGTATTTGTTGAATGAATTATTGGAGGAAAGAATTGATCACCTTCTAAAATAACCTATGGGATCTCGATCACCAAGAAACACATGATTTTATCTAGACTAGGAAACAGGTCATGGTGTTGATCCCATTGGTTGTCCCCCCTAATACCTCAGCATCTACCCATCCCATTCACTTAATTTTTTTATTGTCTTTTACAGACTGCCTTCTTTTATAATTAATTTTTATTTTTAAAATTATCAAGCATTTCTATCTTCTCCCTCCTACCCCCCAACCCCTAGGGGAAAAATGTATGTCTCATTCTGCATATTTACTTCACTCTCTGTGAGGAAGCAGGTAGCATTCTTTACCATCAGTCCTCTGGAATCATGGTTGATGCCCTGATCATAGCTGTCTTTCAAAACTGTTAGTTTTTGCAGAGGGGTTGTTATAGTATAAATTGTTCTGGGTTTTGCTCACTTCGCTCTGCGTCAGGTCTTATAAGTCTTCCCAGGTTTCTCTGAAAACATCTCATCGATTCTTACAGCCCAATAGTATGTTCCATTATATTCACATACCATAACTTGTCCAGCCATCCCCCAATTCTCCCCTTTAATTTCCAGTTCTTTGCCATTATAGAAAAGTTGATATATGTATATGTATATCTGTGTTTATATATACACTTATATGTGTGTATATGTGTATATATTTATTTGTTTGCTTATTTATTTGTTTGTTTGTTTGTTTATATTTTTCCCTCTTTCTTTGATCTCTTTGTGATATAGGCCTGGTAGCAGTTTTCACTGGGTCAAAGGATATGCACAATTTAGTAACTGTTGGGGCACAGTTCCAAATTGCTTTCCAAAGTGGCTAGACCAATTCACATGCTCCGCCACGGTGCCTCAATGTTCCTGTTTTCTCACAGACCCTCCAACATTTGTCATTTTCCTTTTTTGTTAACTTTTGCAGATCTGATGAGTCCCATTCACTTTAAAACATTAAAGGAAACCCTGAGGTTTGAGAGTCTTTAAATGACACATCTGATGTCTTCATCTCCACTTATCCTTGGATATGGTGATAAAAAGGGCAGATCTGATCCTCAAACTCAATGGTGTGAAGCACCCCTTTTTATTAATGGATACCTCTATTCATTAACTCAGGCACACACACAACTGAGTGAGCAAAGGGCAAAAGGCTGTGAGCATCTTATGTACCTTTTTAAAACACTGTAACATATGTAGGCATAACCTTGCAAATGAGCACACCTGCTTACCTAGGCCAGAGATGTATTAGGTTTTCTAATTTTGTTCTTTTTCTTTCTCTTGCTGATCCACTTGGTCTTACAAACATTTCCTTATCGCTGCCAATTACAAAGCCCTTTCATTCATGCTCCTTTTGATTATTAATTCATTTGGCTACATGGTGTATTTCAGGTTCTCATGCTCTCTTTCTATGTAAGCAGGTTATCTGGGTGCAGAGCAGTCACATCTCTATTCGAGGAAGAAAGTTTGAAGTGGAAGAGAGAGAGAGGGACACCCTGTGATTGCCTCCTGACAGATCGTGGCCTGGCAAGCACAGACTAACCTTGCCTAATGTTACTGGGCCTGACTTCCCCTAATCCTTCTTCAATTCTGTGTAAAAATGTTCCCAACATTGCTGGCTCATACAAAGGATGCCTGAATGCCCGTACGAGCACAGTGCTCTGCTCATCCCAGGTTGCTAAAAGAATTTAAAGGTGTGATCTTGAAACACCATCAATAATTTTTTTGTAAATTATAGAACAAAGACTCCTGGAGCCATGCATATATTACCTTGATTTTCAAAAAGGGCAGGCTGTATAACATAAAGACTAGTAAATCTATGTTGATCTCTGGAAATTATTCAGAAAGAAACCTCAAAGAGAAAAGAATATGGTGATTACTAGAGGCATCACAGAATAGTAGGTAGTGAGTTGACTTGAAATCAGGAGAACCTGGTTCATCTCACCCCTGACACATGCTGCCTGTGAAATTTGAGCAAGTCTTATAATCTCTCTGTGTTTTAAGAAACTCTCTTTTTTTCTTTCTTTTTTTCCCCTTTTCTTTCTTTTCTTTTTTGGTGAGGCAATTGGAATTAAATGACTTGACTAGGGTCACATGGCCATCAAGTATCAAGTGTCTGAGGCTAGATTTGAACTCAGGTCCTCCTGATTCCAGGGCTGCTACTCTATCCATGCGCCACCTAGTTACCCCAGGAAGCTCTCAAAGACTGCAAGTTGCAGAACAGGTACCTTTCTGCACCAGCAGGAGGAGTTTTCTCATGAGGTGTTTCCTACATGAGTAAAATCGAAGGTCTGATGTAAAAACAAAAACAAGCAAACAAAAAACATGGTGACTAATGGAAGCCAACATGGGTTAACCAAAAACAGGTCATGCCAAACTAGCCCAATTTTATTTTCTGACAGGGTTATTGGGTTTGTACCTAAGGGGAATGCAATAGCTAGTAAGGCTTTGATGTTCTGACCTTTCCCCTTTCCTATGCAACATTTTTATCAAGGATTCAGGCAAAGACAAAAAAGGTATGTTTATCAATTTTGCAAATATTATGGAGCAAGGAAGAAGAGTTAGAATGGCAGAATAAAGAGGTAGAACTCTTGCTCCTGCCTCAAATTTTCTGGAGCATTTTGTCTGAATCCCTTCTTTGTCTGGATTCCATTCTACTTTGTACTATGCCAATTTGTATATAGGTATTCCCATGTGAGATTGTAAGCTCTTTGAAGGAGCTGAACTGGGTAGTTTTATAGCTTGCATTCCCAAGCACCTAGGTCAATGCCATGCAAACAGGAGGCACTTAACAATTGTTGAATTGAATAGAGTCTCAATGTGCTGCTGTATTGAACTGAAACCAACAAGATGAAATTTGACAGGGACAGATGTAGAGTCCTACAGTTTGCAGGTTCAGAAATCAATTATACAAATACAAGATAGAAGACTGACTTGATTGCATTGAGAAAGACCTGGGTGGTTTCGTTGATCACAAGTTCAATATGAGCCAACAGTGTAAAGAGGCTACTAAAAAATCTCAGGCACTAATGGAAGAATGTGTCAAGATTCCAGGAAGTGTAATAATCTGACTGTCCTCCACCTTGGTCAGAATATGGAGTATTGTTCTCAATTATGGGCGCGTCATTTAAAAGAAGGATATTTATGAACTGGAGGCAGCCTGGCCCAAGGGATAGAATTCTGGGTTTGGAGTAAAAATCTTGGGTCATCCCTGCTGGTGCCTTTCCTATCAAGGTTACAGCTTGTATGTACTTTGTGTATACCTATCTACCTGCCTGTTATTTCCCCCATTAGAATAGAAGCCCCTTGAGGACAGAGATTGTCACTTTTGTCTTTGTATCCACAGGACATAGTATCATGCCTGGCACATAGTAGGTATTTAATACATTCATTGATTGATTCTCATTCTGATGTTTCCTAGCTGTTTGTTCTTGGGGAAAGTACCCTGACCTATATGTACCTCAAACAATTCCCTAGGATTTGTCTACTAAGTTGTACATGGATTGTGATTTCTGTTAATGGAGGGAGTTTCCATCTTGGTGACATGATGACACAATCATAGATGAATTAAATATTCACTTTGACAAACTGAAGAATAGGTAGTAGAGAAATATTGTATGGTAAAGTATCTGAAAACCATCTGTATGGAGAATAATGGAAGGAATTAGTGATTGAGAGATTAGACTGAGAGGACCAGATCATAGGAATCAATCATAGATCTAAAATTAGAAGGAATTTCAGAAGCCAATGATCCAACCTTTGCCTATTAATGATGAGAAATCTTAGGCTCAGTGGGGTGGGTGGAGTGATTGCCAAGGTTACATTGATGTGGATACAAATGGTACCCTAGGGGTTAAGAAGAATATTAAGGGTTACTTTTCCAGTACTTTGTGAGGCCCCTCCTGAGGAGGGGGGCACTCATTCTGTAGCTCATCCTGTAACTTGAGAGTGTCCTAAAATCCTTTTCCCCTTTATCTTGAAATACCATAAAGCTTCTTCTTAACTTATACCAAAAGAATTGTTTTTGTCTCCCTTATCCTGTGTCCCCCCTGTCCTCCTTATCCTGTCCTTAATCTTTAACCTGTGTCCCCCCTCCCCCATACTGTCCTGTCCTTAATCTTAAACCACCGTAAAGCCCTAAAACCACATCATCATCCTGGACATCTACAGGCTGTGTAGTTTTCTGTCTATATAAGCCTAGTCCCCCCCAAATACCAGTACCTTTTACCACATTGCCACAGTAAAGGTCTATGTGCTTTCACATTAATAAAGCTCCCAGTGGCTAAAGAGAATGTCTGAAGTAAACTCTTTCACACCTGAACCCCACTCTCTTGAATCTGACCTCTGAAACACAAGGGGTTTTTTTGTCCTTTATGCTCAAAAAGGACCAAAATGACATCACAATGTCAGGGGCAATGCATAGTATGTCCAGCTGTGGCTGATCAGACCAATATGGGCTTGGAATGCTTTACCACAGGTTGGGCACAAATAGTCCATATGAACAGTTGGGATGGAGATGCCTGTAGATCTGCACACCTCCCGTTTCTTTTGAGTTGCTAAAACCCTGCTTTGCTCATAGCACCTTCTTTGATGCTGGCACGTCATACTAGAAGCCTATGCCAATGTCTCCCATGTCTCACAATCGATACCAAAGTTCTTCAGAGAGACCTTAAGAGTGTCCTTGTATCGCTTCTTTCGATCTCCATATGAGAGCCTAACTTGTATGAGTTTTCCTTGTAGGCAAATGTGCATTTGCCATTCAAATAATGAGGCTAGCCCATCAGAGTTGCACTCTCTGCAGTAGGGTTTGGGTGTTTGGCAGTTCAGCTCAAGAACAGACCTCAGGGTCTGGTACTTTGTCTTGCCAGGTGATCTTCAGAATCTTTCTAGGACAATTCAAATGGAAGCAGTTCCATTTTCTGGCACGGGGCTGGTAGACTGTCCAGGTTTCACAGGCACACAACAATGAGGTCAGCACAACGGCTCTGCAGACCTTCAGTTTGGTAAGAAGCCTAATACCTCTTCTCTCCCACACTTTCTTTTAGAGCCTCTTAAATGCTGAGCTAGTTCTGGCAATGTGTGCACCAACATTATTGTCTATATGTACATCCCTGAAAAGTATACTGCCAATGTAAGTGAACTTATCCAAAGAATTCATAATTTCCCCATTTGCTGTAACTTATGGTTCCATGTATGGATAGTGCAGTGCTGGCTGGTGGAAAACCTCTGTTTTCTTGGTGTTAATTGTTAGGCCAAAATTAGCACAAGTGGCAGAGAATTGATCCATACTTTGTTGTGTCTCAGTCTCAGAGGCTGCATTGAGTGCACAATCATCTGTAAACAAAAAGTCGCATACCAACTCTCCCTCCACTTTAGTCTTGGCCTGTATCTTTTCAAGATAAATAATTTATCATGAGTGGGGTAATTGACCCTAATGTTATTTTTATCCTCGTTGAAAGCATCTGAAAACATTGCTGAAAACAGCATGAAAACAGCATGGGAGCAAGCATACTACCCTCCTTCACTCCATTGGTGACTGGGAAAGCTCAAGAGCATCATCCATTATCCAAAACCCATGCAAGCATGCCATCATGAGACAAGCATACAATGATGAACTTTTCTGGGCAACCATATTTTATTATGATCTTCCACAGGCCCTCATGACTGACAGTATCAATGGCCTTGGTTAGCTCAATGAACATTATGTATAGACCTCTCTTCTGCTCCTGGCATTTCTCCTGGAGTTGTTAGACAGTAAACACCGTATCAACCATTCCTTGGTCCTTTCTGAATCCATGCCTGGCTCACCATCTTCCAGATGAAAGATTAGCTGATTAAGGAGGACGCTGGCAAGAACCTTGCCAGCAATAACTAAGAGAGAGACCACCTGTGGTTGTTATTGGACCACCTAGTTCCTTTTCCTTTATAGAGATGGACAATGGAGTCGTCCCTGTTTTCCTGGAAGATCATCTCCTCTTGCTATATAACCTGGAAGATTTCCATCAGCTTTTGTGTGAGCAGTCAAGCTCATCTCTTGTACATCTCTGCTGGAATAGAATCAGTACCTTTGCCACTTTGCTACATGAGAAAAGCCTAATGCTATTCAAAACCTCTTCTCCAGTTGGAAGTTTGGCTAGAGAGGGACTGACTTCAACCTGAGGTACATGGCCAGTGGCTTCAGCATTGGTTGATGACAGTCTGTTGAGAACACTATGGAAATGTTCAACCCATCTGTCCAGTATCGTGTCCTTATCAGTGTGGCTCCAGCAGCACTGAAGAGTTGAGATGCACCATACACCTTTGGCCCATAAATAGCCTTCAGGGCATTGTAAAAAATGCTTTGGATTGTTACTATCAGCATAAAACTAAATTTCTCTGCCTTCCTACTGAGCCAAAAATCCTACATCTCTGTAAGCCTCCCTTGTACTTTAATGGAGTCAAACACTGCTTTTTTAGAGAAAAACGAACTATCCTTCTGGAGTTCTCATCTTTTGCTTAGCAGCTTCCGAATTTCCCCGTCATTTTCATCGAACCAATCCTGATGTTTGTGAGTGTTCTGGCCCAGATGAGTAAATGTGGTACTGCACAGCAAATATCTGAAAGCTTCCCATTCCTTTTCTGTTCCACTGTGACCAGCCATGTGTTGGTTCAGCTTTCCCTCCATAGAATCAGCAAAGTGTTCACCGAAGGAGAAGCGCTCTGATCTGTTGACATTGAATCTTCTGATGGTTTTCATGCCTTGGAGCCATTACTTTTGTGGAATGTGAATGTTTAGCTTGGAGAGGATAAGTCTATGATCAGTCCAGCACTCTGTGCCACATCTTGTCACTTTCACATCCTTTCTGTCTCTTCTCCTTACGGTGACGTACGCTACTAAATGCCAGCATTTGCTATGAGGGTGCCTCCATGAAGTTTTATTGCAGTCAGGTAAATGGAAGACAGTGTTGGTGATGAAGTCAAGAGATGCACAAGTCTTCAATTTTAAGCGAGCGTTGCTGTTTCTGACGCCATTCCTCCCTGCTACATCTGATCGTCTGTGTCTACTAAAATCACCCAGAATGACAAAGCTGGTCCTCCTTTGGCACGTTGGTGATGATGGTCTCCAGGCCTTCATAAAATTTTTCTTTGACCTCATCAGGGTTTGTCATGGTGGGAGAATGTGCACTCATGCCATGCACGCATGGCATTTTCCTGCAATAGCAATTGCATTGTCGTGAGCCCGTCATTCACTCCTTTTGGGAGGCATACAAGCTTACTGACTAGATTAGATTTGATTGTGAAACCTACGCCAAATTCATGGTGCTCCCCATCATGGCAGCCACTCCAGAAAAATATGTATCCAGCTCTGACTTTGGTAAGATGGTCTTCGTTTGCCAGCCTTGTTTCACTCAGGGCTGCTATTTGGATGTGATACCTGCTTAGTTCTCTCACAACAAAAGCTGTTGGTTTTTCAGGTCTACTGGCTTTCTTCTGGTCCGTAAGTGTGCACACAATCTATGTACCAATAGTGAGAGGAATCATCTTAGCAGAAGTTTTTGTACTTTTTTTTTTGCGAGTTTTGACTTCAGGGTAGGATCTCTGACTGTCAGGATTAGGTTAGGTGAAGCGAACAATTTTTAGAGCACCTCTTCGAGCTCCTTCTTCACACCAGTGCAGTCCTTAAAAAGGCTGCTGAGATACCCAGGGGGCTGCTGAATCCTGCTACTGCTTCAGTCCAATGAGAAGGTGACCCTATGGTCCTCCTTGGACACTCTATATACCCCTGTCACACAAGTAGTATCAGAGTAGGGAGATTTAAACCCAGGTCCTCTGACTCTATATCAGGAATAGGGCAACAGGATCGTGTAGTAGTAAGCATACTGGCTAAAGTGTCCCCTAACCTTAACCTGAGGAGGGGCAGAAACCAGCGAAGAGATGCTGGGAGGGTATTCCTATGGTCCTTGGAAATAAAGCTTGCCCAAGAGAGTCCTAGAACCATCAGGTTCACACAGAATTGGCCATGTGATGTGTTGATCACAATAGACACAGTGTATTGGGCTCAGGTGCCTGGGTACCAGAACATCAAGAACCTAAAGTACTACCTGTATGACCTTGGACAAGTCACTAAGATTCTCTCAGTTTCCTCATTTGTAAAATTAGAGGGTTGGATTCGATGCTCTCTGATGCCTCTTCTGCTTCTAGATCGGTGATCCTATGAGCCTATGATAATACCTGATACTTACAGAAGTATTTATTCTATTTCATCCTCACAATGACCCTGGGGCTGGGGAAAACAAGCATTTACTAACTGCCTACTGTGTCCCAGACACTATGCTGACCACCTTACAAGTGTTATCTTATTTGATCTTCACAGCAACTCTGTGAGGTAGATGCTATTATTATCTCCATTATACAAATGAAAAAAACTGAGGCTCAGAAAGGGTTAAATGACTAACCCAGTGTCACCCAGCTAATAAGTATCTAACCCAGGTCTTCTTGAGTCCAGGCGCATCACTCTCTGTGCCATGATATCCGTGTCATTGACTCACATGAAAGTGCCAGTTGGCATATTCTGCTTTGGCCTGCACTTAACTGCTTAGCCCATGGAAATATTAATACAGAAAATTTATAGTGCCATATGTTTTCTCTCCACTTTCACTATATAGTATTTGAAGCCTCCAGTCCTAAGATGCCAGATTGCTTCTAGACTTCAAGAAAAGGCTTTAGGTAAAAATAGATACCTTCTCCTGCTAGGTTTAATTATTTTTGTCTTTTCTTACACATTTGACAATGGGGCCCAATAGCAGGGATGTGGGCTTCACTTCATTTTCTAGGGAGATGTCTAATTTGGCTTGGCTCATGGGGGGGGTTTGGTGTCCAACTATTTCAGCAGCAAACATTCACCCAGTTCCTGTGTTAGTAACTGTTGGGGTGGTAGAAATTAATAAAAGGAGACCTCTGCCCTCAAGGAATTTATGGTCTTGGTAGGTGATATCCAATATATGGATGCATTTATGCAAATTAACTATAAAACAAGGTTGTGTGGGCTAAATGTAGTAAGAGAGTTCCTTTTCTCTTTTTTCACTGTGTCCACTACAGAAAAGTTGTTGGTGATAATATGAGGACAGAGATCACTGCTGTTCTGGTACCTCAAGGAATTGAGCACCTCAGGGCATCATCAGTGAGATTAAACTGTTGAAGAGATCTCCCTAAAGTGACTGGCCCTGAAGTGGTGGGAGGTAGAACAACTTTCTCCCATACCCGGCCCTTAATAAAACCTTGTTGGTTGACTGATTGATTGAGTCTCAGGGTCATGCTACTTCCTTCAAATGGTTTTGGTCCCCATGGGTTTTCTCTGCTTCCGTTCTCATCATCTGCCATCTCTAAGGTCAGCTAGCTGTATTTTCTGGCAGCAGAAAAGTGGAACTAAAAGCTGAATGGGAGGCTAGGGCTAATCTTGGTTGTGGCCCTGACCTATGGTGTACCTGTGACCAAGTCATTTTTCTTTTCTATAAATGAAGAAGACCCAGTTCATCAATCTGAGCTGACTTAGGGTAATGATCTGGAGTACAGTGTTACCCCGTTTTCTAAAGGAAGTGTTCGTTTTTAAACCTTTTATTCCAATGCCCTAAGAAATCTTTTGGGAAGATCAAATTGTCTCCTCAAAGCATAGGAACAGGAATAAAAGATTATTCGACCTTCTCCCTTTGGAGTTATCTTAATGATCCCAAATTGAGGGGGGTATGCAGAGTGGTTCAGATGTTTAGATAGTACTGTTTCAGGGCTATAGTGACCAGTCTTACATTTGTGGGATCATTCTTTTTTTAAAGTACTTTGGGTGGGGCAACATCCTCTAGATGGCATCTAGAATAATAGCATGTGGTGCTATTAAGGAAAGCAGGTTTAACTCTGAAGAATGTAACGACAATTACCCAACAATCCCAACCCAACATACCTGCTCCCCTCACCCCGACAATCCAACTGAAGATTGCTCCGTCTGTAGCACCTCCAGGTCAACCAGCAGAATCAACAGCTACCATCTCAGAGATTTGGCATAGCATGTCTCAGAAAGGTACCAAGAAAAACCAAATCACACAGACTCAGAGGCAAGAGAAAACATGCCCATAACACATAGCTGATTGGGTCCACTACAAATTTATGTCATCTAATCTCAGCTCAGCCCTCATTATAGCCAGGCAATCGTTCTGCTCCTCCCTAATCAATTCTCTATCACACTCTCCAGGAGTGGCTGTTTCAAACCTCCCCCCCTCCCCTCAGCTGAGAACCTTGTCTCATACTTCATTGAAAAAAAATAGAAGACATTTGCCCAGAGCTCCTCCCCCCTTCATCTTCATCTCAAATCACTCAGATATCTTTCCCCAGTATCTCTTATTTTGATCTTCCATCAGATGAAAAGATTGCCCTTCTTGCCAAGGCCAGCTCCTCTACATCTACCCATCTTGCCTTCTCTAGCAGATTGTGCCCACTCTCTAATCTTCAATCTCTCCTACCTACTGACTTCTCTGGTACCTGCAAATACACCCATGTATCATCCTTAAAAACAAACAGGGGCAGCTAGATGGTGCAGTGGATAGAGCTCCAGCCTTGGAGTAAGGAGGATCTGAGTTTAAATACAGTCTCAAACACTTGACAACTAGCTGTGTGACCCTGGGCAAGTCACTTAACCCCAATTGCCTCACCAAAAAAACCCAAAAAACAAAACAAAACAAAAAAAACGAACAAAAACATCCCCTAGATCCTACCATCCCGGTTAGATACTGTCTTATATCCTTCCTCTTTTCTCAGCTCAACTCCTTAAAGAAATCATCTGCACTAGGTTTCTCTACTTTCTCTCCTCTTCTCCTCTTCCCCTCTTCCAATGTAGCTAGGTAGTACAGGGGATGGAGCACTGGGCTTAAAATCAGGAAGAACTGAGTTCAAATCCAGCCTAAGATGATTACTAGCTATGTAACTCTGGGCAAATCTCTTCACCTCAGTTGGCCTCAATTTGTTCATCTATAAAACAGGGATAAACAACACACCTACCCTCAGTTGGAGAATGGCTAAACAAACTGTGCCTTGTGAATGAAAAGGAATATTATTGTGCTGTCAGAAATGACAAACATGATAGATACAGAGAAGCAAGGAAAAATTTGTGTAAACTGATGCAAAATGCAGCAAGGAAAGCCAGGAAAACAACATATACGTGAGGTAAACAGACAGCGCAATTGTTGGGAGCATCAAATAAGAAACTAATCGTAAAGCACAATATACAGTGCCTGGCAAATAGTTGTTATGCAGTCGTTTCAATTGTATCTGATTCTCTGTGACCCCATTTGGGGTTTTCTGGGCAGAGATACTAAAGTGGTTTGCCATTTCCTTCTCCAGCTCATTTTACAGTTGAAAAAACGGAAGTAAACAGGGTTAAGTGCCTTGCTCAGGGTCACACAGATAGGAAGTGTCTGAGGTCAGATTTGAACCGAGGTCTTCCTGATTCCAAGCCTGGCACTCTATTCACTGCACCATCTATCTGCCCATATAAATGTTAGATGATGATGATGATGGTGATGATGATGATACTATATTCTGGCTTCTGACTTTATCACTTAACTAAAGCTGTTCTCTCTACAGTTACCAATGATCTATTAATTGCAAATCCAATGGCCTTCTCTCAATTATGAACCTCTTTGGCCTCTTGGGAGCATTTGACAGAGTCTAATCACCATTTCCTCCTGAATACTCTTTCCCCTCTAGGTTTTCATGACATTGCTCTCTCCTGGTTCTCCTCCTACCCAACTGACAGTCCTTCTCAGTCTCTTCTGTAGGATCTTCATCGAGATCATACCCACGAAACAGGGGTATTCCTCAAGGCTCTGTCCTGTGTCCTCTTATCTTCCCTATATACTATCTTACTGGGAAAACTGATCAGCTCCCAGGAGTTCAATTATTATCTCTATGCAGGTAATTCCCAGACCTATTTATCTAGCCCTAGTTCCTCTCCTGAGCTCCAATCTCCTATTACCAACTGCCTTTTGGCCATTTTGAACTGAATGCCTCAGGGGCATCTCAACTTCAATATGTCTAAAATGGAACTCTTTTCCCCAAACCTTCTCATCTTTCAAATTTTCCTATCACTGTCAAGGACATCTCCATCTTCCAGTCTACCAAGGCTTGAAACCTTGCTATCATCCTTACGTCCTTAACCTCACTCAGTATATCAAATCCTTTGCCTAATCTTGCTAACTTTACAGCATCTCTCATACATGTCCCTTTCTCATCATTTACATAGTTCCCGCTCTGATTCAGGCCCTCCTCATCACCTCTCTCCAGGACAACTAAAAAAGCCTTCTAACTGGTCTTTCGCCTCAGGTCTCTGCCCATTCCAATCCATCATCCACTCAGCAACCAAAGTGATTTTCCTAAAGCACACATCTGCCCTTGTCCTCCTGCACAACAAACCTCCCTCTAAGATCAGATATAAACTCCTCTGCTTTGCCTCTTCCCAACTGCTGGCCCCTTCCTACATTTCCAAGCTTCTGATGCTTCATTCCTCTCCATACACTCCAAGGCCCAGCCACACAGGGCTCCCTGCTATTCCTCCTAGCTGGAATATTCTCCCTTCTCACCTCTGCTTCTTTGTTTCTCTGGCTTCCTTCAAGATTCAGGTCAAATTCCACCTTCTGCAGGAGGCCTTTCCTGGTTCCCCAAACTCTGATGTCTTCTCCTTTGAAACTACCTTTCATCTGCTCTGTATATATCTTGTGTATACTATTTGCATGTTGTTTTCCCTATGCTCCTTTAGAATGTGAATTCTTTGAGGACAGGGACCTTTTTTTGCCTTTCTTTGTCCCTTCTGCAGCATAGTGCCTGGCAGGAATTAAGTGCTTAATAAATGCCAGTTGACTGACTGACGGCTCTGTGGACCAGCAGCATCTCATGGGTCATCATGCCAGAAGGGAAAGAGGCAGAGAATCACACTCACATCAGGGAAGTCTCCAAAGTATCCCAAACAATGATGCAAGAATAGCGCCATGGATAGAATACAGAGCTTAGAGTCAGTAAGTTGTTGTTACTGAGTTATTTTTCAGTCATGACTGACTCTTTGTGACCCTGTTTGGACTTTTCTTAGCAAAGATACTGGAGTGGTTTGCCATTTTCTTCTCCAGTGAGTCAGTAAGACATAGGTTCAAATCTTGCCTCTGACACATCCTAGTTGTATGTCCCTGGACAAGTCAGGTAGCTTCTCTGAGCCACATTGCAAAATGGTGAAAATAATACCTACAGTCCCTACCTTACAGGTTGTTCTTAGACACAAATGAGATCAAGTATATAAAGTGCTTGGCAAAGTTTAAACTGTAAAATAAATATCAATTATTCTTATCATTCCTGCATTCCAAAGGCCCTTGGAGTCAGAATCCTTCTGCAAACAAACAGATCTATGCAAAGGTTCCACAAAACCAACCAATCTTTTTCTAGGTTGTTTTTTTTAAAAAGATTTTATTGAAATTTTTTTTATTTTTTACATTGCCTACATTTCCTCCTTTATCTTTCCCCTACTCCCTCCCAGAAAGCCTCCCCTTATAACAAAGGATATTTTGAAAGAAGAGAAAAAAATCAGCAAAACCAAACAATACATCAAAAAAAGCATGATGCTGTATTCAAAATTCCACATCAGTAGATGCCTACCTCTGCAAAGGATAAGGAGGAGGTATTTTCTCTCATCTCTTGTTAGAGGCCAAGCTTGGCCTTTATAATTTCAAAACCTACGGTCCTGATTGCTTCATAGTGGTTGCACTGTCCGTTTACCTCACGTATATGTTGTTTTCCTGGCTTTGCTTGCTGCACTTTGCATCAGTTCACACAAATTTTTCCTTGCTTCTCTGTATCTATCATGTTTGTCATTTCTGACAGCACAATAATATTCCTTTTCATTCACAAGGCACAGTTTGTTTAGCCGTTCTCCAACCGAGGGGCATCTACTTTGTTTTCAATTCTTTCCCATAAAGTGCTGCCATAAATATTTTGGTGTAAATGGAGCCTTTGTCTTTGTCAATGCCCTCCTTCAGGCATATGCCTAGCAGTGGAATCTCTGGGTCAAAGGATATGGACATTTTATTTTTATAATTCGAAATTGCTTTCCAACCTAATAACTACCAGCAGCAGTTATCCTTCCTTAAATGTACCTACAACACACTGCTCCTATCCAAAAGACACTCTCATGCTGCCCAACTGAAGCAGTCTGACAAAGCCAGGGCCACTCACTCAGTTTCTACTCCCATCCTTGGTTCTGACAGTGGTATTAGCCCATATTTGGATGTCACAACATCTGTGTTTATCACTAACATTCTTACTTCCAAGTCCTCAGGGAAAGTAGTTTTCTCTTGATGCTTAGAGATCCTTAGAGATCCTATATGTCTCTTGGCCACACTGCTTAATAAATCTGATCACCTAGTAATAAACGTTCTATTTATTTCACATTCTAAAATTTTGGACGTAGACAAAGGAAGAAAAAAGTACATAATGTATTTTTAAAGACTGTGTGCTGTCCCATAAGATTCCTTTTTTTTCTCACCTAGAACAAACACGCAGTGACTTACTATATCTCTTCCCCAGAAACTCTGTACTCTTTCAGAGTCCCTCCCTCCCAAACCTACCTTAGAGCACCAACCCTCTTCACCCAGGGATAGCACCTGCTGGACTCCCATCATACATTTCCCGTGTTTGCTCATGTCATACATTGAATTTCAAAAGACTACTGCTAGTCTTTTCTTATCTGTCTTGTAAAAGAGAGTGTTATGGTTCATGGCCCTTCCTTTCTGAGAAAACCAAGCACTTGTATCAAAAGAAAAAGAAAGCTCGCACAATCCCAAAGGAGTGAGCATATGCAAACACTAAGGATTCATCTGCTGTGCTTTCTGACCTGCAGGTTGGAAATGAGGCTCATTTAGACCTCTGTAGGGAAAGTTCTGCAGTGGTTTAAGCAAGGAGAGGAAAATCAAAATCTCTTTGGACCGAAGTGGACAGCACCCAGAGTCACCCTCCCACTATTCGATCCATAGCTTACAGCAGAACGAAAGGGAAAGGAGTATAGTTAGCCTACCGTTGTCTAAGAATACTGTCTTGTGCAGGGAAGTCTATTATTATTATTTTCTTGTGCAGGGCAGCTGGGTGGCACAGTGGATGGAGTACTGTGCCTGGAGTCAGGAAGACTCAGCTTCCTGAGTTCAAATCCAGCCTCAGATACTTACTAGCTGTGTGACCCTGGGCAAGTCACTTAACCTTGTTTGCCTCAGTTTCCTCAACTATAAAATGAGTAGGAGAAGGAAATGGCAAACCACTTCAGTGTCTTTGCCAAGAAGACCCCAGATGGGGTCACTAAGAGTTGAACATGACTAAAACAATTGAACAACAGTTCATTGATTATATTACACTTCCAGGTTGCCTCCCTGGATTTGTAGCCACTTACTACAAATTGTGCCCCTGCTCCCTGTCTTGCTTTTCTGATTTTGTATTCAAATGAGCAGTGGTAGGGGCAGCTAAGCAGTGCAGTGGATAGAGCACAGGCCCTGGAGTCAGGAGGAGTTCAAATCTGGCATCAAACCAAAAACTTGACACTTACTAGCTGTGTGATGCTGGGAAAGTCACTTAACCCCAATTGCCTTAAAAACACAATGAGCAGTGGCTTGATCCAGCTGGGTCTCCAAATACCCTAGGATCACAACTTGGACCTAGCCCTCTTTGCTCTTACTGATGTTCTTACTTGAGCCTTAGTTGATTACTCTTAATTGCTAGAAAGAATCTGCCATACCCCCACCCTTCATTCCCCCTCCAGGGGCCAGGAATTTGGCATCCACTCCAAAATTCTGTGGGTTTCGTTGGGTATATACTGGAAGAACAGTGATTGATCCTAAGTTGCTGCTCTGATACATTGCTCTGAGAATAACACAAAAAAAGAGTCAGGCCCCTGGCCGTACACACTTAAAAGATTCATTGGGTGGGATTTTCTTTTCTTGAGATAAGAATAAGCTTGTTTCTAGGAGATAATGGAGAAATGTAAGGGAGGTGGGAAGGAAGAACCTCTCTCTACCTAATAGAACACAGTGCTGAAGGGTGAATCAAATACGTTATCAACTAAGCATACTATAAAATACAAGGTCCATCCAGGTATTTGCCAAATGTTTTTCCTAAATTCTTTTTATGTTTCCTTCTTCTGTGTTCAATTGCACCAGTGTTGTCAGATTTAAATTGTAAGCCCCTAGAGGGCAGGGACCAAGTTTGTGTAAATCACTCTACTGTGGCTAGCAGTACCAACAGATGCTGAATTGATTTTTTATAATAATAGAAAGTGGTTCTTGTGGTGGCCAGGGAAGAAAAAAAAAGAAAAAGGAAAAGAAAGAGGAAAAAAGAACATTTTGAATCTCTTCTACATCAACATGGACATTAGATCTCCATTCCAGGCAGCATTTTCTTTTCTTCCAAAGAGTTCCTTTACTAACTGCAGCTCACTAGGACTAGTAGCACTAATAATTGTGTCTGAATAATAATACTTAACAACTCTGGATTTACACTTTTTCTCTAGGTGAGGAATATAACATTTGCCTTTATAACTTTAAGCTCACAATTGCAGTACCAGAAGAAGCTCTAGGGTTACCCCCCCCCCTTCAATTATCTTCCTACAATTAGGATACACTGTTATCAGGAGGCAGTAGGTGTTACATTTCATATTGTCCCAACTACAAGGTGCATGCTTTATTTAACACTCAAATGACAACTCGGAACTCTACCAGGAGACCGTTTGGTCCAGGGGACAGAAGCTGGACCTGGAATCAGGAAGACTCATGTTCAAATCCCACTCCCAGCCTTTATCAGCCACATGACCATAGGCAAGTCACAGTTTCACATGGAAACTGCAGTACCTCTCCCACTGGGTTGTTGTGAAGTTCAAATGAATTTACAGCTGAAGGCATCAAACAGAAAATTAGATTCTGAAGTGACTGAGAGGTTCCTTTTTAACTTACCATTAGACTTACTTTGTAGCCAAACTGTGCTGGTGCAGAATGTGTGTGTCAGTATCTCCATGCACGTATCTTTCTCTCCATCTCTCTTCCCACGTGTGTCTTTTTCTGGTTTTGTAGGTTTCATTATTTCTTTCTCCATAGGACTGTATTATTCTCTTCCTCTGTCTGTACCTTGCCATCTTTTCTCTATGTCATAAGATCACGGAATTAGTATTAGAAAGGAAAGATCACGAAATCCCCCAATCCAAGGATTCTTCACCTCCTTGTGTCCAGGGCTCCTTTCTTATTCCTTCTCTAATCCTTTGGCAGTCAGTCTAGTGAAATCTATAGGCCCTTTCTCAGAATAATGTTTTTAAATGCATCAAAGAAAATACAAAGGATTACAAAGGAAAACAATTATATTGAAATTGTAAGGGAAACTAATTACAAAGAAAACAAATTCCGTTGAAATACCGTCTTCAAATTATTTTTAAAAACAAGTTCACAGACCTCAGATTAGGAACCCTGATAGTTCAGCTTCTTCTTCATACAGATGAAGAAACTGAGGCCCAGGAAGATTAAGTTCCTTGCTCAAGGTGACACTAAGTAGTATCAGAACCAGGATTTGACCCCTGACCCTCTGACTCCAGATCCAGTGGCTCTTTCCCCTACACCAGGTTGCCTTTCTATGTCCTTTTTCTGTCTTTCTTTTCTCTTCTCTCTTCTGTTTTCTCTTCTCTTTCTCCTTCCTCCCCCCATCTCTCTCCCTTCAGTAGCAATAACATAGAACTAAAGCACATTATTTAATTGTATTTGTTAAATAGAGTTTTGAATTCCCTCTTCTTAATTGAAAAAGCAAATGAGTAAAACATTTTATATTTTTCACTAATTTTTCAAATTTGCTTTTTACTAAATTGATTTTTTCCCCCTCTGTGTAGGTGGCCTTTGATGGAAAAAAAAAAAAGGTCTCCCGTAGCACAAGTTAATGCTTGAGCCTCTTTCTTTCCTCCACAACCACTATACCATCTACCGGAGTGCCCCCCTTAGCTCAGTTCATGTTCACCTTTATGTTCCTCTGTTGAATTTCAAAAGAGGGAATAAATAAAAATAGGAACCAGCAGGCTGAACGAACAATCGATTGGTGGTTCAGAACTCCTGGCTCTGCCACCCTGTGACTTATCTTGTGACCTTCAATAAGTTCCCTTCCCCTGTGCCTTGGTTTGTTCATCTGTGAAACAGGGAGAATGATGTTGGACGATGCTATTGTAAACAACAGTGAGAGTGACTATAAACACTTGGCAAGTAGAAGGTGCTATGACAAACATTAGAGAATGATCGCAAGGATTCTAGCTGGCAACAAATACCTTCAAAGAATACTGAGTTCTCTTTGGTCCACGAGGCTCCTCTAAATATCTAATTCAATGCAATAGGCATTTATTAAGTGCTTTTTTTTCAGCCAGTAGGTTATTTTTCTATTGGATCCCATCAATTGGCCAACAATCAATGAGCATTTATTAATAGCAGCTGCTGTGTCCTAGGCACTGGGCTAGGCTTTGGGAACACAAACACAAAGAATGAAATAATCCTTACTTTAAAGTAGCTTACATTCTAATGGATAGACTAGTACATACGTAAGTACATACAGATTAAAACAATAGGGAATTTAGATACACCCAAGTTATCATGGAACCAGAGATCTTCATGTGCCACAGTAGAGGAAGAGGTAGGTTTGGAGTTAGGGGAGACTTGGTTTTGAATCCATCTCTCCCCAAGTCTCAGTTTCCCCAACTGTAAAATGAAGATAATAACATAGAGTGGAATAATGCAGTAGGGGAAAAGGTACCTACTATTTTAAGGCACTATGCTAAGTGCTGAGGATGCAAAGACAAAAAGAAAAAGTCTCCCTGCCCTCAAGATGCTTGCAATCTACTGGGTTATGCAACATCAAAGGAGCACAGATCCAGAGCTGGAAGGGACTTCAGAAGCATATCATCCTTGTTTTACCCATCATGAAGAATAGCCTAAGGAGGTTAAGTGACTTGCCCAAACTCACATAGGTAGTTAAGTGAAAGAGGCAAGATTTGAACCTAGGTCTTCTGAATCTAAGGCAAGATTTCTTCCCACTCTTCCATGCTGCCTCCCATGAGAACAGGTAAATATTTACATAATCATTTGAGGAAGAGATCGTTTGAGCTATTGGAATTCTACCAACTACAGAAAAGCTTCTCCTAGGAGGTGACATATGAACTTGAGTGTGGAAGTAAGCTAAGAATTCTAAGGGCAGCTAGAGGACGCCAATAGTGCAGAAAGCACCAGACCTGGAGTCAAGAAGACTCATGTTCCTGAGTTCAAATCTGGTCTCAGAAACTTAGTAGCTGTGTGACCCTAGGCAAGTCACTTAATCCTGTTTGCCTCAGTTCCTCATCTGTAAAATGAGCTGGAGAAGGAGAATGGCAAACTGCTTCTATATCTTTACCAAGAAAACCCCAAATGCGGTCACAAAGACTTGGAACACGACTGAAAAATGACTCAGTAGTAACAAAGGTAATTCTAAGAATTGAAATAAAGAGGGAGTATATTCCAGGCATTGGGGAGTGGCCTATACCAAAGCACAAAGGCAGATAGACTGAGTTCTGGGAGCAGCAGCGAGGCCAGTTTGTTTGGATTATGGGTACATGAAAGAGCATGGTGGGCAATTAACCTGAAAGGTTAGGCTGGGGCCAGACTGAGAAAGGCTTTTAGTTGCCAAGCTGAAGAGTTTGTATTTTCTCCTAGAGGTAAAGATGGTTGAGGCTAGGAAAAGGATGAGCATACAGGATCTTCTGAGGTCAATTCTGATCCTTGTACCCTACACTTCCCCAGGCTCTCATGGGGGAAGTATCTGCTGGTGCGTTCCTCCCCAGTGCACAGAACCACCGATGGCTAGGGCTGGTCAGAAGAGAAGAACTTCCCATCCACCATATAACTCAACCCCCTTATTCAAAAGTAAGGAAATTGAAGCCCAGAGAGCTCCAATTCTTAAGTAATAGAGCCAGGATCACCCCTGAGTGAATTGATTCCAAATCCAGCAGTCTTTCCACCAACTATACTATGCTTGTTGAATTAAGTCTCAGTATATCCCAGGTGGAGTTCTTGCCATACTCATTGTTATTGAACAATTGATGTCCCCCACCCTTTGAGATCTCCTGTGTGGAAGGCCCTGGGTTTGCTGTGGAAGACACAAAGACAAACATATGAAATAGTACACTGCCACCAAGGAGGTCACATTCTAATGAGTGGGGAATCCCACCTGTACACAGGTAAATAAATACAAAGTAATACAAGGTCATTTCAAGAGGGAGCAAGTGCTAAAGAAGAAAGGGGGGACAGATAGAGGATCAGGAAAGGCCTTATAGAGGACACAGTACCTGAGCTTTGCTTTGAAGGAAGGCAGGGATTCTATGGGGCAGAAGTGAGGGACAGGTGCTTTCCGGGTATCAGGGGTCACTTGTGCAAAAGTTGGAGATTTAAGCATGAACTGAAAGAAAAGCTAGCAGGCCATTTGGACTGAAACAGAACATGTGTAAAGGGTGGTAATGTTAAATAAGGCTGAAAAGGTAGTGGCAGCCAGATTGTAAGGGGCTTTAAAAAGTCAGGGTGAGGAGCAGCTAGGTGGCACAGTGGATAGAGCACTGGCCCTGGAGTCAGGAGGATCTGTATTCAAATGCTATCTTAGACACATAACCCTTACTACCTATGTGACCTTGAGCAAGTCACTTAACCCCAATTGCCTCACCAAGAAAAAAAAAAGCTGGGCTGAGAAGTGTGTGTTCTATCCTAGAAACAATAGGGCATCATAAGAATTTTTGAGTGGGGAGAGGAGAAGGTAACATTGTCAAATTTGTGTTTTGGGAATTATCATTTTAGTAGAAATATTAATTTGATGGTTATGTCGGCTTGGAGAGGCAAGATCCCAGGCACAAGAAGAGCCTTTGTGACAGTCTGGGGTGTTGAAGGTAGTGAAATGTCTCCCATCTTTTGCTTGAGGCAGGCATGTTCTGTGCTATTCTTTTGAGTGCAGGAGAGAACAGAAATATGATGAAAGAAGAGATGGGCCACTGAATTGTGTATGGGAGTACTAGCCACCAATGAAATCTAGAGTTGTCCTGCTGATTTGCTAAAAATGTGATTATATTTTTTAACCACCAGTCAGAAACCAAGAAAAGCCAAGGCTGGTGTGAAACATTCTAGAGGAAGATGGGTCCTGGTTAACAAAGTGTCAGGGGTAGCTAGGTGGTACAGTAGATACAGCAGCAGCCCTGGAATCAGGAGGACCAGAGTTCAAATCCAGCCTCAGATATTTACTAGCTGTGTGATCCTGGACAATTCACTTAACCCTGATTGCCTGAAAAAAAAATCCGTAAAAAAGACATAGTATCAATGTGTTGTGGAAAGAGCAAAGAATTTGGAGTCATGTGACCTGGGTTTAAATCCTACCTCTGATACTTACTACCTATATGACCTTGAGCAAATCACTAAAGTCTGGATCTTGATTACCTCATTTCTAAAAATGAAGGGGTTTGCTTAGATCATCTCTGTGGTCCTGTCCAGCTCTAAATCTTAACTGGAGTGCAGCAAATTGTATAATATATTTCTATATATCTAAACATATAGACATATAAGTATAGCTATATATATATATATATATATATATATATATATATATATATATATATATATGCATCTGTATATGTATATTTCTATGTATATATGATCCTGTAGTGGGCACAAAGGGAATAATGTGGTTCACATGTGTGATCTTGGCTAAGTCACTTAACCTCAGTTTCCCCATCTGTCAAAATGTGATGATTAAGGGGCAGCTAGGTGGTGCAGTGGATAGATCACCAGCCCTGAAGTCAGGAAGACCTAAGTTCAAATTTGGCCTCACACCAAACAATTAACACTTACTAGCTATGTAAGCCTGGACAAGTCACTTAACCCCAATTGCCTAAATTTAAAAAAAAAAATTTTTAATGTGATGATTGTCTTAGAAGACTTTTTAAATCCTTTCTGGTTCTTAATCCTATCATCCTGTGGCTGGCACCTTGAATCAAGGATATATTCACTTCTCATAGGAAATTATAAATCTCCTAACTTCTCTGGGCTTCAGTTTCTTCATCTTCAAAAATAAAAAAGTTAGACTTAAAGATCACTAAGGTTCATTCTAGTCTCCAATCCTGCAATCCTATGATTGACACTGTAAAAATACAGGAGTATGGGTCTGGGGAAAGATCTAGAGAAAACTAGCATAGGTTGAGATCTCTGCGTCTTGAGGCACATGTGATTTTGCCCTAAACCAAGGGTTCTTAGCTTTTTTGGGGGGGGGTCATGGACCCCTTCAGCAGTCTAGTCAAGTCTATCAACCCTTTCTCAGAATAATGTCATAACTGCATAAAATACATAGGAAATCAATTCAGTTGAAATAATTATCTTTCTACCCATATATCTATCTTTGTATATCTATATGTACATAGATATATACATATGCATATATATCTAGCTATACATATATGTCTATATGTTTAGATATGTAGGTATATTATATAAGTTCATGTACTGCAGTTAAGAACTTTAGCCCTAAACGGGTGACGTTGTTGACAACCATGTACAAATGGTGAACTTACTCCTTTTGCAAATCAATGTTTCCTAGACTCAATATGCCTTAGCCACAAGAAGAAGAGAGAGTCCTGGGGAAGAGGAGTGGATACTAGAATCATAAGCATCTTCGTGGTGGGGGATGGGTGGCTAGAAACAAGGGCTGGAAATATAGATCTGTGAGTCATCTGCATAGAAATGATGATTCAAACTATGGGAGCTGATAAGGGTCCCCAAGCAAGGGAACAGAGAAACAAGCCCAAGATAGAATGTCGGGGTACACTCACAGTTAGAGGGTGGGGTACGGATGATGAGCCAACAAAAGAGACCGAGAAGGGGCAGGCAGAAGGGGGAGAGTGTCTCGGAGGAGAGGATGGTCAACGGTGTCGAGTGCTGCAGAAAGGGCAACGAAGGATAAGGTCTGGGAAAATCATTCGATTTGGCAAATAAGAGATCATTGGTAACTACTATAGACAGCAGTTTTAATTGAGTGATGAGGTCAGAAGCCAGATTGCAGAGGTTTTAAAAGAGAGTAAGAGGCGATTAAGTGGGGGGTTCTTTCAAGGAGCTTGGCTGGGAAAGGTTAAGCATTTCACAAATGTCTATTATTATTGTTCTAATTATTATGATCATCATCATCATTGTAAGATAATGGTTTTTGGAGGTAAGATATAGCGTTGGGATAGAGAAGGCTGGGCACCAGATACCCTGGGTTCTTTTCCTAGTAGGACTGAGGAAATCATATTTCACTCAGATTAAGCATTTCTTCGTACCTGAGGCTGGCCAGCCAAGTGCTGACCGAGCTAGTATTGGGCCCTCAGTGTTCTGTCTCTCCATCTTAGGTACCTCTCATAGGTCATGGAGCCTCCCCTGACACACAGAATTCAGAAACTCTTTGTTAAGGTGTCTAACAAGCTCCCTTCCATCACCCATGCTGCTGACTCAGTAGATAATAAGTTTCCTTTCTCCCCTTTCATGCACTGTGGGTGCCAGGATGCACCTGGCCAGTTTTCTAAAAATCCTCCAACTTCACTGGCTCCAAATCCTGAGTAACTGTGAAGAGGGTCAAATTGGCTTCATTTTAGGAAAACAAGAAAGTGACTTCTTTCAGACACCTTGGAGACTTCAGCCTGCTGGCCCCAAGCATTCACAAAAGGGACTAATCAGAAACAGGCAGTTGAATTTCCCTTAAGATATACTAGCAGGTTAAAAACAAAGGAGAGGGAGTGTAAGGGATTAAACATACCTGGGGTTTGGCTAGATTCCTCTGGAAAGCTCAGAAGAGTCTGGTGCTGTGCAGAGCACTCTATTTGAAAGGCAGGATCCCAGAATCCTCTCCTTTACCTTGCTCCATTTCTCTTTGGGGGACCTTCAGCAAATTATTTTCTCTTTTGGCACCTCAGATTTTCCAGGTGAGATATAAAATGGGGCATCTTAATAATTGGGGGACCCGGACCTACTTGACTCAGAGAACTCCAAGGATTAATGAAATGTAATCAAGTGGAAAGAAGTGGGGTAAGGTTAATTGAGTGAACGTCTCTTCCAATTGGTGAGTGCTTCTTGGAAATTCCACATTGAGGAAATGCCAAGGCCAGCCATGCTCACTCCTTTGCTTCTCTCCCTGTATTGCTGACTCTCTGGACTTTGGGTAACTTCTTACACACACACACACACACACACACACACACACACACACACACACACCCCTGCTTCTCAGCTCCCTTCTATGTGTTGTCTTATCCCATTAGACTATAAGCTCCTTGAGGGCAGGGATATTCTTTTTGCATGTATTTATATATTCCCAGCACTTAGCACAGAGCCTAGAACATAGGAAGTATTTAATAAATACCTGTTGTTGTGGCCTATTAAATGCCTACTATGTGCCAGGCACTGTACTAATAGAAAGGGCACTCAACTGGGAATTGAAAAACTTGCTGCTTCTATTGTACCTACTGTGTGGCCTTAGCCGAGCTCCTTACTTATCTGACAGAGGCAGCTAAATGGCAAAGTAGATAGAGCACTGTGCCTAAGGTCAGGAAGATCTGAGTTCAAATTCAGCCTCAGACACTTATGAGCTATGTGACTTTGGGCAAGTCACTTACCCCCTGTTTACCTCAGTTTCCCCGGTAAAATGGGAATAATGACAGCACTTGTTACCTAGGCTTAGCACAGTGCCAGGCACATAACCGACACTTAGTAAATGTTTTTTTTTCTTCCTTTCTTCTTATAAAGTAAGAACACTGGCCTTGCTAACACTAAGCTATGATTTCAGCTGAGACAGGGAGGCCAAAATCGTGAAATAGGTCAAAGAAATCTAGTGGGTTGACCTAATCTAGCTATATTTATTCACACTCTCTAGCCTGAGATGCTAATGTCAAATGTGTGATTTAAATGTGGAAGTGTCTTGTCAGGTTCTAAGTATCCAACCCCCAATCAAAATGGTTTCTCTTCCCCTGGTGCTTCTTCACTATGGAAGTCCCAGGGCCAAAGTGGGGCCTTCTATCCCACTCTTTGCCTTGGATGCTATGCGGGCAGCTGAATTCAAATAGGAGAGTAAAAACCAGATTCTCTTTCCCTTTCCCTATTTATCAGTGGCCAGACTTTGGGGTCTAAGCATGAGACACTCAGCAGACAGGCTCCCATGAGACACTAACCTGGAAGGGTGGGCCTACCTTGGCAACTCTGTTTGGATAAATATTTTTTTCCTTTTAATAATATTTTGTGCTTTCCTCAGTCATATGTTAAAACAATTTTTTAAACATTTTTAAAAGAGTTTTGAATTCCAAATTCTATCCCTCCCTCCCCCCCAACCCCAAGAGTAAACAATTTGATATAGGTTATACATGCGCAATTATGTAAAACATATTCATATTAGTCATTTTGTATAAGAAGCCTCAAACAGGAAGGAAGGAAGGAAGGAAGGAAGGAAGGAAGGAAGGAAGGAAGGAAGGAAGGAAGGAAGGAAGGAAGGAAAGAAGGACGGACGGAAGAGTATGCTTCAGTCTGTATTCATATAATATCAGTTCTTTCTCTGGAAATGGATAGCATGCTTCATCATGAGTCTTTTGGGATTGTCTTGGATTGTCCTGCTGAGTATAGCTAAGTCATTCACAGTTCTTCCATGTATAATGTTGCTGTTACTGTGTACAATATTCTCCTGGTTCTGCTCACTTCACTTTGCATCACTTCATATAAGTCTTTTTGGATAGGTATTTTTGCAAGCTGTTCAGGGAAGTCTGAGGTTCATTTGAGTATGTGTGGAGAGAGATGTTGTTTCCCCTTTCCATCTTCCTTGTCATTCTCTTCTCCCTCAGGTATAATGGCCCCAACCTGGTTCTGAAGTATGACCGAGCCCAGCGGCGCCTGGTGAACATTGCAGTGGATGAGAGAAGCTCCCCCTACTATGCACTCCGGGACCGGCAGGGGAACGCCATTGGGGTCACTGCCTGTGACATTGACGGGGATGGCCGGGAGGAAATCTACTTCCTTAACACCAACAATGCCTTCTCAGGTAGGGAGCCCGGCTAGCTCCCTTCTTTCCTTTTCTACCTCCAGGACTTACTTTTAACTCTCTTATAGATGTCTTCTCAAAGAGGCCTCGCTGCTATCTCCACACAGAGCCCCTCGATTTCTCCATTAAGGAGCTCTTGAGGGTGAGGGAGGCCTATAGAGACCTCACCTCTTAGAATAATGTCTAGATGTAGCCTCCTAATGCTTATTACTGACAGCAAGGTGTTCCCTGGACCAAGTATAGGGGACACAGAGGAGAAGGTGAAAACCATCTCTAGCCCACAAGTTGCTGAGTTAGATCAGGGTCCCCAGAACATCTCAAGAGGAAACCTATTTTACAAGGTACCATGATTCTGAGAAGCAGATATAGGTCTTCTCCTAAAGGCTTCTTCAGAGACTCTTAACTCCCAACCCTGCCCATGCTGAAATGAGGACAGCACATTTGGAGTACATGCTATAGAATCTTCCGGTCAGGTGTGTTGATCTGAGCCAGGGTAGAAACTTTCCAGAGGCCCCCCTGACCACAGCCAGCCAAAATAGGATTGGACTTCCTAGGATACCTCTTTAGGCTCTTTTAGGATCTGTCCTGATTGAGACCTCTAACCTGTCCAGATGGATGGCTAGCCTTGGGGTCAGGATGACCTGAGTTCAAGTCCTTCTGACATACATTGGCTGTGTGACTCTGGCTGAGTCACTTATCCTCGCAATGCTTATGGCAACTCATTAAAATTATAATTTGCTGAGAAGTTGTCAATCCACATAGTTGGAAGGAATTTTCCGTAAACAGATGAAATAACAGGTCTAGAGCAAAAACAACAACAAAAAACCCACAAAATCTGTCTAAGATCCACTTCAGCCTCCATGGTGGTAGATGGGCAGAGAGGGGAAGAGCAGTGGTAGCAATATATTAGTGAGGCAGTAATGTGTAGCGCTCAAACCTAATTTGTTATTGTCATTCAATTGTTTTAGTTGTGTCCAATTCTTGGTGACCCCACTTGGGGTTTTCTTGGCAAAGACACTGGAGTGGTTTGCCGTTTCCTTCTCCAGCTCATTTTACAGATAAGGAAACTGAGGTAAATAGGGTCAAGTGACTTGCCCAGGATCACACAGCTAGTAAGTATTTATGGCTGGATTTGAACTCGGGTCTTCCTGACTCTAGGACTGGCACTCTATCCACTGTGCCACCTAGCTGCCCCACTAAAACCAATAAATATTTTGATATTTGGAGTCAAAAGACCTCAGTTCATAGAATCATAGCTTTACATCTGGAAGGGAATTTAGAGGTCATCTAGTTGAAAGGTATCAAACTCATGACCTTACAGGCTACACTCAGATCCCAATACTCTGGAGTACACAAAGGAATGTAATCAGAAATGACTTCACATGGATAATTGATATCCTGTTGCTTGTCTTCTCAGTGAAGGGGGAAGGGAGAGAATTGGGAACTCAAAATGTAAAAAAGACAAAGAATTTTCTAAATAAATAAAGGTCTAAAAATGTGATTGGGAAATGTTAGCAAAATAAATAAACATACAATAAAACACAGATGTAACTTGTAGTTTTCTAAGGCAATCTGCAGCTTGAAGGGATCTGTTTCTATTTGAGTTTGATACCCCTGCTCTAGTCCACTTTCCCCTTATTTTATAGATGAAGAAAGAGGCAGAGGTTCTGGGACTAGCCCAAGGTCACACAAATAGTAAGTGCTTTAATATATTAATAGTAATCGTAGATTTTAAGGCAGCTAGGTGGCACAGTGGATAGAATGCCAGGCTGGGAGTCAGGAAGACTCATCTTCCTGAGTTCAAATCTGGCCCCAGACACTTACTAGCTGTGTGATCCTGGGCAAGTCGCTCCATCCTGTTTGCCTCAGTTTTCTCATCTGTAAAAAGAGCAGGAGAAGGAAATAGCAAACCACTCTGGTATCTCTGCCAAGAAAACCCCAAATGGAGTCACAAAGAGTGGAACACAGCTGAAAAACGACTCAACAACTAAAGTCGGCAATATATTAATATAAGTATATTAATAATATATGCAGATGAGGACATTGAGATTGAGAAGGCGGATTTAAGCCCAGATCCCTTGAGTCAAAAGCCTTAGCACCATGTCAGGATGCCTTTCTTACATACACTAACTGCGGGCTATCTGGGGAGTCCCTCACCGTCTCCACGCCGCCCACTTCCTCATCTGTAAAAATGAGGACGATACCTGCCCCTGCTTCCTTCCCAGGGCTGTTGTAGGTCAAGTTGCCTTGAGAACTGTGAGGTTTCTATGCAAATGTGAAATTTCAAGGTGTGGGGCTTTACAGTTTCCAAGGCCGTTTTTCATATTTGAGCTTATTTGCTCTTTGCCATAACTCTGATCTGAATCTAGGATTCTGAAGCCTCAGTGAAATAATTGATTGAATGAGTGAAATGAAAATGAGGTTAGGGTGACGAGGAGAAAAATGCAGGAAGGGGCATGAGTGCCTAGGGTATAGACAAATATAATGACTTGGTTTGTGCCTCCTTCAGCCCCAAGCAGCCATCTACCTGGCAGGACCTCTCGTTGTGAAAAAGGCAGACCTGAGCCTCCTGTATTGCTGAGGGAACATGCCACCCAAGCAAGGGGAAGCTGGAAAAACTGGGCCTTTGATGGTCCTGGGCCCACTGAGTCCCAGAGATCCAGCCTCAGAAGGCTCCCTGCTCCCTGTGGATAGGACCTGGGGAGGGTAGGATGTAAGATGAGGCTCGAGGCTAGGGCCAGAACGAGGGCCGGGTGAGATGAGGGTGCTGCTGCCTGGCCAGCTGCCAGCCTCGAGAAGCCAGGAAACAATAGCCCAGCACCCGAGTGGTATTTTATGGGTTTTCATCTCATCTTGCCACCAACTCAGGGCTGTGCAACTGTAATTATCCCTACACAAATATCAGGGCATGATTATCCAGCTGGATTTACTGCTCTCAGTCTAAGGAAAGATTGGATTGGGACGAAGTTAATTGATGAGCTGATCAACTCTTTAATGTGGGGCAAGGTCAGGGGAAGGGACCAAGATCCATCTAAGGTCCGGCTGTAGGCAGGAGCTACAGGGTAGGTGTGACTGCAAAGGGCAGGAAAGGAGACAGGGGATGGAAAGGGGGAGTGAAGGAGAATCAGAATAGAAGCAAGAGGATTCTAGGAGATATACTCATAAGGTCCTAGATTAAGAGCTATAAAGGACCATAGAAACCATCAAGTCCAACCCCCCTTATTTTACAGTTGAGGAAAATGAAGCTGAGAGTTTAAATGTCTTGTGCAAGGTCATACAGCTAGAAACTATCTGAGGCATGATTTGAACTCAGATCTTCTTGACTTCAAGTCCAGTGATCTATCTACTGTCACATCATAATAGCTCATAGCTCTATAGGGCTTTAATGTAATATTCAATACATTTAATTTATTATATTAATAATATATACAGATGAGGACATTGAGATTGAGAGGTTAAGTGATTTGCCCAAGGTCACAAAGTGTCAGAGCCAGACCTTGAACTCAGGTCTTCATACGCTGAGAACAATATTCCTTCTACTACAACAGGCTACCTCTTATGTCAGAATGGTAGACTATATCTGGGGAAGATGGTAACACCTCAAATATAAGCAAACAAAATGGATTTGCTAAGAAGAAATCATGGTCTTTCTAGAGATGAGTGCCCTAACATTTGCCTCCTCAGGGGCTGAAGACCTGCTTGGGGTGACCATCCTAGAGACAGAAGTTCTTCCTGGCCCTCTCCCCTCCCCAATTCCCAGCAGCCTTAGCTTTGGCTCCACACTTCTCGGTGACCTTCTGTGGGTTTGAGGAATGTCTGTGGTTTTAAGTTAATTTTTCAGTTGAGTGATTCAATTGATTCATTGACAGTGGGAGGAGATGGGGAGCAGAGACACTTGTGCTATGTCAGCAAATTCCCATCTGTCCAGCTGGCTCTGTGCTTAGCTGTTCCATCCCCTGGCCACCATGGGGAGCCCAAGATGCCTCTGGGAGCTCCATCTCAGGACCAACACCGCTAAGCGCATTTGGCTTTGGGGATCCTTTTGCTTTTGTGAGAGATGTTGGGATGGGATACAATAGGGACCTGGAAAGGTCATCTCCCCTTCTTTTTACCTTCTACAGACCCCAGGATCTTGGTTGCTTTTGGGATATTATTGATACCAATGGGTATGGGCTTGACTGGTTGATTCAGAAGTCTGAGAGTGGCCAATAACCACATGGTAGAGACAGTGCCCGACCTAGACTCAGAATGACCTGCATTCCCATCCCACCTCTGATCATGGGATGATCTTAACCTCTTTGGGTCTCCATTCCTTCCTCTATAGAATGAGAAGGCTGGATTAGACGGGCCCAAAGGTCCTTTCTAGATCTCAATCTATGATTCCTGGGCAAGTTCTTTAACCTCCTTGGTGCATCAGGCAATTTTAAAACTACAAATTCCAGTGGGAATGCCAATCTCCACTATGAAGGATGAACTGGTACTGTTTGTGGTTGTTTCTTAAAGGAATTGGGAGTTTCCATCCCTACAAGCAGTGTGCTTTGGGGAGGAGTCCCTTTAACTACTTCAACCATTCATTCCAAGAAAAGGTAGAATTAATACTGTCCCAAGGAGATGAGAGGAAGGAAACCCTCAACCAGGAGTTAATAGAGAAGGATAGGAACTGCACCTGTGGTTTTAGTAGTATAGAGAACTCCCAGATGAGAAAACTCCCTCTACTGAGCAGGTCATGGGCTTAAAGAGTTGTCCAGGGTAAATGAGAGGGTAAATGACTTTCCCAGGGTCACTCAGTAAGTTGGCTTCAAAGTTGCCTCTCTATGAACCATGTCATGCCGACTCTGGAGAATCAGAAGCCTGAATTTAGTCCTGACTGACTAGCCAATTATGTCAGAACAATATATACATATATGTATATGTATATATGTATATATATACACATACATATGTGTGTATATCTATATCTGTATCTATCTATCTATCTATCTATCTATCTATCTATCTATCTATCTATCTGTCTGTCTATCTATATATATCCCTTACAAGTAAAAACCTATGATCTCAAATTCTCCCCACCCACAGCTCTTACATTCTTTGAGTCCAGGTGATCCCAAGAAGAAGCTTAGTAACACACTACAGAACAGGCAGGACGGAACCTGTGATTTCATCCCTGCAGGGAACTCCCAGGACAGAAATTCTTTCTACCAATGTGGACTGGTAACACTTCTGCAGCTTATGGTCTTAGACAGTTGTCTGGGGCCACTAAGATATTCAAGTGACTTTCCCAGGGTCACACAGTCAGTATGTATTGGAAGCAGGGCCTGAGCCCTGACTCTCAGGCTAGTTCTTTACCCACTATGTCATGTTATCTATTTAGTAATGAGGACAGATGCCAGATAGTGGATGTGAGACTCAGCAACTGGTAGCCAGAGACAAGAGGATGATCCCAGGGAAAGGAATGAATTAGGTGATGTTCTTTACCATCTCCTACTGCTGAGTACTACCTAGTGCCCTCAAATATTAGATACTTCAGACTGATCCCTTACTGGGGAATGCTATGGGCACACCTTCCCCAGACAGTCCCTCACTCCAGTTGCTCCCTGATCTTTTCCAATAAACCCACTCTGAGTAATGTCCAAAAGGGTGAGCCTGGGTTAGAATGCTTCCTGACATCATTCCCCTACTTCTGTGCAACCTGGTAATACAGAATCTTTACTCTTCCTTTGGCTTTTCTTAATCCAAAGAATTACCTCCAGGAGTGGGAAT